>NC_050203.1:81994719-82331147 GCF_013141755.1 Anopheles stephensi | reverse complement strand
GCGGCCTCCTCTGCTCTGCTCCCTGGCGGCTAATTGTGTGTGCGACTCTCGATCGATTGTGTGTTCGTGTACAATGGCGCGGTGGTACCTCGTGGCTGCGGGGATGATGACATTGAACCGCGATCGTTCGATTGCCAACAACCATGCAGAGGATTGCAAGGTCTTCTCCAAACCGGCTCTTGTGAATCGACCGGGGCAGATAGAACGTGACAAAGCGACAAATCCGTACACCCCGGATTCTAGCAGGCAACGTCACACTCCAACATGAGATCTCTCGCTCCGTACCGTACCAGCGATCGTGGCGCGTCTGACACGGTGTTACACGGGGAAGGCATACTGCACCGGAAATGGCACACGGTAATGATGCCGCCGGTGCAGTGATGTTCATCTTGTGCATTGTGCACCGTTCCGTTAGAAAGAACCCGGTCGCGGTAGGAAGATCTCCCGAAGTCCTCGTTTCGTTCGGGTAGGTAGTTTGGAAAAGAAAGTCTGCACAAGATGGTCACCGGTGATCACCAGCGTTGGAGCTGGCTGGGACCGTGTTCATTACAGTGTTACCACCACCAATCACCGGTACCCCGGATGTACGTACTGTCATTCAACCCAGTTCTCACCCAGCACGCTGAGCACCGTGGTACGACGGTTATGTGCACCGTGGTTGCATAATGCACATGCACGCCGCCATACCATGCGCTAAATGCAAATGTAACTGTGACGGTGCCATTTGTTGAGTGCGCGCACACTTGTTCAAATAGGGCTCCCCCCGGTTCTGTTGTGTGTGCGCCACGAGATCTTGCTGGTCGCTAACGAGCGCATGTTTTACCCGCGCGCACACCCTTGAGCGTGGAATTCGGAATGTGGACATTCGGAGGTTGGACGTTGCTCAGCAGGAATGTTAATCAAATTGAGCAAAATTTTCCGTTCGGGTATTGATCGTATCTTAGTTATCGTCCGAGCTTGCAAATTCTTCCTAAATTGCCCGAAATGAGGCACCGAGTTCTACGTCTTCTTCGGTGTGGCATTCCCAAGCTGAGCTGGATAGTCCATCCCAAGTCACAAAAAATGAGCCATCAGTGGGCCAAAAAACCTTGGAAGACCTATGAGGGTATTCTTCAAATTTTCTGCCTCTCCACAGTCTCCAAATTCCTTCCAGGTGTTGTTTAGGTGTGTTCTGCTGTAACGTTGGGTGATTTATGGATAATCGCCATCATCATCATCAGCAGCAGCCATCTGGCGAGATGTTTTCTTTCTACCGCGGAATAGACGATGTTGTAATAGATTTCTTCTTCGAAACCTGGTCGTCAGGCATTAACATTCCGCAAAACTCGCGCCGTTTATCGCATTGATCCAATTTCCAATGCCGAGAAGACGAATGACTCTAACAGCACGATGTCGAAATGGTCGTCCCGGACGTCACATCCGGTACCCTTGTCCGCTGCAAGCCGTCAAACCTCCGGGACGGGACGGTGTTCTGGAGATGGTCAATTTTCTGGTGGTGTTAATTTACGCAAAAAAAAAGGCGGGCAGGAAATGAAACACGTTCACGCACGCTGTGACTGCGAGACACCGTACATCGTTGACCTAGATTCGAGGGAGAAAGAGATAGGGAGAGAGAGACAGCGAGAAGAAAAAGATATTCGAACACCGGTTTGTTTTGGGGCGGGCGATCTACTCCAGATCGAACTCGTTCAAACATATTCGTCCGGATGTCCGGCTCGTTTCAGGAGTTCTTAAACTTTGTATCCTTTCGGGTCCGGTTTGTTTTTTTTTTTTTCTGTGGCTCATTAGCTTTGGAAGAATAACGGCGTAAACAACTGAATGTGTCGTGCAGAAATTCCGGATCCGAGATCTTGAAATGGACGGTCCCACCGCAACTCCATTAGAAAAGTTGATCAAGATCACATCTCGCACCCGGGCGTTGCAGATTAGCGATCAGACATTAAGACCACCGTGCGCTGTGTGCACCGGTTTTGGGGTGAACCGTTACTGTGACTTGCGAATGGCAGGCACCTTACCAGCAACCGGAAGAGGTATGGAAATTTGATCATCTTCCACGGACCGAACCGGTTAATCTTTTCTTAAGGCAGATAAGAATCCAGGGTGAAAGAGCTGGGGAAATTGGAGAGTTCTCACGTATTGGAATTAGGTTAGAATTGTTGGGGAAGAGTTCCTTCCAATCGAGGTCCAAGAATGCTCTAATCGATTAAATTTTTCCATACATATTCGCATCACCTATATCCTGCCCTTAATTAGATCATCGCCTCCAATAATCGCTTTCGAAACGAATTCTCCGAGGACTGTGTATCGACTATCGTTTGCATAATAGTCTCCCAGTCTTCTCACGGCAGAGTCAACACCGTCTTGACTGCACTTGACTGCTACTGCTGTGTGCTTATGACCATCCCCGGGTCTGTTTGCTAATCGTTTGCATAACGCAACTACTGCTGCTGCTTCTTAAAATGAAGTCTAATTTAGCGGACTTGAAGCGTTCCTGCGCTTTGCGTGCGTTGGTGATGTGTGTTTGTGCTTTTTGTCTTCAGCAGTTTATTAAAGCCTACCGACCCTATTACAGCCGCTGTACGGGGGCGAAGCTGCACACCAGTAATAATGTTTCGTTATATCGGTCGGATGGTTAGTTGGCGAAAAAATAATAAATTTACCCTAAACTGCCTCTTTGAGTCGCAGTTTTCGTTTGAGAGTTGCGTTGCGTGTGTGTCTAGTACGGCTGGGTGGACTGGGAGTCTGGTTTTTGTACTCCCGCTTTGACTGAGCGTCGTTACCATGGTTGCCGCTTTGACTGAGCGATTAGCGATAATGACCCGGAAATTGGTGCGTTTCGATTAGCAAAGGCTCTGTCGCCGTCGGGGGAACTTTCGTCCCAAAAAGTCTAGATAAAACCGTGGTGGCGGTCGGGTAGTAATAAATATAGCTCGCCTTGGTTGGTTGCGTGGTGCACGATTAGAGCAAACAGGATGAGAAATTGGACCGCTTAACGCAGGCACGATCAATCGATCGCTTCGGGTTTCACTTGCATCCACGTTGCATGGGCACGCATCCCGGGGAATGTATCGTAGCCCGGAGTGGGTTGATTGGTGGACGAAACTTATATCGGCACACGGTGCGCACTCGGCTGGATCATAATGTGCTAATATCGGTCCCATTAGCGCACGGACGCCTGGCACGTCTTGCAGTGTCGGGGTGATCAGTGACCAATGGGGCACCTAGTTTGCATAAGACAATTTGTCCAGTGTCAACAGCGTAATCGTCGCCATCTCGACAAACTCTTTCGATACAGGTCTTGTTGGCAACGCCACTGGCTCACTCCGCCTCACCACCTGCGCAAGCGAAAGGAGAGTACAGAAGGAATTTGTATCTAATCGGGTGAAGTCGTCCAATTCGCCCCCAAAACTACGCCCGCAGGCATAGGGCGACAGTTTGTCGAGCCCGAGCCAGACCGTACCTAATCGGTAGGCACGCTTTTACGGAGACCTGGCTGCGCCATGTTAGTTGCGCTTATTTTTGGCGATCGAATCGCGTCGATGTTCACACTCCCCACAGGGCCCCACTGCACCAGGCTGAAGCTAATTGATTTCGCATTTCTGTGGGCAGTGTACCGAAATCTAGATTTGGAGATCGAGATCAGGACGTAAATGGTCCTGGTTTCGCGGGTTTACTTAACGCCGTTCGGACAGTAGCTGCTGCTGCACGGGACGGGAAGCTGTAAATCGTTGGCAAGATTAGCCAGCTCGAGGTGTCCATAACGTGGTACGGTCCGGTACGCACGTCCCCGTCTGTCGGCAAATATTTCAACACCTGGTAGTGGTCGTCGTTATGGATCTAAGCGCGCAGCGATCGTTAAGATGTCGAAGTTTCGAGGGCAGCAGGAAAACAATCGTATCTCGGCCGGTCGGCAGGGAAATGATGTAATAATATGGGGCAGAACGGGCATCCCCCCGAAGTAGGTTGGAATCGAAAGGCAGGAGAAAGGTTGTTTTTTTGTTGTTGCTCCAGCGAGAAGTTTTGGGAAAGGAGAATCCATGAATTGCGCGCTCGAGCTCATCTTTTCCCAATCATGTTTTTCTTACGACGCTGAGCAGGGGTACTAAACATCAGCTCCGGAAACGGTGGGGCTTTCCTTCGGTGGCATTTCGATTGCTTTGTGGGTCGAGCAAGCTTCCCTATTCTTCTGTGTGCGGTGGTGAGGTCGGTCGTCGGTTGATCGTGTGGTCTATTACGCGGTTGGCTGAAGCGTGGGCCTTTTTTACGACCATCACGGTGTCATCTGCCCGGGGACCTGGGGGGAAAAGACCCAAGGAGAAGAAAGTACCACCGGGCAGAGAGAGGGTGTGCAAATAGGAGGATCTTTTCTAGGTCGCACCGAGTAATTGGTGGCGGGATGATGGTCTCTTTGTTTGCCTTCACATCGCATGAAATTCGTCGAAGCACTTGGAACTGAAGGTTCGCGCAGTGACAGCACAGTTCAATGGAAGGAAAAGCTCCGGCTAAATGGAATGTAAGTGACCCGGTCCGGAGGAAATTGTGTTGCATTTTTTGCGTTCGCGCAGATTCCTCAGAGTGCCTGGAAACTTTGGTGGTGACGAATTTTGAGGTTAGTTGGGCTGGAAGTGGCACGTCAAACTGGATCGCTTTGGGCGGCTATTGTTGAGAGTTAGATATCTGGGGGTCGCATTTTGACACATTTAATTTAAGGTCGATTACAAATGAAAACTAGTAATTTTGGCACATTTGATGAATGTTCGGGGAAGGGAAGGAACTTGACCTAGACAAGATGTTGGTATCTGTGAATTATGTCTGGGAACCTGTCAGAGAATTGGAATTGAAGGAACAAGAATTGCTAATTGAGGTGACATTAAAGCTTCCCAATGATGATTCGAATAAAGTGGATGAATTGTTGTGAATTCCTCCCTCAAAGTTGATTGTTAAAGATACATTCATTATACACTTTAATATATTCCGCCTACAAAATCTTGAACTTCAAATTCTAACCATTTGCCTCTTCCTTCTCGTTACAGCATCATTATGTCACTCCCCGGACTTCCCCCGTTGCCCAAGAGCCTCAGTGGCTTCGATCTCGCCGGCATCCAGTTCCAGTCACACCATCAGCACCACCACCATCAACACCCAGCATCCCAACAGCACAATCCACACTATCCTCCGACGCATCATCAGCAGCAACAGTCGGCGACGATACAGTCCGCCCATCATCACCATCAAATGCAACCGCAGTCCTTCCACGGGACGTCACCACACCCGTCCAGTCTGCCACCGTCCTCCCAGTCACCTGCCGCCGGAGTGCTGAACCACCATCACACGAATCCTTTCATACCGATCGGATCGGGTCTGATGCACGGGGGGGACAGTTTGGCATCGCTCGAAAGTCAGCAGCGAGGACACTCGCCCGTTAGCAGTACCCTGTCGGGTGGGAGCAGCGGAGGTAGGAAGGCATCGCCCCAACCTCCAGGATCGGGACCGGCGTCAACTTCTACGCTGGACACGCAGCTTGCTATCCTGCGACGAGAAATGGTAAGTTCTTTATTGCTGAGTCCTCAAATTCTTGTTCGGATTGTCGTTTTAGGGTGAGAAGATTTTGAAGGGAAATTATTTCTGAAGAACTCGTCTAAACGACAAAGTCAGTATGGGCTGTGACATGAACAACTCAAAACGTCCTACGTTTGTGACACCCTTCGGACAAGATTTTCGCCCAGTTATGGAACAGGGATAGGACCCACTATGTGGACCACATCCAATATCTCAACCAACACGGTCCAATTTGAAACGGGGTCAGTTCGGCGTTTAGCACCAGTGCCGCCGTGTAGATCAGCAATGGAAAAATGCCTGCGTCATGATGGAGTAATTTACGAACCTGATTGTTCAGCAGAAGTAAAAAAAAGCTCAAGGTCCTATTGGACTTATTGTTGTTGGCGTTTTGTGCGAGCTGTTATGAGGGACTTGTTCATGGCATGTCCTTGACGGATAATAGTTTTGCACAAACCGGTATATAGTGTAGCAGAGAGGGATAGGGCACTAGTTTAGACTACAATTCGACAGACCAATTGAATGAGATGTCAATCGCAGAGAGGCGCTCCAACTTTTGTCCAAAATCTGTGGAATGAACTTCGCAATGCTTTCCAATGGGAAAGTTGATTTTCCCCGGCCATCTTCTCGCCGATGGGGGTTGGAAAAATGTGCCAAACTGATGTGATGGCACACTAAATGACAGCGGAAAGTGCTGAAACTAGTTTCTTCTCGCGTTTTTTTTTGGCGCTGTGCCGTTTTAGTTGGATCGAACTGTGGAATACTTTCTTTATTTTGTGGCAGTTGACACACGCCATAAAGGTTGGCATCCTTCAATGCTGCAATGGTGGGTGTCCAATACCGATCCGCCACGGAAGCTTTCGGAAGCGAATTGATTTAACGTTAATGTTTTGTTGTTGATTTATACGCGATGCGCGGGCTTTTTCAATTTTCAAACGCTTTTGATGAAGTTTCGCTCACCGGTCTGGTACAAATTGATTTGTCGAAGCGCACGAGTCGCAGAAGAGAATGTCAGGACCGTGTGGTTTAATTGTGTTAGCCGGTGCTTGGTTAATGCAAGCGCTCATTTCGCGACAGCTTCTTTTGGGATACGAGCAACGGAAAAGCTGTGGATAGCTCGATAATTTGCTTTCTTCATTTCTTTTGCCGTCTAACGACCGTCTACTGCGCGTTGTTGGTTGGTGTCTGGTCAGGCGCAACACATTAACACTGATGATTGCTGGTCGTAGAACGCGAAACCGCTAAACCGTTCGTCGCTTTACGATATCCGGATATATTGCTTCCAGACATAAACATGCACATAAAACAGTGATTGAACAACAGTCGTGCAGTACGAGCATTATGGATGCATCCGGTGCTTCGGTCGGTGGACACGGACAATGTTTTCTATTTTATGGCACTCCGTCCACAAAGACCACAAAGAAGCATAAGTTGGACAGAAAAGTTTCATGTCCTGCGCGATCTATAAACGGGACATAAAAGAGAATTTTTGCGTAATTTTCATCCCACCAGATGCGTATAGTATGATGCGAATAAAATTGTAGCTACTCGCTACCTGATGTTTGTGGCCCCTTGGAAGGTCTTCGTGCATTGGAAAGGTACCGGAAATGAGTTTTAATTTCCGATCGGTGGCGATCTTTTTTTGCCCCCCCTCCATTCAATACGCACACACCAGTTGTTGTACATCTCGGTTCATCAGTCGAGATGGGTTGCGAACGCGTTCGACATTTTTGACCTAATTTTATTTTAACTAAACCTTCTCCCGCCTGCCACGGTGAGAGTGATGAGAAAAATGCGTCTTACGCCGCAGCTGGTGGTTTGTTTATTTGAGGGCGAACGCAAGACGCGCTGAGCAAAGCGCTTTTTTCCGCTGTTGGTGAATGGAAGTCGCATGGGAAATGTGCATGTGACGGGAAAATAAATAAACTTGACCATCATTCGTCGGTCGGCAGAGTGTATACAGCACACTACCCAAGCAAGCAGCTTCCGGTCGTATTCTATAACACCGGGGGCGATGCGATGCAGTTTGATCTTCTTCTAATATGCACATTCCGTAACGTTTTGCGCACTCATTGGTGGTTAAGAAAATCGATCTCTTTGGATTCGATGTAAACAGCAGAAGAGAAAAAGGTGTTTATTTGTATAAAGCTTACACACGATGGAGGAAAATGCGTCTCATCATATTAGGGGGAGAGTTCTTATGCTCTGTTTTGCTTTTGAAGAAGTTGGAATAAGGCTCTTGCTCTGATTGGAAAACTTTTTTGGCAAGAGCTCAGCGTGTCGAGATTAGAACTTAGAGCCGTGCGTATTGATTCCTCGTGCGTTATCAGCTTACCGTTTTATCATCCACGTGACCTAGCGTTAATTGTCGAATAAGTTCTTCAGTGAGCCGTCCGACACACTACAAACAAACACCTATTTATCGACGAAAATGAATCTTTGTACAATTTTAAATTGTGGATAGCCTTTCATTTTCGAATTAATGAAATATTTATCATCACTTATGTGCTGCTCACTTTTTAAATGCTGCTCTTTTACTCTCTCTATCTCGTGCTATACAAACATTTGCTTAAAAACGCAATACACTCTTTGTCTGTTTGCAGACGCTGCGCTGTGTCAATTTTCTTTCTTGTAAAGTTGAAACGAAAAGGAAACAAAAACAGCTAGCGCTAGCCTCCCAGTCTCTGGGGCACATTTATTATCGATTATTATTGGCAATTTTGCTGCGAGCATTGATTTGCAACGCACGCGAACGATTCGTCTGGGGGCCTGCGTTTGCTGCAACCGAACAAATGTGCACACTGTTGTTTTTGCACGGCTAAAGTTGAAACATTTTAAAATGGGAAACTCAATCTCGTGAGATCACGTGAGACGATCGCGAAAACCGGGCCAGGAAGGGTGAGCCAAGCGCGTTATGGCTTATGATCGTAGACTTCTTGGAAGGGGGGTTTTGGAATGAGAAGAACGAGAAGAACGAGGGATACAAGAGGATGGTTCCACACCGATGAGCAATCTAGAATGGAGCTCTCGGCTATCTCCAGACCGAAACAGAATCAGAGATCTCTCGGGTTCTGCAGAAGCTCGGACTATTAGCAGGTGCACTCGAGCGCAACGGGCTTAATGTGAAGAAAGAGCGCTTGCTTCTTTTTTTAAATTTCAGAACACACCGTGTGCACTGTTGTGATGTTGTGTGGAGGAGGGCGTTTTTCACCATGAAAATTCCCCCAGCCGAAGTAGTAGTGTGCTGAGTGGAAAAAACATTCTCCCCTTTCGCTAACCGACAGCATGTCTACCGGCTCGAAAAAAGGAAACAAGAATAGATGGAAACGAGTCCCCGGGAATGCACCACTTCAACGCTGCAAAGAAATTTAATACTACAACCCCCCGGCCCAGTATTCGGTGGCGGGCTTTTCCTCTGCTCGTTGAATTACATTTTCATAAAATTATCATTAAACAAAAAAGTGATCGACAGGAAGTCAGCCACTGGAACGGGGCAAAAACCAAGCGCGAGGGGTTGAACTAATGTTCTCTACCCGTAGAAGAGTAGACCCCTGACGTCGTTGTTTCTTTTTAACTTCGTCAGTCCACGTCGATCCGTAGAACGTGCGATGTCAATGCCCTTTTTGCTGCGAGGGCGCTTCAGTTTTCAATTTCGTGGATGCCGCGACTTAGAACAATCGCGGGAAATGGTGTGAGAAAGTAGTTTTTCATTGATTTATGATTCGTGTGGAAGGGACCAGAATGAAAACGTGCGCGGAACGTGACAGTTGGGAGACGTTGCCGTGGCTGGAAGATGTGCGTGCTTGTTGTTTTTATTTACAAACAATCGGCTTTTTTATCGTGCAACTAGTATAAGTTTTATGGCTTAATTTAATATGTTGGTGCTGCTAACGCTCGGGTGAAGAATGGGTTCTTGGGACATTCTGGAGAAACAGATGAAGCAGTTGTTCAGGGAAGGACCCTGCCAGATTTGGAGGTCGGTTTCGGAAGCCACACTCGCTAGAGGACGATTGTGTACACTCAAACTAATTGAAGAGGCTAGTGTTTTATGTACACACAGCCACACGGACACATCAATTTGTTATTGTTTGCTCGGTAAAGCTCGTTTGCTGAGCGAGAAGCTGCTTGAGCAAATCGCCATCATTAACGTGTGCGTTATTTTCGAAGGCTATCGAAGCGGAAACACTTCACTACCAGTCGCCAGATCTCTCGCCGGATGAATGCCACAGCCTCTCGCACACTCTTCTTGCCGCTGCCCAAAAGTGACTCACTTTCGCATGAGTCATAATACCTGGCGACTTCTTGCTGTGTCTTTCAATTCGCACTTGTTTGTGCGGAGTGTGCGAGAGATGTGAAGATTGCAAAAAAAACAACAACTCCCCTCCCCCCCGCGAAGCTCTCAAGGAAGTATGTCGTCTTGTTCTGGTTTGTTTTGTGCGGTGAAGATCGTTCCGTTGCGGTGGGTAAGAAAACCTGATGCAGAATAAAACCATACACAAGGCTTTTTTTTACGAGATCACCAACCAAAACCTGTTGTTGATGGAAGGGCTGTTGTTGTGCACATTCCGAAAGATCGTTGAAGCCTACGAGAAATCTTCCCTGTCTGTCGTCTGGTGCGAGGCTTCCACGGGATGAGTCACGTGGGGCCGTGCTGTACGTGCCCAAGTTTATCGCCATGATCATGATCGTACTTAGAAGAGATCAATCGAGCCTATCTGCGGTACTGTTCGCGGTAGAATTGTTTCGTGACTCATCCATCCCGGGGTTTTTGTGGTGTCGTGAGCTGTGAGTCTCAGGAAGAGAGCCACACGAACAGGAAGAAATTAGACATGGCGATCTGGGGGGAGGAGGATGAAGAACTGCAGGTGCCTTCTCGCCACCAGCAGAACCAAAGCAAATTGATGGTGGTCACGGAATTGGACCACAAAATCGGACATCAGCACGAACTTCCATTAGAGTGGTCCATAATCGGATTCGATTTTCCTCCTCGAATGGCCTTGAGCTCGAAGTGGCGCGCGTGTGTATGTGTGAGCGTGTAAATGGCTTGAAGCTTTCACGACGCTCCTTTGAAGCTTTTCACGGGTGGGCAAGATATTACGTATGCAACGAGCGTGAAAGATTGAAAACGCGCTCTTGTTTCCTCTCACGACGCGATCCGAATCGCTGCTTGTTGCTTAATTTGGTGGAAGTGTTCATTCTTCGGCTGAGTGAAGAAAATTATTACGAGACCCCCTGCTCTGGAACATTGGCTGTGATGTGTTTGGAAGGTGGAAACGGAAGAATACGGATCTCAAACATTGGAGGTTTTTTTTTTCCTGGACAAGTTCCTCCGAGTGTTGTGCAGAGATACAGATCCAGGTTTGTTATTGTAATCATGACTTTACAGCTGTGGTTAGAATTTGACACGAACCGTTTGGCTGTAAATTGAGCATAAACAGCGAGCGAGCGTTGATCGTGACCAAGGTGATACCTGTGTGCTAATAAGCGAGGGCTGGGTAGAAGCCGAGCGTGCTGGAGGTGACTGTTACTTTTACACCTTCCCGGCATTCAAATTAGCACCGAGTCACGATGTTCTATGGCGAGTTCTGGGGAGTTTTTTTTTCTCGGCTTATTACACGCTTCACACAAGCTAACGGCGTTTTCGGACGAGTTACAAAAATTCTTGAAGTGCGTCTCTGTGGTGAAGGTCCCAAACACGTTACTGATGTTATGATTAGTGATGCACACGTACCACACCTATCCGATAGGTACGCTATTGCACACTGAACGAAAAAACCCCGATTCATAGGCAAATAGAGATTGCTTCTCGCCCTTTTAGCAAGTTCAGTTGAGTAACGTGTACTTTCGTGGAGTGGAGTGTACCGTTAACGTGTTGCCAGTACCTCATCAAACCATCAATCAGGCCGTTGAATGTAAACACCACCCTCGGAGAAACGTTGCTGGCCGGGTGTGTGTGTGTGTGCCTAACGGAATGCTGTCCTGGAAGGAGTTGCAATTAAATGGGGCCTTAATGAGGTATGAGATGCGCGTAATGATGATATAGGGCCGGGGACGAGATCGGATGATACACGCGGAAGTACTTAGGACGATAAAGCGTTTCATATGGGGTTTTGTTGAGATCGAAAGAAGATTGAAGAAGTCTAGACCAAGTTCTGAGGTCATAATTGAAGTAGAATGATGATACTAAGGATGAGTATAAGTACTTTGGAAGATCGGGGTCCATCATCGCTCCTGTGCCTCTTGTCGGTGATGTATTTGATGTAGTAGAGCTTTCAGTACAAACACTGCTCAACACGAAAGAGTTTGTTTAATTTTAACCCTCAGAGGTCCTACGCTACCTTGGAGCTTTGATTATTTAATCTCATTTTCCTCTATTGAACTTCTTTCTCCATTGTAAGAAAAACAAAAAATGGAGAGTTTTTGAGGGGAGTGTTCATTCACAACGAAAAGTTTGGGGAATGAATTATCATCACAATCTTTATTTATGGTGTGTGGGTCCTTAAGATACGGATGAAAACATTCGTACGTACAAAGCGACGTAGCAGCAAAACATTCGGCCGGGGCGCGTACGCTTAGGATGCTTTTGTTGGTTACCCGCCGCTAGTGAAAACACAGTTTTTGTTTTAATGATGCCCATTTGTTGGGCACCTGTGCGTCTAAGGTGGTCAATACTTAACCTAGTAAAGAATAACTAATGCAACGGCGATAAACATCGCCATGTTTCGGCGTTTGGAGCAGTTTTGCTAAATGGAATCGCTAAAAACGCACCGGTCATATCGTGGTCATCATGATGCTGGTCACGGTTCGGCTGTCGGCATGTTTTCACCTTCACCGAAACCTCTGCCGATTACACGTGTGTGAGTGCATCTTTCGTTTCACCTCTAAGAAAGTGGTTTAATTTAATGGCGAGGAACGGCGAGGTTTTGTGCAGAAAATACAAATCTTCTCCCAAATCGCACATTTCGTGGAGCGCTTTAACATTGTTGTTTTCTTGATCCACTACATCCGGTGTTGGAGTTCGAACGTGAAGAAGCGTTGTGTGTCTTCTATCTCTGGTCTAATTAGGAATGTCTTGAATGAACGCTCGCCGCCGCGCCCCGTCCTATTTAATTACTTATTTGCGTGGTGCTAGACAGTGCGAGAAGGAAAAAGATTCATCCCGGCCCTGGCCTGATGCACTGCTTATCCATCATGGCGTATAGCTCCACGCTTGGCAGCTGTGGTGAGCAGCACGTCTGGCGCTCGAAGTGGAGTAGAGTAGAAGGTGGGCGCTGATGGATTGCCCTGCATGGGGAGTGGGGAAAAAAAAGCGTGTTGACGGAGAGGAATTGGAAGCTGATAGCATGATCCGTAGCTATGTATTGCTTCTTCTTGAAGCAGGCGCCCATCACTATCAGCCAAGTGAAGGTGGCGGACCTGAACGAGATCAGTAGGAACTCGACTCGTTTCCTCTCCTTTCAGTTTCGCTGACGGCTGTGGGTGTGAGTGAGTAACGCCAGGAAAACTGGGACCAGGTGGTTGCAAATAGGAGGCCACGATGAGAAGTGCATTCGTTGGCAGACGAAGCTCGTCTCAGCTAACCTAACTATGGATTACCCTGTGCTCTGTGCGCAGTGCTTGTGAATAACCGAAAAATCACGTACACTTCCTCACTCACCAAGCTCGGGTAGCCACTGGATATAGGGTACTTGAACCTTTGACTTTTAGTGTGTGAAATTGTTTTAGCTTGCTGCTCGTACACGTACACGGCCGAGCTCCCACATCAATTTTCCAAAACCATTTTGTGCATCTAGTTTCCGCAATCCGCGAAAAAACAAAACGCCCAGGCACTGCGATCGAAGCACGAAGGCAAGGGAAAAATGCTAACGAGCTAGAGCAGTTAACTAACCTTAGAAAAAGCGCAAAACAGAGCGTCAGCGTTTGTGTGTAAAACAACAAGAGTAGGGTTAGGAAATGGTAGTACAAGGCTTAAATACTCGTGCGATTTTCGAGTGGATAGTATGTATGTGGCTTGTTGGTGGTCTCCGACCAATGAAGTCCAAGCAGATCGTGAGTACTTTGATTTTATTAGGCATATCACTCTGAAAGGGGAAGATGTCTACAGAGTGGACATCGATTTAGAGGGATCATTAGCTGAAAGGACAAAGAGATCTCGCGTAGAGTACAATATGTCGTGAAAGTCGGCTTCCATTAGCACCCTCGATCACGTACACCGCCGTTAGGTGAGGAAAGCATAACATTAATTTCGTCCGAGTCGGGGTTCGGCCTTTTGGGGTGGTGAAAATGGTGGCGAAACGATCAGAACGTGATCGGAATATCGGCAAGCAGGATGGCGCGTGTGCTATGCCCCACAGCAGGTAGTCCGGGTTCGATGTCCGGCCCGGTAATGGAGCTCACTGCTAATTGAATGAACTTGATCCAGTTCCGGTACAGGGAGACACCACGCGTTTGCCAACCAGTGAAAGTGCACGCGTTGGTCACCAGTCAACAGCAGAACCGCTGGACCGGCAGCAGGTGTCTAAAATATGGTTTCATACAAATCGCGCTTATAACGCCGAAAGCATCCGTACAAGTGGGTAAAGGGATTAAAATGCCCCAACCTTCCCGGGGCCGAGTTGTTCTCACGGGTTGTTGAGGTTAAATGTGGCACTACATCCGCCCTACAGCTAGCGAGGGAAAGACCGCTGACCACAGGTCACTAGGCCGTGTCGCTAAATCGTGTCATATGTCATGTCGCTTAGGCAGCCTAATGGCGTCATATGGAAATCAAATTAGAGGCAAACATCGTCGCGCTCTTCGTGTTTTTTTCGCTTCTGCGTCAGCGAGTTGACATTAATCACCACGTTACCGAACGATTATTTTCAACACCCAGCCGATGGTGAACTATATTTGTGTATTGCCACCGCAGGCTCCCGCGGAATGTATCATCTATAATGCCGATGAAGTCATAAATTAACAAACACACACATCCCAGGTGCGTTAAATAACGAACCGACGAATTATCGCACGATGCGCGCGAATGCAGTTGTTGGTGGAACGCTTCTTAGGGGAAGGTTTAGCTAAATTTAGGAACAAGCGGGTGTGTACAGTGTGCTGCGGTGCCTATCAGGCGCCTATTTGATTATTTTCAATCTCGTCTGGTGATATATTGAGCGTGACGCATTAAGGCTCTTTAGCGATGTAGATGAAAGTCGGTGCAATAGAGCGCGGAGGAAAAGCGAAAAACTAGACCAGCCGACCAGCAGTTGGAAGTGTACGGTGATAGACGCGTGATGCAATAGCCGTCTAAACGAACGTGGCGAGTCTCGTTGAGCGGCGGATTATTTATACATTTTCGATGGATAATGGATAATGCGCATTCGCGCACCACCGATGGAGACACATTCGTTGGGGTATCGGATGAGGAAATCTGGCGTCAAGTTTTCCTCTCCCGCAGAAGTGGTGACTGAAGCTGAAGTGGAAACTCTGGGTATTTGCTAACCTTTCCCTTCTGCACGTCAGGTCATGTCAGGCAGTCGGGCAGGCAAGCAATCAAGCCAACAAAGAACAGGAGATCACCTCCAGCAGGCAGCGAACACAGGCAGCTGGATGCTTGCGTCGATTGAATATGCAAATCTTGCGACTCGGCTTGCTTGCTGTGTTAAGACGAAATCAAACATCGAATCAGATCGGTGTCCCGATTCGGCTAGAGCTGTGGAGGGAAAAATGGTCGTTGATTGTGAGGCTTGTTGTTCGGTAGGTACACCGGTACAGGCACCTTGCGCAATAGTTTCCCCGAGAAATCTAATCCCTCCTACCTCCCTGGTTTTGCGTTTTTCTTTCCTCATTCGTCCTGTCAAGATCATTAGTCGCAGGTAGTAGAGGGTTAAGTCGCGAGACCAGTAGAGATCGGAGATCACCGCTTGTCTGGTCTAATTTTGTAGCAGAAAAATATCTAATTGCGCTCGTGTTGCAGAAGTGTCGAAATCGCCCACCCTCCTTTTTTTTTTGCCCACGAATTCTGGTGTCGTTTGGCCGAGGGTTTGCTGGAGAGGCGTACGTCAGCACTGCTTCTGTGGAGTTGGGATTTTGTTTGAAGTGGACGTCGATCGCTCGAGTTGCAGGAATCGCTATCGGAATCGCTCACCGGTATTGAGGTTAGTGTCTGTGCTCGATTGCTCCATATTTAGAGAGTTACGTTCCACTCTCGTTCCTCCACAACTTCGGTTCGGACATCGGATCGGACATCAAGAGGGGGAAAAGGAAGCCACCATCGGCATCCGGTTGCTCATCTGCAACTGGATCCATCGATCGGTCCGGACGTGAAGATACGCTACTTTGGTTTCCCTCCGGTCGTGCAGAGAGCTGCGGTTTCCGCATACCACAATTTTTCCTGTTGATCTGCAGTGTGGACGATTTTGGAACAGGGACCAGTTTTTCACTTTTCGTTCGATCTCGGGAAGCGAGGAGAGATATCAATACGGGTGCTACCAACTTTAATTTCCGCAGTGCGACGACATCCCATAAAGGGGACGAAGACGACCTTGAATTGCAACTCCGCAAGCTATATTTCTCCCGAGAGAGTCAGCCTCATTTCCGGAAAGGGACACCACCATCCCCCCGCTGGCAAGACCGTTGAAACCGATTCTCATCTCAGCCGGTCTCAGAGCGCCGGGGGTAGAATAAATTAATGTGCGAGATGTGGAGGTGGTTTAATTGTGTGAAACAAAGGGTTTGTTGGTCACGGGGGGCAACCTTGAACTGGGCCACTGGGCGTGCTAGAAAATTGCTAACGCCTCGTTAAGTCACCCCGACGGAGAGACGGATTAGAATGGTTGACAGCTCGTAACGGAGCTGCTAAGGTGTCGCTTTGAAAACAAGAGCTGGTGGTTTGCTTGTGTCACTGACATCCGTCTTAATATTGATTACCAAAGTTTATTGAGGCAACTGCGGGTGGTCATCTAGTACGTTCGATACCGCATGAACGTCATAAGCCGAGAATTGGGTACATATAAATCTCATTAGCCTAAGAATATGTTATGCTAAACTTCCTGGATATCTGATAGTGTTATGCAGAGCCAAGAGTAGAGGTTCAGGAACTGTGGCTCGCACCATAGTTACGCGGTCAAAATTTACACACAAAGTAAGGATACATTAGGCGAGCAGGTTTAGGTTCCCACAGTCTATTGTCTGCCACGGGAAGTGGCCGGTAGGTAATCGAGCTGTGCTGACCCTCGAAGTAAGTCGTCATCCATTCTTCGGATGCTTCCAGATAAGTCTGATAGCTTTTGCTGATGGAATCCCATAGATTAGCGAGTGAGTTATGTGGTGGTATGAATCCACCCCGTGTTATGTTAATCACTTTTGTGCCTTTACAAAGACTCAAATGTAATTTGAACGGTACGATTGCCTAATTGAGAGTAATTTATTTGAGAGGATCGCGTCACACGCACTGCTACAACACCTTCTCCACGGTACGCACGGTTTGTTTGAATGCGAATTTGGCACGCCACAGGTTTATATGGCCTCTGTTTTGCAGCAAGTTTGAAGCTATGTTGCAAACCGTCCCCGGCCTGTCGTGATCCTCCCGGTCAGGCCCCAGCTATCGTAAATCTTTCCTTATGAGGCTGTGCAATCAAAAAATGGCATCAACGTTTGTGGCACACGGGAGATAGAGCTTCCAATCTGCTGTAGGGAGACATCCCGGGCCGTGTCTTGTTCGCACCTAACCAACCTATCTGAGCAAAGTGTATCCAATATCAGCTTAGGTGGGGTGTTGTGTGCACGTTACAAACAGCTACGGGGCGGTGTATGTTGATCGATGATCGAGCTGAGCGTTCGCACTGGGGTGTGCAGTTTCATATGCATTCGAGTTTGCGGAACTTGTGCACAACAAAACACGTTCCATTTAAGCGATCATAAAGGTATAAAAACGGTCGGCCGCGGACAAGGCCCGTACCGATGAACTGAAGTGTGGGGCTTCAAGACTTCGCTTCAAGACAAGGGAAAAAAGAAGAAAAAAACGCAACCTTTGGCCGATGGGGCGAATCAAAACACACCACCGCGCACAAGTCCTTTGGGGAAGAAGTTTCGGAGAACGAGATGTTGCGTGTGGCAAGGGGTGGTGGTGTTAAGGGCGCTGCAGCAGGGGTAGGGCACACAAAACAGGTTTGACCAGATATTGGCGTTGGTTGAGCGGCGAAAAAAAAAACGCAAGACATTCCACAACCTCCGAGTCTAAGGCCCCACGGGTGAGACGTGAATTCTGAACGTGGCAAATTCGCGAACGACGCAGCTTAGAAGTGTTTTCACGTGTCTACACCCTGGCGCACGGCTTAGGAAGTAGAAGGCACCCGGATAGCAAGCTACCCATTCGATACCGGTGTCCTTGAGAGATTGGCTTGGGTCGTAGGCTAGCTGAAACTGGGTGGAAATTAAGAAAAATCCAATGGTAGAACACAACTGTCAATCATGTGTCAAACGATGGGCGGCCAGTGTGGGCTGAGCCCGTAAATGATTGCTTCATTCGAGCACGGATTCCCCCTGAGGTCATAAGCCCCGCGCGACATGCGAACAGCTGACATTGAAGATGAGATATCGATCAGTCACCGGATCACCGATCGAATGGAATCTGTTTTTGTCCGATGCCGGTAACACTTGTTGTAACAGCCTGGAAGCAGCAAATAATGAAATACCTGTAACTACTGTTGCGGTGTTGTTGTTGCCGACTCTTCCAGGATGTGTTTTGTGTTTCTAGTTTAGTGCTGGGCTACACTGACTGATGGATGGATACGTGTACGCTATTATCGCGCGTACCGGATGTCACCCGTGTGCTGCATGCACCCGCCGATGGTTGTCGAGTTGAATGCTTGAGGTGACTTTTTGGAGGAGTGGACCATAAATTAGCAGACTTGTGCAGTGCTGCAACAATGTATGCAAGCAGCAACGCGAGCCTCGTTGTCGTTAACTGCTGCTGTTTATGTCTTAACGAATGGGAAAGATTTGTGGAGCGTGAAGTTGTCCGGGCTCTTTATTGAGGATGGGCTAAAAGTTGGTTTTAACGGACCCTGCTGTTGAAGTTAATCATTTCAACTCCAGTTATGGTCGTATTTTCTCATGCTTAGTGTAGTACAGCTCTTGAACTCAGCCAGCTTCTATTTTCCTAATGTCGAGAACTTCTGACGGCGAGTAGCTTAATTGGAGCTAATATCTCTACTTCGGATCTTCGTAAATATCTTCTTCTAATATGAAGATACGAACTCTACTGGATATCTGAAGACCTACGAAAATATTGAAGGGGCAAAATTGGAAAGAATCTCCCCGATTTACAGTGATAAACTTGAAGAAACTCACCCAATAATCTAAATGGTCACTAGAATTCTCGTTTCCAAAAATGGGTCATTCAAAGCGTGTCCACTTATGTACACAATGCAACTTAGCTCCTCACCTCGAAAACGTAAACATTAGTCTATGACAGTCTGTCACGAACCTGCTGCCATAATGTCCCATTCTTTAGTGCAAACCGACCACACGACCACGGGTTGCAATGATGGCGGTGGTTACCTCTTGTTTTTTTTTCGCACGCAGCGCACGTACTCACACGCGTCCGGTTAGCCAGCGATCGCTTTCGTTTTGCTGCACCTCGCGACTGCATGCAGACTAGTTGTCGTTCCCTAGTGTGCACAAAAAGTTGGTCAATCCGTACGGGTGTGCGCGCGCCCGTTCACCCGGCTAAAGAAGTGTGGACGAGATTAAGCGTACAAGGACCGGGTGGACTACCGTTCCATTCCGATAAGGTACCCCCTCTCCCCCGGGTGAACAGTGCGCGAACAGTCCATTTATATATTGCTCAGCTTTCCGGACTCACTTTCCGGTGGTCGGGTCGAATTGGACGCGGGGGGGGGGGGGGGGGGTTTATAGCTGTGGTCGATGTCTCGATCGATCTCTCCCACTTCGATGTCTCATCATGTCGTATGGCCACAATTAGGGGAATTGTGCGCGCGGGCGTTACGCGCTTGCTGCAGACCGGGAGGGCAGATGTGCGTATGTGAGTCCTCAGACTATCTGCGGTTTACCGGGAGTGAAACTGAACGTTTTTTGGGAAAGTGGACTGTACCGAAGACACTTTCGAAAGGAAACGGTCGCGCCAGTCTGTCATCCACGCTTTCCCGGGATACCAGATTACAGCGGAACGGCGGTAGGGGGGAGGTGTTTGTTGTGTGGATAAAGCATCAAAATATATCAACAAGTACGTTTTTTGTTGCTGGTCGTTTTGATTGCCAATAAATGGGCCTTATTTATTTCGTCGACTCGCAACTGGCTTCCTGCCTCAGACCCTTCAGAAGCGTAGCGTGTTTTGCATCTGTCATCGGGAAGTTCACATAAATTTACTACAGTGCAACAATGTTGCACCGATATCTTTACATCCTGGTGGAATAATGAAGTAATTCGTGTGTTTCCTTCTTTTCTTCAATTGCAGGTGAGTGTTGCTTTTTTGGCTGGAGACAATCTGAATATTGGCCCGGTTTTAGAGGATCGTTACGTGAGTGGAAGCTTTTAAGCATGTTACTGTGAAGCGATACACCAAACCAGAACGAAGATTTTGGGTCCCAACAGCAATTAGTACACGACGTGAAGAGGGGTGAAATATCTCGACATTATTTGTTGGACCAAATAAGGAAGCATCATCGATTCTGGTTTGCAATTGCGTAACGACTACCCGTCGTATCAGCATCAAACCATTGGCCACCGGTATTTGTTGTACGCTGGTGATCAGTGATCCAGATCGACTATCACGGTGGGCCCAGCTATTGATGGTGGTATGGTTTTATGATCGTTTTCCTTCCGCATTTCTACGCTCCGGAGCGGTGTTTAGATGCGGCCTGATAGGAGATCAGCGATAAATGCGGAGAAAACAATAAAATCATTATCCTATCATCGGCGCACCGGGATCGATAGGCAGGACACGCGAACACCAGCTAATGCTGGAACGTTTTGGAAACGACGTTGTTTGTTCGCCGTGTTTTACAACACCAAAACCGATCCCTAATAGCGAGCTAGTTGTGTGACGCTTAATTCTACCCATGTTCAATCGATTGCAGCACGATCGCCGAGGAACTGGGAACACCGATCAATATCGTTGCATTAAATGGATCAAGCTTCGATTGTTGTCGGTCGCTAACGAACCCACCACCACCACCGGAGGTTCGGTTTGTCCTTCTGCTCTCCTGCACTGACACGGTAGGCAGCTTTCCAGTGCACTAATCCATTACCCTTGCTGGAGGTTTACTTCTGCAACCGAATGCACACACCACCACACTTTCACCCGCGTTTTGCGGACGCGCGAAAGCATAGCGTGAACAAAAGGAAGAAATGATATAGAATTGGAGGAGGAGGAGGGAAAAAGCAACAACAACGGTGTACACGGGTGGCCTCCTCCAACAATGATATGATGTCAGCGTACCAACACCCTGCTAGCAGGGGGAGAAATGCAGGATTTGGTGCGATTGTTGGCGCGTGCAAAATAATAATAAACGTCGTGGTACACGCTCCACGAGCGAACCGGATTAGAAACAACTGTTGGGCGGATGTTTTTTTTTCTATATTTTAAAATGCAGATGCGACCGGGAATCGCGCCCGCAGCACAGCAAGTGTAGCGCGTGCACGAAGAAAGTTCAAGGGAAAGGGAAACGGTGATCATTGTGTGTTTTTCTATTTCGATTTGGAAAACAAAACCAGTGCACCACCGAGGGAGAGAATTCAGGGCCAGAGGCTAGGCTTTTACAACATGACCTGGGTTGACTCATCATATGCAAATGCAGGGCTTTTTTTTACTTCTCTCTGGTGCGTTGAGGGATGCACAGTGAGTGAGTAATTCGTTTGCGTTTGATTTGTGATGATTAGAGGGTAGTTGGCGATCAGGTGCAGAAAGTGCATAGAATGATTGTGTAAGCTGTAAACTCACCAGCGACATTGTAGTGTGCTATCTGCCATCGCTGTTGTCGAAGCTGAAGTCATTCCTTCCTGATGATGTAATATCCAGATAAGTTAGAAAAAGCGGGAGAGAGAGAGAGAGCGAGAGACATGCAAATCGTCAATGAGCGTTGAAAAGCGGTGACAATATCGGTGGGCAAATCTGGTGCCCTTAACGACTTAGGGCCTAGATATTTCTATAGCGCTCATACTGTAGCCGTAACACGGAGTTTATGTCACCGAAGTACAGAGGCACATCAGTGGTGGCTGTTGTTGTTGTTGCCGGTCGCTATCAATTAGCATCCCGGAGCGAAGGGAAAAAAAACGCGAAGACCGATCGCAAGTAGGAAAAATGGTCTTACACGAAACCACGTCGGCAGTAATTAACTTACCACCGAGGTTGTCTGGCTGTAGGGAGGGAAATGTTGGCATCGCAGCACACAAACACACGGCCGTTACGACGAGTGTGCGGCCGTCGTAATTGATGGAAAACTGTTAATTACAGCGTGCGCTTGGTGGTGGTGGTGCAATTTTGGGTAGAAACTCAAGAAAGTCCCTTTCGAGGTACGTTGGGCCCAACGGCGTGAGTACCGCGCTGATTGATTTTGAACCGCACCGATGGGTGACCAAGGGTCACCGTGAGATGAGCCTTGGGTAACTCTCGATTTCGTTATATGCAGATGAGTTGCGAGCCCTTAAATGAAATGAAAAATGATCCAAACTGGGGTAGAATTTGGGTCACCTGGTGAGTCAAGTTGTCTGTGTGTGTGTGTGCGCGATGCACTTAGAGATGACCCAGAAATCCCTGAAGATCGTGATTATGACGTATAATCCGCAGAAGCACTCAGGCTTTCTGGTGCATCATCAGGTTGTTTATGTGCCGAGCGGTCGTACATCCCTTCGTAATCCCAGTAGTAAGTTCCGGGTGCTCTTGCGCCAGGAATGATCACGTTGACGCCACCAGATGACATGTAAAGGCGACAAGATTAATGGCGCAAACATTCCACCGGCTTCGATACGCCGCGTGAGGATTTGGCAAATGTAGCAGAAAATTGTATCGAATGATGGATGGCAGGCTAGAGCGCATGGCTCAGCTTAGGATTTTATGATCGCTGACTGAGAAGCGACAGAGACTAGAGCCGGGACCTCGTTTAGCATATGTGCATGTGTTTTGTGTGGACACGATAATTGATTACCGTGCTGACCTTTTGTGCGCCGGCATGATGGTAGGCAAGCAGCGAGCGTGATAGAAATTGAGTCATTAGATTTTACAACTCATACTGTAGCTAGTATCATTGGCGAGCCAGTGGCGATTCCTGGCGAACTCTACACCTTGCGTTTGTGCTTAAGTGAGCGATGCCCGTCCGACGATCGCTGCTGTACTGAACAGTGTTCGTTTAGTTGTGCTGAAATCATAATAAATCGCTTCTTACTCATGATGTCATGTTGAGGAGCTCACGGATATCTGCCGACCTAGAATTTGTGCGACTCGGACTCTTCCAACGCAGCAGCGTGATGCATACGAAATGCGCTTTAGCTGATGAGGCAGTTACTTTTACAACTGCGTACTTTCATCATCATCGGATCAGGTTTTCAGGTTGTGCGAATTGTGCATATGGCGGCGGTTGGTTGGCGGTCAACCCACACCGTAATGGCACAGGTAGATCGATGCAAAACATCCATCCGTGTATCCTCTTACCGGTGTGACCTTTCGGTGACAGTGTGATGACATCTGACGAGATCTGTGACCGTGTTGCAAAACCAACCAAAACCGGCGATACAGGGAGAAATAGGGGTCATGTCATCGAAGATGACAGTTGACAGGCAGTCGCTCGGCAGTGTATTACACACTCGGGCACTGCAAAGCCGATTGAATCGGATAAGGAGATACGGTGTCCCATTTCCGAGGACGGTGCATTAACTCGGCGCCGAATGCAACCCCAGAAGGGATCGCTGGTGGGATCTCGCGTAGGAGCGAGAGATGTATAATATAATAAAGAAAAAGCACTCAAGACACAAACAACAATGGAACAAGTGCTCCCGCCCTCCCCAAGAACACTAATGTGTGGTATAGCTTTTATTGCTTCATTAGAGAGTCGTAACTTGGTGGTGAATGTGTTGAAGAAGGTTCGGTTCGACGTTCGTTTGGCCACGATGCAAGTGGCATCATGAGAGTTTTTGCGTACGCTGATTTTGCAAGAGCCCAGCGACCCGCGCGAATGCGGCTGCGAAGAAGCGTGGTGTGCGTATCTTGTTGATGAGACGATTAGGTTGAACATTGTAGCATTTTTACGTTGTTGTTGTTGCTTCTGCTTTGTTTTTTTTTTCTTCGATTGCGCAACGCGAACGAGGTACATTGCATTGCCTCTTCTTCGGTGGTAATATCTCAACTCCTCCGGTCCGCCGAACCTGAGGAGGCCTCCTATTTGTCAGATGGGTGAGGATTTGTGTACAATTTTTCTTCGGCAGAGGCGGCGCTCCATTGTTTGACGGCGGCGGTGGTGGTGTGTACGTACACGGCTGCATGCGTGTATTGGAGATAAAGATGGCAGATTTTGGCGCTCATTCATTTCTTTGCTGGCGGGAGTATGGAATAGACACAGCCGCGTGGCCGATGAGTAGCGCCATTAAGATTCTGCGGTTTTCCTTCGTAAATCGTGCAACTCGCTTTTCTGGACGAGTCCGGGTGTCCAATGTTTATGTTTGATAACTTGAAAGGCGTGTTATGGTCAGGTTCGCAAACGTCTGCTCTGCTGCAGCTCTCCAACTCCGGGGAACTAATTGCGGACATTATCATCCCCGATCATCATCATCATCGTCGTCGTCGTTTGAAGTACATTGGTAGGCTTGTGCTTTCTTGTGCTAGCTTCGGCAGGCAAGGTCCCCAGAGATGTGAAGCAGAAAAACCTGCCCGAGCACGAGTGTACGTTCATCGGTTTTATCGGCCGGGTATTTGCGTACGCAGACAGCTGATTGCTGCCGCAGCCAAGCATAGCCCATTACGCTAATTAGTTTATTGACTTCGACGCGACAACATCGACGAGCGTGTGTGTGTGTGTTGTCACCGTTGGGAACTTGCGGGATGTGCATTTCACTCGCTTTTCTTTTTCTTGCTGCCGTGAGTTCACTGAGAGTGAAATTTTTTGCCGCGCCAGTGAAAACTGTCACCTTAGGTTAAGCGATTGGAGAGCGGGATGATTTGCATACAGCTTAGCGGGTAGTTCCCGTAGCTTACATACATGCTATGAGTTGAATAGATGATGTCCGAAGCTGATGAAGAAGAGTTGGACGAGCGACTCTTATGTCCAACGCAAAACCTGGCAAGAATCTGGAATCCTCCGTTAAATCCTTCTAAGCCATTCATGTAGGCGGCCTCCATTATGTTGACAGAATGGCCACATTAAGAAATTATTGTTGAGTACCCGTCTGTGATGAGGATCTTGGGACAGAACCTCATCACAATATTCTTCGAGTTTCAAGCTTATCATTCTACAATACTAGACTGAAGCATGAAGTGTGACGCCCTACTTCTTCGTCCAAATAACTCGTTCCAAGGGGCGCCTGAATCTCGAATAGACGATCAGACCGCTCACATCGCCCACCTCAATCCTTAACCTTAATCCTTTCAAAGACAACTTCACTTTCGCTTAACTGGTGGCACAATCAGAAACCCGAACCATGTCCACACAGCCGTACAGCAAGTGCAAGACAAGTGTCAACTTCAATTAAAATCCCCCCCCCCACCCCAAACTCTGCATTTTATCCGATAACAGCCGTGTGGCGTGTGCGTGGTTGTTACGCGCTTTTCCGTCAACGGGCAATTCCGGTAGCAATTCCCTCATATATCGTGTACGCTTATCTCTATCTCTCGTACCGATGAGCGGCACCAGCGGGCTACCGGGCTCGCGACGGGGACAAGATTACATGATTTTTAGGAAAAGTATATGATACACCTTTTTCCACTGCCTTCTACCCAGGGAAGCTGTCATATTACGATCTCTAATTAAATTTACGTTTACAGTGACAGATTGTGGGCACTGGCTGGAGGTTGTTGTCTCCTGCTCCTGACTGCTACCAGATCATGTCAACTTACTGCACCTCTCGCTGCTGCTGTTTTGCATAAGAAGCCTTGAATCTCTCGACTAGCGTAGAATAGGAAAAGCCTTTATTACAAGGCTCCTGGACACGGAGAAGGCGTCCCTAAGCATCGTTATATATCGATCGTAGATGATATAAATAGATCGCGCGCACTATCTCTCTGTGGCGAAAGCAACCGGAGAACCTCAGATCACGTTGGTTGTTGGGGTTTGGTTGCGTTGGTCTCTAAATAGCAATCAAATTGTCTCAATTAATCATAGTTAATTGTTTTTACCGCCTTCAGGTCGGTTAGCGCGCGTGTGTGTGTGTGTGTCTAGGGATATTTTCCGGCAGTGCCAGTTTTTCCATTTTGGCGTACAGAGAAATCGAGGAAACGCAAACCCTCTCCCTGACGCCTGATTTATCGTTCAACCGGCTGTCGGTGCTTGTGGCTCCCGTGTCCATTTTATTGCATATCATCGCCCATTGGCACCGTCCATGCATGAGCCTTTCAGAGCTGGGGCACACGCACCGAACTACTATTTGTCCGCTTTTCCACACCCGGTTGAACTGCTGACGCAAACCACCGCACTAGGGGTGTCTCCGGGAATCGGTTTATTTATTTTTCATAATTATATGTGCTGTTTTTAACCGCAGAGCGGGACACACGCGGTGGCTCGTGTGCACTGGATGCTGCAATGGAGCGTTCGAGCACTATCGCGAAATCGAACTCCTCGGAGCTCTGATATCCTCCTGCGGGGAATACGAGCCAGCGCAAATGCGTGCCAGGTTGTCCCGCACGGAAGATGTCGATCAAATGGCAGGCTCCTCGAAAAACCTCAAGGGGTCTTTGTTTGATTGGCGGTTTTTGATCCGAACGTACCGGAAACGTGTCAGTAATCGGATACATGCCGCTGCGTACTGCAAGAAGAGTGTGTCGCCATCGTTCATCACTCCGGGGAGAAGTAAATGCGGATAGAAAAGTGTGTCAGAAATGAAATTGCAACTAGGGCTGACACTCAAGACCCACAAAGAAATCTGAGGTCAGTCATAGCGATGCATAGAAAACGGAATACGCACGAACCGGACGACGCAGATTTTATGAAGCGCTTACCGTGCTGTGGAAGGTATCATGGATGGCGTAAGTTATATTTATAAGCGGCAAAGAAAGAAGTTAATTTAATGTAGATCCAACCATCTTTCCATTGTAGGTTCGTTCCGACTAGCATAGCTCAGCAAAGCATATGAATTCCTCGTTTGAAGTCACGGTTGGAGATGTTTTAAGAGTTCCGTTTAAGAGGCCACCGCCCCAACGGCGCCAGTTAGCTGCGCCCGATTTGCGGAAATGTTACACCCGGCTAGGCACGGGCCTAGACCCCGGTGTTTAATTGTAAAAGTGTGTGTAAGACGATGCAGACTCTATGCAACGGACTTACAGACCCCGAACACAGGGGCCTTCTAGAGCGCAACGAGCAGGCGCAATGAGTTGGTCAACGAAATGGCGAAAGTGACATAACCGCGTGGTGTTTTTTAACGCTTTGATTTAAGTCGGCGAACGCAGTCAGACATCCTTGAAGAGGTGGGCTAACTGATTCGCCATCAGTGAGGAGTGCGTGTGAGCTTTCAAGTGAGCGATATAGCTCACTCCTCTTTAGGATCTTGCGGATTAGGATGAGCAGAGCCAAAAATAGGTTAAAACATCGATCATACTCCGCTTTTTGTATGGGGTATCGTTACCCAACGCCACGTGGTTCGCAACTGTGGTTGCGCCGGTGCACAATGTTCCACGATCAATTACTCGTTCGCAGCCAATTATGCTATGCAAACCATTATTACACCCTTAACGATTATCGGTTATCGATTATGAGGATGCGCAAAAAAGCGAAAACGCCCTGGTGAGGTTGCGGCATTTGAAGAGGCGAATTATTGATTTGGAATCGAGTTGTTTATGTGTGTGTTTCGGGGCGCACAACAGCCACGCTGGAGTGAACTCGTCTTCATAGGAGCCTAGATGTTGCTCCCTCTCTGTTGGCGGGGTAGTTTTTTAGTTGAAAATTACCGACTGACCTACCGAACCCCGCGGTTGTCCGGTCTCGTGGCGAAGGAGTTGGGATGTTGGTGAGTAGAGGCGTAAGCACCCAGCAGGACCCAAGTCCAAAGCTGCTTTATTGCTTAAATAACCACAGCAGTGAGGTAGCGCCAGATCGCCCGCCATCGTCTGCTGCCCACTGCACTGCTTATGGGATAATTGTAATAGGCTAATGATTTTGAACATTTATAATCATTGGGCTCAATTTCGACCCGATCCGACCATCCGCGGTGTGCCCGTCGGTATCTCAGTCGTGCCGAGAGCTTTGCGGGCGCGAAAAAAAGGGTCTTCAAAAAGCAGGCCACCTTGAAGACCATGAAGTTGGAAGTTTTCAACCGCACCAAATCGTCACCAATGGGTGAGAGGGATTTGTAAGGTCTTGCGTTCTCCGTTGGACCGTTTTTTGTTGTTGTTGTCGTTGGTTTGGGCACCGTATTTGCATACGGTTTTTCTCCCCGCATCTGGTGCGTTTGTTGTCCAGAAGGGTTCCTTGGGTGATTCAATTTCAATTTGCTTTGCTGTTATGTAAACAAATGAAGCGGGCAATACATGCGGACGACGGACTCGGTGCGTTTAATTTGGTTTTCCGTTCCGTTTCATTTCGCTTCGGATGTATCGGATGGGGTCGCCTGGCTCGACCGGGGGCTGCCGCCATCTATCGGTGGGAAAAAAGGTGACCGACGCGAGGAATACCGTTACGTTAATTTAACATTCACAAACCGATCGGAGGT
Organism: Anopheles stephensi; assembly: GCF_013141755.1. Taxonomy (NCBI): domain Eukaryota; kingdom Metazoa; phylum Arthropoda; class Insecta; order Diptera; family Culicidae; genus Anopheles; species Anopheles stephensi. The sequence goes on along the minus strand of NC_050203.1, from coordinate 82,302,743 downwards.
GATCGGTGGGGTACATATCGGGGTGCTTTTGTTGTGATGCGGCTGTAACTGGCAGGGATGTAGAGGATGGTTGTGTGTGCGAGGACATAACCTTTAGCTAGGGCACGAAGATTGGTATTGTTTGTCTTATAGGAAAATGGCCATAAAGAACTAGTAACATGTTAAAATTGACAGAAATTTTGGGGAAAAGCCTAATAGAGATGTCCAAGATACCTCAGCTGCCTGGGCATTTAAATCTGGTCAATTAATTGCCATGCTGCACTTCATGCTCAAAACAGCCACAACCTCTAATGCCAAACGCATTGGTTGGAAAATTTATGACGTGTTATGATTGCGAGTCGTCACCCTTCGCAGAGCCTCACATTAGCTCACAGAGGCACCCAGTGAACACGGGCGATGAAGACACCCGACGTCAGGCTCGTTCCACGAGGCTTAGCACGCGAACCATTTCTCGAGGCAAGCTTAGGAGGCGGTCTCCATTAGCAGTAAGCGCTTGGCGAGGGAGAAGTAGTACTAGGGGTAGTGGTCGGGCAGGCAAACACCTATCGACCTCGAAGCGTAAGGTTGCATAAGGGTCTAAAGCAATTGTGGCCTATCATTTTCCCTTTGTTTTTTTGTTGTTTTGCTTTTGGTTTCTGAAGACTCTTCACCTCGCCGGCGTAGGTTTAAGATGTCGTGTGCCTGTAGTACTACTCGCCCCCGATATCGGTGCGTATGCGGCAGGGTACGGCACTGCATGTCCTCACGATATCGGCGATCGAGATCGATTGTTTTGAAGGTGTTTCTCTCCCCCACCCGCAACACGAGGCTCGAGGCTAATGGCCTGTGTTACACTAGCAAAATTATCAAGCTGGAAAAGTGAGCTCTAAACGGTGGCCCGAACCACCCTCCCCGGGCGAGTTTGGACACGCTTGTGTTGGCTCATTGAACTGTTTTTATGAGGGTTGTTTATGGGTCGGTTGCATTTATTGATACTCATACGAACAATTTCCGGTTTGTTTGGTGGATGACAAAATGATTTATTGCGGGGATCGATCGCGATGGAAAGCAGCACCTCGTAAAGTGGGTGCGTGGGAACACGCACTGTCTTAAAAATAGCGACGATACGCTGCAGTTACTTTATACGGATGGGGAGGCACCATCATTGTGATCATTAAGAAAACGGGGTATAAAAGCCTTAACTATGGACTTCATCCAGTCGGTTTTGGCAAGATTATTTTTCCCCGGTTCATAATTTATAAAGTCACCCTAGTCGTCCCCCCCAGGAATAGACAAGAAATCGTTGTACTGCTTGGTGGTCTAGCTCGCAATAATCACAGTTTAATCGTAGATCATTAATGTCCGCTTGATAGCAGCTGCTTTGTAACTGCTAAGCCCGCTAAAGATACTGATTATGTCGACCGACGTCGCAAGAACTGCAAGATCGTTCCAATCAAATTTCCATTACGCGATGTCGGCGACTCATCTCTGTACGGGCTTGCTCGCTCGCTTGACAACAGTCTCCCGCAGGCGGATAGAACAGAGAAATTGATGATGGGTTCTGAGCGTATCGTGACAGTCACTTTGTGATGACAAACGAGTCCCGGTGTTAAGGTCTGTGCAGAGGAGTGGTAGCAGCTAGTCGCGATATGATAGCCGCACGCGGATTTCTGTAACGAGAAGGATAAGCTCGTTATGATACCAACGGGCGTGTCCGTCGTGTCCTATTAGAGAGCGGAAGAACGTGTCGCAGCTGTATACGATACCACGCATCCGTTCTTTGTCCCGACAATCCCGAGAGAATGAACGCCCCCCTTCGCTCGGGATAACTGTCCGGGTCTAGACAGGGAGTTGTTTTAATCCCACGATAATCAGGCACGCCGGACAAACATCGTGTCCGAAGGACTGAATTGGATGCGGGAGAAGACCCTTCCAATAATAAGCCACGGTAGACATTCCGCAGGGAATTGAGGATGCGAGATCGCTGGCGAGATGGGCTCCAGCCGTTTCAGCTCACCATGTTAATTAAACACGAAACAAATGACCGGAGCCTTACGGGATGAGGGCTGCCAAAAAAGAAGGGAGCGAAAGAACTTTAACTAAAATTAGTGTTCATTTAATTAAATCATTTAGGCGGATAGAGATACGCCAGTGAGCGATCTTCGCCGATAGGGTAGTCAACGATGTCATAAAAACTGTTATAGTGCTTCGCGCCGCACGATCATGATCGTGAGGGAGAGGGAGTAGGATTCGGTTGCATCTTTATGGCTTCCATACGTCACCAGACATATTGAGCAGCTGGCAATGGTTGTTGTGGATTATGTTTCAATGGCCGTTTTCTCCTTCCGGGGTAGCCTGTGTGGTGTGTGTCCTCGCGACTATCGACTACTGTGTCGATCAATCGGCCAAGTGAAAGTTATCGGGCAGGAGAAGAATGTCTAAGTGGTGATGTCTGATGGTACTGAAGCATCAATTGAAGAGCTTCTCGGTCGTTCAAGGTTGATCTTATACCGATATTTCCAATGGAGGTGAAGAAGCTGCTCGGTCACACTGTACCCGATATACAGAGGAACTAAATGAATGGTCTCTCAGTCTGATTGATGATTCGTTCGTTTGCGGGCTTTGCTAATTGACAGTGCGTGTCGTCGATCATAGGCCGATGCGTCCAGTTCTGGACATTGAACTGGTATGTCATTTCAACTCAATCTCGCCATGTGTCGTCCATAGTGGTGGTGTGATGGGCAGGTTGTGTGATACTATTAGCACGCTATTGAACCACGGACACATCTAGATGGGTCTCCCGAGCCGTCGGTGGTGAGGAAATTATCCATTCAAATGTATGCTAATCATGCTCGACATTCATTCGACCGGCGTCGGTTGGTTAAGGTATTGGCCGACGGGGCCTTTTTGTTCTGCGCCGTTCGAGAGAGACATGGAGCGTGGAGTTGGGTGGTTCTATACGTGCCTGGAGAAATTAATAACGGTGCCAATGCAATGATGATGATGAGGTGGTTGCATGAGTCAAATCGGGTCCCTCGCCTCCCATAGGGCAGAAAGCGGATATCGGCAGTGAAGTCAGTCTCAAGGTTGGCGAACAATGTGGATGTTGGTTGGGTTTTGCCGACCACATTAGCGATGCGCACCGAGTATTAGTGAGCTATCTGGGTAAAACGCGTGCTCCGTGTGCGTCACTTTTGTTTTGAGGTTGCGATTTGTTGGGAAATTTGCGTACTTTTGATGCGAAATCTAAGAATTCGCTTTTCGTCACCCATCCAGATGTACTTCGTTCCAGCTGGAGGGTCCAATTTAATTGCTCGATCTTGTACCTCAAACAAATCCGTCTAATTAAGGGCACTTTAAAACAATTTAGAACTTTCCCTTTTTTTCTTCTTCTCTGCCTCAATCCTTCGAGCGAGATTCGATGTCACTTTCAATTGAAATGCACTGGAGCGGGCGGTTTGGTGGGCGCCTTCCCATGCCAGGCGACTCGTATGCATCTGAACGGTACCACCTTCCCGGCTGTGTGCAAGACACTTTATAATTATACCGTTCCGGATGACTTCTCCACACAACCGGTTGTGTTTTTAAAGCACGAAATAAATACACAACGCTACGGACGGACGACGGTATGCCATTTCTACTTGGCTAGACGACCCACTATTACCGGGGCCTCACCACCATTGCTTGCTCCTTCCTTGATTAGAAAGAGGTGCGGCAGAGGCAAGGAAAACGCCATTCTAAAAATTCCTTTCACACACGATCGCGACATTGGTGCGTCGTCGACGTCGTGGCACTAGGGCACGAGCTGTCGCCTGGGAGGTAGTGTGTATTATGATTTTCTACCGCCATACGACGCGACCACTCCTTCCTCCAGTAGAATTGGAACACCGATACAGTTCTTGTTGGGTGGTTCAATCGGTTGGCTATTTTTAATACCTACCACCGAAGATGTGTTGTGCACGTGGGGGTTGTCGTGGATTGAAGTTGAACCGAACGAATTTACGATACCCTTCTTCATTTTATGCTCCAACCCCGGGGCCCAGTTCTTGCGGGTTGGATCTTTAACACGGGTGTCTGAAGCAACGGATCGTGATTTTTGTGTGACGTTTATGTTACATGCATCCCGTTTCGTATGTCATTTTTATGGTGCTATAAAGTTTCGGTGCGTGATCGATCGAGAGGCTTCAAGAGATCGTCTTGGAAATAGAACTTTATGCCTTCCTTACGCCTACCCAAGACGTGTGTGTGTGTGTGCGTAGTTTCTATTTAATTATTAAGTCTGTATCTAAAATTATAAGCTCGACCGAATGTCGTAAGATCGCCCGAAACTGAGCTCAGGTAAGATCTCCAAAATCCTCACACAAAACCAGCTCGATGGCCTCCAATGGCAAAAACAGATGCTAATCGCGTTTCGAACGGGGCGCGTATGGGAAGAATGGTGGCAAATTAGGAGAAGCGACCTGTCAGAAATGGATCGCCCGCGAGTGAGATTGACCGTAAACACCCGATGCCCGCGCAAGCTTTGGTGTGTAAACACGTTACGAAAACGCAACGATCGCTGGTTGCCGCTAATTCCCCGACACTAACCTAATTAGGCATGGCCCGAAAAAGCTGTCACCCGACGGCAAAATCATGCTTTTCGAGGTCAGCATTAGTGGTCAACAGTGATTGGATTCCTCTGTATGGTGTTGGCTGTGGAGAAAGACACCGAGATTAGCATCACGGTATTGCAGGGAACGTATAAAATGGTAATGTCACCGAACGCCCAATCTTGATTTGTCGGGGAAATTGCCAAGGAGAAACTATTCGTGGGAGGAAACATGCGTGTCGATATCCTTGTTTTGGCCAAAAATAGAGTCGCGACCGAAAACTACGCACAGCCCAGGCAATAGAGAGTATAGCGAATTCGTAGGCATAGAGGGAGTGCGATGAACTTTCGATGCATTTCGGTTGGCGCCTGTCGTCTAAGGCGAAATCTGCTCTAAAGCTGATGATGCTGGTGGTTCTATTTTGGGCAATGGCGAAGAATTGGATGCAAATTCCGATACGACCTGCGAAATGCCATGCTCTGTGGGGTTCGTTCTAATTAGTGAGGATTTTCTAGCGCCTGAGTCATGTTGTAGGTAGGGCGAGTGAACTTCTTGAGAAGCTTCCCTCGAATGAACAACCCTCAAGAATTCTAGAAGAGAATGGACGAGAAGACTCCACATTTAAAAAAAAAAGTACTGAGGTACTTTTTCCCACCCCTGGTGGCCTTCTTAAAAGCCGCTAAAAGGCTGTTATTACGCAAATCATATACCTTCTTCTGATGGAGAATGTTAAGAGAGGTCTTTGCGATAGAAATTGGAAATAAAAGGCGCTCCACAATAATAGTTGTCCGAGCACTCGCTGTTCGCCTCATTTCCATTCGACCGGTCATGGAAATGATGCGTCCGGTAAAGAAGGCCATAGCGTGTTTTTTTAAATGGCTGTCTAATTGTCGATCAAATTGCCATTTAACGCACCCCAACGAGACAAGGGAAGTGATGCCCCTGACAAGCTATTTTTCTTTCTTGTGGTGTATGGAGCTCAGCAGATCTTGGAGGACCTCCCCGATAGTTCACGGCAAAAATGGTAAATAATAATAATCTTCGGTGCGTTAACGACCGCAGGCTGAGGTGCTGCTCCCCGGTGTCCTCGATCGGTGGATGCGTCCTTCTCGGGGCGCTTAACTGACAGAACTTCACCAGCTACAGCGTGGGCAGTGGTTTTTTTTTGCAAACGCTTTTTTGAAATGCGTGAAACTCCCACACTCGCAACACCGGCTTCACAAGGCGAATCAGCAATCTCCTTGACTTCTCTGAATTGTGGTTGAAAGTCTCAGAATCTTCTCAGCGTGTCGTCGTCGACAGGGCAGGCGCACACGTTATAAATATTCTAGTAATTTGAACAATTTGGAGGATGGTCAGCCATTTTTTTTTGCGGCCGTTGCTTGTTGGCTAGATGGATGATGAATTACCCTCAAGCCGAATAACAATGTAGCACCGTGAGTGACAGGAAAAAGCTGTCTTCCGTTGGTTCCTTTCTTTTTTTCCCCCTCGTCGAGGTCTTGAACGTGTAAAGGTGAGCCGGCTCGGTCGATTAAACGGATACAATTATTCACTAAATAATTGACCATTCACGATGGAGGAGTCACCTTTGGCGAGCCGGGCGCTAGGCTTCTCCAGGTACGCACTTTTCCTTTTCGGAAGAAATTCTATTTGATTCACCAGCCAGATGAAATGCTGCTCTTCTGCTGTCGGAGGTCACACTCAGGACGGAAGTAGAAGCATTTTGCCTTTCCTTCGGAGATTGTTCCTTGACGGCAGAAACAAGCATCTCGTCTTGTTTTGTCCGATTCCAACCGATCACATCATTGTCGAAAAAATGGCTTGGAGGCTTGCAAGTTGCCTTCCTTCCACTTAATGAATCATTTTCGCGGCATTGACCTTGAAGCCGTTAGCCCGCACCGATGTACATCACTTTAAGCTCAGCATCTTCGCTACTTGGGTCGATACAAGGGGGGAAAAGGGGAGAACAAGGTGGAGGAGGGAGAGGAGAGAAGCAAATGAAAACGAAGAGTGGTTGTGTGTTGAGGCCTCGCTTCGGGTGGCATAATTTGGTTTGAGGTTATCGTAATATTTACCCAAAATGAAGCATTTTCTATGTTTTCAACTGTTTACTGCTTTCTGCTGTCTCCCGGTGGGTTTACCTATTAAAGGTTTCGAAACGTACACTTCAGTTAAACCATTTCTTGTGTGTTCATAAGGTTCGTTAAATATTATTGTGATTTTATGCTAACAATTGACTTTTGCTATGATAATTGCATACTTTATGGCGTTCATATAATTATGATAGCAAAGCTCTTCTCATGAAAATTTAAAATTAAGCTGTAGATTGCATTGAAAATCGTAGAAATTTAAAGCAGAAATGTTAGTAAAACCTGTAGCAAAATAAAAAAAAAATCGGTAAAATTATTTTCTATAATTTTATTTAGATGAAAAAGTCCCAAAATTATTATGTTAGAAGTTTTTTATATCCACCCTGTGTAAGGATGGATTTTATTTGAATTTGGGCTCAATATATTCAATTATCAACGATTTTATAATATTTTTTTATTGCTCAAACCTGAAAATAAGTCCCTTGTTTTGAGAGTTGCATACTTTTAGGCGTCTTTGTATTTAAATTTGAACAGCTCGTCTATACATATGTTTATACTTTTAAAATCGTTTAAAAATTCTCATAACACATTTTTCTATAATTTTATAAACCATATTTAAAGTTACGTTATTACCATTTAATGAATTTCAATTAAAGGAGAATTACTTCACCGACCAAAGGAAACGTGTTTGTTGAATAAAATGTATCGTACCGGTAATCGAGAGTGAACACTCGAGAAAAGACCGCGATGATCGCCGCCACGAAACATAACCAATAATCAAGCGATCTTTATTCGCATTGAATGTGTGGAAAATCGGCGTTAATTTTCCCCGCGGGGCTGGGCACCAATTTTTCCGCACCCGGAGCCTCGCCCAAGTCGTTTGGCATCGTTTTTTTGCTGCTGCTGCTGTTGCTGCTAATTTTCTGCTACGGTTTTGTGGTGTGGAAACGAACGTGGTAGTAAAGCAAAATATGTTCTTTGCATGATTATTTTCCTTCCCAGCCTCAATGTGTTGTGGAGCTATTAAATTTGGAACACTTGCCGGGCAGCTTACGCAATAGTTCTGTTTTCTTTGGCTGCTTCTTCAGCTCGTACGATCCCTCATTTGCTCAGCATTACAAGCGTTTATGCTACTGCCGACCGCCATTTAAATCATAGCACTGTACGTGTGTGTGTGTGGAAAACGAAAGGACGAAAGTGGTGGGGAGAAGAAGCGGTTGGTGGGCACTACACTATCCCGTACTCTTTGCTGCGTTTGCTTTCATTGCTATGCTGCGATGCGATGTCGATTCGCGCTCATCATCATTCCTGGCGGGTGTTCCGCGACGCGCGATTCCGTTTTAATGGTGGTCAGCCACGGTCGAGCCTCATCGGTTCTTGGCGTAGCTGCGCCATAACCCGTTAGCTGCTGTTAGTTCCCATTCGGCTTTTGCCGCCACACCGAAAGGGTAACAGCGGCAGCAAAAAGTGGTGTGCGTATGTTGGTGCGCCACTGCTTCCCATTGGCAGCAAGGTCAACGTACGCTTTACGGCGGTAGAACAGAACACAACCGTATCGAAGGAAAATGTCGATCGGGGGGTGGTGATTTTATGCTAAAATTGCTCGAACCCGGGCAAGCTTGTTTTGCGTGCCCGCGATACGAAATGAAAGTGGCCCTGAGTCCTGCGCTCCTGAGAACAACTACCGTTTCTTTTCGCATGCCTGTGACGATGGCCTTGGTAGTTTGTGGCGGGATTGCATAATTATGCTTGCGCCGTTGGTTAAGGACCTATTAACTCATCGATACCAATCGAAGAAGAATGTCGTTCGAGCGGTTACGGCGAGGCGAGAACCCGGTGTACAGTTAGCTTTGATGTTCATGTTCAGGCACCTTTAATGTGCGAGCCTGATAAATTCCTCTCGTGCGAAGAGAGCAAGAATGTGTGCACTAAAATAAATGATTAAAAATAGACAACATTCTTCCTTCGGGCTACCGTGAGCTGCGCTCTGAATCATGTGCACAATCGTAGCTGGTTATGGTGAGTAATTGAGCGACAACGCGATCAAGTGATTCCTGGTGCCCAACACCCAACACCAATTACACACCAATAAAGCTGACAAACCCGGAGCTAATCCGTATGCAAACTGCATCACCCCATCACCCCGGGGTTGTGGTCGTTATGTAAGCGGGTAAGGGATGTTGGCTGTGCTGAGCTGGTTTGCTGCAGCAGTAGCATCGATTAGTGCAGATGGCAGGTTGACGCGTGTTTAAAAATGAATTAATAATTATTTCCTTTCGATAGGAAGGTGCATACGAGAGCAAACACGATCGGGGATATCCGGTGGATGATGGGTAGATGGAGCATTTGGAGAGAATTTTAATGAAATTCAGTTCCTGTGTACTTCAACTTTCCCTTAAAAACATCAAAGTAAATCAATTGTTTCAATATAGCATACATTCAGGCGCAGTATATGATTTTAATCCTAACCTGTCTGGTCCAATCTTGACGCGTTTAAAAATTGATTAACAATCACTTCCTTTCCATTGTTAATGTTCAACAGTAAACGATCGGGATATCCGGTCTTTGATATGTAATAGCATCAGTTTTGTAACGTCCTGCTGCAGTTATTTTCCATATATTTGCCTATTGAAAAAATGTGAAACAATTCCTACGTTGAATTTACTCTCTGAAAACTTATCTATATGAGAGCTTTTCTGTGTGTATTGCTAACGAAAAACCTTCCAAATTTAATCTACAATACTGCAAAAATTGAGAATCAAGAATACAAATAGCTGTTTTATTCTTGAGCTGCTGTGTGAAGATCGGCGCCGCTGTTGCATCTTCCACCGGGCCACCCATCACTGCATTTCAATTTGGGCCTGCCGCGTTCCCTCTGTCCATGTGGAGGGCCTAAAAGGACTTACCGAGCTGGGTCGTCCGGTGCCATAATAATGACTTGACCAGTCCACCAAAGCCTGGCGAGTCTAACTTTCTGACGGATGGTGAGATCACCGTACAGCTCATAGAGCTCTTGGAGCACATAATGAAACGTTAACTCAGGTATGGAGAGAGTTCACGTCTCAGATGCGCATTTGAGCACTATACAGGTTCTATACAGTCCCAGAGTCGTCCCAGCCAGAAAAGTGTTTTGAGTGGAACAAAGTCCAATTATCAAAGAAATCGTGTAAAATATTGCTTCCTGATACGACGTGCCCTGCTGTGGGTATCTGAATGAGTGCTATTCAGTGTAGCTGTCCCAACGGTGAAGAAATATAGCTTTCACTGTTTGCAAATAAAAATCCACAAACGTGCCTCTCAAGATCAACCGGTGGCAGTCAGACTGGCAGGCTAACTTTCCTTGTGGACGCTAGCCGATCAGTTCAGGTGCTGTGAGCACTTCCCTCCCGGCAGCCCGGCAACGATTGCATGTTCTATAATTATAATATTGGAGCAAAGCGCGTTGCAGCAAGAAGGCAGATTATTGCAATTGAAACGAACGCGAATAGGAAGGCAAATAAAAACTGATCATTCAGTTCAGCTAGAAAAAAAAAAGGGCGAGTGGGATTTCAATCGCGATATCACCTTTTAGCTGCCGGTAGCTGTCAAGTGCAGTTTGCCGAGTGGGGGGGCTTGCGCAGGTGTAGATGTGTCGAGTCCCCTTCGCCCAACACTAGGTGAGGAGTGCATGACGCACAGCAAAATGGTGTCAGTACCGGCACCAAGTGTACGGCAATCACTCCGTGCACACCTTTTAATGGGTTGTAATGGTCGGTTAGAAGACGGTTAGGAGGACGGTCAGCAGCAGCGCAGTGGTGCAAAGTGCGAACGGTGGCCAACAACAATTTTTGACAACTCCAAAAAGGGGGGCAAAGTTGTGACCCCAAAAGCGAAGGGTGATGGCGCTAATAAACGGTGCCATAGGACGGTGTTGTGTGGCGAGAAGATGGCACAAATGATCCATTTAATGGGCACCGAAGAAGTGTTAATGAAGAGCGTGCCCATGAGGCTAGAGATGGTAATTTGGAATGCCGTGTGGCTTTTTGGGGAATTGGTTCTCGTTTTTCTTGCCGGGGGGAAATCGATCTGACATTGACTGTGGTGTGTGTGTTGGTGATGATCAGCAATTTTCCTGGTGCTCCAAAAACAAGCGAGCCTCACAAAACGATCTATTTTCAGTCAAATAGTGTCTTCGCTCGTACGCTTTTCATACTCTCTAATTGATTTCTTCGTTTTTCTTCTTCTCTTTTTCTTTGTAGTATGGTCTTCGGCAACTCGATCTGTCCTTGCTGTCGCAACTGTGGGCCCTGAACGAATCCATCCAAGAGTTCCGGACAATGCTGCAGGAGCAGGAAACACTTTCGCCGCCCTCGCCGACACCGTCCAACTCGGACGCGAACTCCGTGTCCTCGGACGATGATCTCGACGAGGACGATTCGTCCACCACGAACAATAGCAATCGACTACTGCAACAGCAACAACAGCAACATCTGCTACTGTCCGCCCATCATCAGCTACAATCGTCCACGAACAGTATTGTCGGTGCGGGAACCGGTGGCAACCTAACGCCCGGCGGTGGACCAAACCCGAACGAGTCGGGTGGATCCTCCACCACCACACTGTCCTCGTCCGCGTCGTCCCGTATGCGAGCGCCACCACCACCACCTCCGAACCGGAAAGCACCTTCGCGGCCAGTCTAGCTCCAGACAGGACTTGGGAGGTTCGGAACTTTAACGCTAAACAGCAAACAAGTCAGTGATCGTATGGCCAATTAGTGTTCTGCGGTGCGGTGAACTAGGGTGAATCGAAGGGGGGAGGCACACACACAACCTGGATGGTGCGGATGATTTCACGTCGAATGTGAATGGAGGGGGAAAAAAGCGAAGGAAAGACGCTATAGCGAGCCGTAGCAGGCGATCCATGATAATACCAAAAGAGTCACGTTTAAAGAAATTAAATCATAAGCTGATGAAGACTATGGGAGGAAAGGATTTATGCGAGGGAGGCGCGATCAGGAAGAGAAAGAGGGAGTTAAAATAGAGGAACCGAAAATTCACGTCTCGAGTAAAGTTCTCGTTTAAATTAGCGAAGGGTAGAAGAGTACATTTTTACCCTTCCACGCAATTTTTCTTCTCTCATTCGCAATAAGGAATACTTTGGCAATTCATTGATGTCGTATCGAACACAAGCAGGAAAAGGTTAGGTAAAGAGGCACGCTTGTGAGCGTCTTGAAAGCGCGACAAAGGTGTTAGTTGTGCCAGAAGGTTAGGAAGGTGCATGTGCATGAAGTATGTGAAGTGTTACGAACAAACAGAAAAATTCTATAGGAAAACAGCAGCAGTAAGGCAAAGCAAAATAATGGAAGGGCGACAGATGAAACTCTTCACTCTCCTGTATATACTACTGTGCGACTAAATAATGTTCCCAAAACGTGTAGCGTTTAACTGAAATGATGAAATAAAATATGTGAAATTAAAGAAGAAACGAGTTTGCTTTATTCATAAAACATTGGAAAAAGTGCAGGAATATGATAAAAGGAGGGTTTTGAATAAGAACCGTTCCTCTGTTTTCGAATAAACAGTGAAATTGAAAGAAAAAACACGTAATTGCATACTTTTGGGCGCATGCACATAATACGCCCGAAGGTATGCAACCAGAAGTTTTTGTTGTTCGTTCGTCTCCGACACACAATCCGACAACGCTTAAGGTGCGTATAAACGTGCGCAATGTACATTGTGTTGCTTTTACTCATTTTGTAATGTATTTTCATGTTTTTCTTTTCTAAATTCGTCACGTCCTTCTTCATTATTCATTCATACCCGTAGAGCTTTACCCTTCATTCCGAAGGCTGTAATCCTACGCACGTGCTCAACTCGCTCACGCACTGCAATTAGCATAGATCGGTAATATTTCACACCTCAACCGTGGACACCTTCCCCTTATTCATGCGTTGTGGCCTTTTGTGTGTTCCCGGTGCCACACTCTCGGTCGACCACTTTTCACGAAATAGCTCTCGCACGTTCGCGAGATCGTGGAATTTGCAATTGGCACGAGAAAATGTTGATGTTGATGAACTTCTCCTCCCGGGTGGATCAATCGCATTTCCAAGTGTTCCCCCGAACGCTAAACGATTCGACCGGGGGTTGTGGGTGAATAAATCTAGCCCCCCCAACCATCCGTCAGCCGTGTTTGATGTTCTACCAATCGGATCTAATGGGTCGGAAGGTGAATCACAAGCAACGACGCAGTGTAGAAACAACAGGGACAACACACACACACGCCCGAACGTGCAGAAACAATTACCCTTTTGTCGTTTCGTAGCGAGAGGGAAAGAGAGTCGTAGATCGTTTCTAGATCGCTTGGAAATTGGTCATACAAGCGTGTGTGGATTTGGTGAAGGGCGGAATTGCCTTTTGAATGAGGTGGAATGAGCAAACGTTGGGCGGACTCGATTTCCATAATGTGCATAAACCTCGGCATGGATGTACGAATGGTTCGTCTTTACGATCGCTAAAGAATCGTTGGAGGAGTCTGAGCGTGCTGTTTGTGTGTCTGGCTGTCAGTGGTGTGTCTTTTTGTTTGCGCTGAAAGAGAGTTCTTCTTGTCTGGTTGTCGCGTTCATCTCGTAGCAATTTTAAGAAGGTCTCCCACCCTGTGCTATTTGCCTATTTGGAGTTGAACTTCAAGAAAGGAGGACGTTGGGAAGGGGAATGGACGGGACTTAATTCCTAGTCACAACCTACGAGATTGCAAACAGTATTTGGACAGCTTAAGAAATTGTGGTCCAGAAGTGGAATCACTTGAAAACAACTCCCCGACAAGAACTTGGTTTCGATAAATCTCGTCTAATACATAAGACTATAAAATGTTACAATTTAAACAAACTGTAACGTACTGAAGTTCCTCAACTCGTTTCCAGATTTCATTTTCATTCCACCCAACTGTTACAATTGCTACCGGCCACACTTAACGACACCCACCATCCATCCTCCCGTTTGCTCTCAATTGTCTTCTGAAAGCGTCTTTTCACGACTTAAAACCTCGTTTTTCTTCCTAAAGACTTCCGATCGTTCCCATTCTTCACTGCGCTTTGTGGCCGTACACATGACACAGCCGTTGGTTCCTAATTTCCTTCCATAGCGTTTTACTATTGTGCGTGCATGGATTTTGTTAAATGTCGCACAGGGAAGGAAAAAAAGAGACCGTTCCAAACAATAAGCGATGACTTTCCCGGGAATGGTGCGTTAATATTTCATTCACAATCTGCTCTGTGCGCGTAAAGTGTGCTCACACTCGGTTACTTGGATGATGATGATGATGATGATGAATATGGTGGTTGGTTTAAGGGATTCAATTTAAGAGACAGTGCCACTTCCACATATTTAAGGAAGTGATTTGTGGAAATATACGGAAAGAATGTTAAATGTATAAGCTTAACGAATAAAAAGAATATACACGAGCGAAAGATTATAGTTTTGAGATTTATTTAGCTTAAATCTATCCATAGATCATTGAAATGATATTAAAACCGGATAGATATACATTTTGTCATGCAGATTGCATACTTTCAGGAACTATTTAATTTCCTTTTTCTCACTTTAATTTAATCATTAAATTCTACACATCCCTGTACGACTTTAAAGTTGAAATTCTTATTAAATCGTGTATTTGCAAAGCAAATTGCATACTTTCAGCAGCGTTTAGCAGTTCGGCTAACACCAGTCTGTTATTCAAACTATTGCTAAGGAATTTTGAAACACTTATTATAAAAAATAAATGTAAAATGCAGACAAAATGCATTTGCAAATGCAAAAACAATGCAAATGCCAACACTGGATTAAGTATGAGATAAAAACAAAAAAGGTTTGCTTAAAAACTTGCATACCTTTAGGAGCTTAACGTAAAAAAATCGATCGAACCCTGTAATACTTTAAGCGTGGCATATAAATCGGATTACACTCAAATTTTAACACCAAAATAACAATTTCCGGAACAATCTTGCGTAAACATCAATCAACCTCAATATAATGGTGTGAAAACCAATAATAATTCTCTCCCTAGGCATGACCCATCCCATATCGCTTTGCTTCGTAGCTCATTAGTTTGTTTTCTTTGACCCTTTCTTCCCGGCCCCAACTCGGTCCACTCGTCTCTCGATCTCCTACAAGATCTCCCGAACATATTAACCGGTTCATTACTGGAAGAAACCGTGGTCGGCTACTGTCTTGCCGAGTCTGGTAAGTGATCGAATTACACACACACACACACACACACAGAAACCCCTTTGACAGCGAAAAGGGTCAAAGGATCAAATGATCAAGGAACGGCCGTGTTCGGGCGTTCCTTTCGATTGAGTTACTCGATGGCGGCGCTAGACATCCCCCTATAGGTGACCCTAGATTTGTACGTCCCATCGAACGGTGTCAATGAGCCCGTCCGTCAAAACGGCGGCGTGCCGTGTCGTGAGTCACATTTGGAGGTGTCACATTTCATAAATCATATTGTGCTTGGAAATGCTCCAGTTCCGCGTTGAAATGGTCCCGCGCGACATCGTGGCGACAGTTTGAAGGTAGCGTATGGGACATTTAAGCAGTGAGGCCTTGCTTGACAGTCTCACCGGACTGATTTACTCTGATCGTCTAACGGACGGCGAAACACAGGAAGGAGTGGTTTTTTAGTGACGCCAAAGACTCGAGCGTGTCAAAGTGACACTCGAGCGTTGTTCTTGCGTAGCCGATCTGTACCGTACAATTGCTTCCACTGCGAGAGAGAAATTGGTGGCCAACCATGACGGAAGAACTGTGCGTTCTGCGCCGTGTCTGGTTTGTGCACGATCGGTCATTAATCGATGAAATTGTGCATGAAATTGTGTGCACAAAGTGGTTCGTTGGAGGTCTGGTTCCTGGCGTCCTCTCGCCGGCAGTTGGCCGGCCATTAGTTTGTTGTACCAATAATGTAAGCAAACAAAAAGGGGGAGGAGGCGAACGAATGCACTCAGGACGCCATGGGCCGCGAATGTGGAAAGGAATTCCTTTGATGCAGCCACACAAAGAAGGTGTTGTTTGGATGAGGCACGCCGGCAAGCAATCTCGGAACTTCATCTAGAATAAATAATTCCAGAACGGACGGTTGGGAAGGTGACTTAAGCCATTCGAAATGACGGTTAAACGGAGAAAAAAGTTCCAAATCTCGAAGACAAAGTTCAGGAGATCACTCATGATGATGTCACTGACAGATATATTATTCATGAAAAATTGTACTTTCTCTCTCTCAAACTCGAATTCTTAATTCAATTTTAACTTCATAATCACGTAGGACATTTATAAAGGTGAGTGAATATGGTTTTGCCCATCGGAAGCCCAAACATTATTCCAGCTGCAGAGATACAGAGCTCGAAGATAGTGACGAGATCTGGGACACGATTGAAACACCATCCATCATCCTTGCCACAAACACACACACACAAACACCGGTAAGTGGCCGTTAAGACCACCTGGAATCCTACGCAATATTTTGTTTATCCCTCAGCTTTATTTCAAGTATTTGCACAACGTTTGCTCACTACAATCTCAGATCACGTTACAACCTCCATACTACTTCAGCTCCATTATTCTCCGCATCGGTATGAGAGCAAACACACAGAAGTCGGGTCCGGGTGAGTCATGTGGGGTGGTTGTGGTCGGTACACAATTTCTCCAAAAACAAACACTTCCGCCCTTCCGGCGAACGGCAAACAGCGCCACACCATTTGTAGGAGATTTCCGCGCGTACTTCCGGAGCGACACACGGGAAGTACGGTGTACACACACCTTCTCCGCCGTACCAGGGTGGGATATCCGTTTGGCGAAAATGATGAGATTTTTTTGTGAGAGCAGGGGAACCAGCATTATTAGGTTTCAGATTACCACGGCGAGCATTCGGACCAAAAAGGCAGAAGTCAGATGTCAGATGATCTTCCGGATGTGCGAGCGGAAACGCTGGTGAGATCTTCAAAGTTTGAAGTTAACGAGAGCAAAGCATACCAGCGGGTCGAGAATTCGAATCAGAACTATAGGGCACCGAATGAGCACGCTTGCTAGACAGCATGCTAGGGCAGGATAGGAACAAAAACCGTTCAAGGTCTGACGATGACGACGACCTCAAATGCTGCGGAGAATGCTGAATGCTGTGGACTGGTTGTGGGATTGTCCTTATAAATTATTTATACGCATTCCAGGGTTAGTGGGCATGACGCTCAGGCGCGAGCGATCGTGCTCTTGCAAACCGTTTCTCCTGATGAAGAACTCTAGAACCGCTGCTGGCAGATTTTGGTACAACATCACTTAGAGAAAGGCTTTAGCGACTCTAAACTAAGTGGAATCACTTTTCAACTTTGCAGCTCGAGTTTGTGAACTAAGATTTGATTCGCATGAAATTCAACCTCCACAAAGAAAGACACCAAAGCAGCACACCGCCCTGGCACACATATCGTAAACAAACGCAACCAGAGACGGCTTGCATGCGGATATAAATCTTGCACCGGGTTCACTGTAAACAGTGAATGATGGAAACCACTCCAAACCTTTTTTGTGGGTGCGATTTTCAGTGACTCGTTCGTCTCTCCTATCGCCAGCACTCCTCTGTAGGCGTACACTTACACACATCAAGCATAATTTCTTTCCCTTCGAACCCGGGGCGGGTGAAAATCGAGCGGGCGAAAGCGAAATCAATCAGCTTTGAAAGGAAGCCGTGCCCGTTGAGAGCTCATATGTGTATTTCGCTCCCCCTTTTCGGTATCGATTGCAAACGCTGGATTTCTTTACAGATTTGTCGATCGGAATGACATCTAGCGTTATGAGTGGAGACAATGTCTAGGGTGGGCGCATGATCGCGCGAGGGTTTCAGGCAACCAGCGAGACATCGGTGTAGTTTGGTAGGTTCCATAATTGTCACCGGTCGTGGGAGTCGTATCGGTGGTCTCGTGCCCTTTTCTCTGACCACATCGCCTACAAGGAGCTACATAGATGGATACAGAGAGAGAGAGCGGAAATGAATGTTTACATCACAAGCAAACAAGGAAGCCGGTCGAAAAAGGGCTGGTAGCTGGTCGAAGGAGGTGGTCCCTTTATTCCCTCCGTTTGTGGCTTATAAATCGCAACAACGTACGTCTTGGAGCCGAGTTTCAATGGAAGCTTCCAGCAAGGAATGAGATCATGCAATGATGTGCCCGTTGTTTGGTGCGTTTTTCCGTCGAGTACAGGCCGACACACGGGCACGGTGGCAAGTGAGTCGATTATCAACGTCATAAACCTATCAAAGCACCAAAGTGGGAAGCTGGACGCACTAAAAGGGGTAGGAAGACACTCGTGGAGTAGAAAAACGCATTGTAGGACAGTGTAGAACCGGTTTGCTCCAATTGAAGAGCAGATCGTGTGTTTGGTTTTCTTGTGGATCTGTTTATTCGAAGAAGTTTCATTCGAAAATGATGGATAATACCAAATTGTGATCAAAAACACCATCTATTGGTAGGCAATACAAAGCATTAGACAAGGAGACATAGGCGTGATGGACTCTGGGATCAGGGATCCGAAGTCTAGGATCTTGTGATCCGGGATCCAGGATTCGGGATCCGAGATCCTGGATCTTGAGATGTGAGATTTTCAGATCCAGAATTTTTGGATTCGAGGATCTTTGGATCCAGCGCCTGGGGATGTGGAATCTTAGGAATCAGGATCTTCGGGTCTTGGGATCCGGGATCTTCGGGATCTTGGGTTAAAGAATCCTGCGATCTTTCCTGCGAAGAATATACAGGTATTGCGATCCGGGTTCCTCAGATTCGGGATCCAGGAACTTGGAAAATTGGGGACCGGAATACAGGGTCCTGGAATCTTGGGATCCGGGATCTGGCGATTCGTGATACGCAATCGAGATCATTAATCTTGAAATGCGAGATTCGGGATTTGAGATCTTCGGATCAAGTCCAGATAGTCTAAAAGAGGATTATTTTTTATGAAAACAGGGGCCACCGCCGGTGTCCGCTCCCATGAAGTACACCCCACAGTTAAAACTTATTTAGAACCGTGCTAAATCAACCAGTTATTAATAAAAAATAGGTCCCCTTTATTGGAAAACCTTCTAGCATCGCGTAGTCAGAATAAATTCACTTTTTAACAAACTTTCAACCGATACCTTCGGAGAACCTTCGCAGAGAGAGAACGAACCGCAGACCGCAGAGAGAGTTATGTTAAGGTGGCGCGCGCGCGAATAGAACAATGCGCCAACCGGCAAACCAAGGCCAAGATCATACTTTTTCTTATGCTCTTCATCCGCCCCGATCGGGTTCTTTAACGTCCCATGCTCCCCAGAGCAATTGCAAACGGGGTCGGCTTTAGCAACAACAACAACGGCGCAGCAGCAAAAAAAGAAGCGACAGAACAACCACCGTTTAACCACGAGTTTCGGGCTTGGAAGAAGATGGCGTTTGCGACTCAGCGTCAGTGTGTGTGTCTGTGACTATGGGTACAGATTTTTCTGTTTCGAAATTCAATAAGATAGAGCTGAAATCAAAAGCCGAGAAGCGAGACGCTGGGGCGAGAAACCCCCGAACGGAATTTATTTGCCGCGGGGACGGCAAAACATAATAGTCTTTGTTTCGGCTTTGTACTTTATTTTCTGACTGCGTTTTTTTTGTATTGCTGTTACCGCCGTACTGTAACATCCAGCCAACGGAGAACAAAAACACACTTTGGGGATGGAAAATCTGGCCACGGGAAGCCGGGCAGAGGCGTAAGTTATGGGAGCAGAAAATCTGGAGCCAGCAAAAGGGATTTCGCGCATGATCGGTTGCGTGATCATCATCGTCGGAGGTCGTCTTCGTTTGTGGCAGTGTTTTTTTGTGTGTATGATCACTGTGTAAAATTGTAATTTAACATGGATAAAATGTTTGTAAACAAAAACGGTTCAAACGGAGCTAGCTTGACAGTTGGTGATAAATGTAAACAAACGGGCTTGAGTGACAGTTAGTATGGAGAATCCTAAGTAGTAGCAGTCCATCAATTTGCAATAAACCAGTAACAACGTTCGATACACCAATCACACCCAACAGCAGCTACCAGCAATCCAGTGATGCATGGAAAATGGAACAAGTTTTCCACCAGATGAGATCTTCACATTCCAGCGACCGAGCAGATCGTTGTCGCCCATAAATTACCAAACGCACCCTCGGCTCGATTTATTGTGTTTGTAAACATGCCACAGCTGGTGGATGTGGTTATCCACATAAAAAAAAAATCTTGGTGACGGAAAATAAATTACCATATGAAAGTTTTTCCCTAACAGCTCTGGCACCGGTGATAGCAGCTCGTTACACCGACCGACTAATGCGATGGTTAGTTGTATGCTTGGCTTTTAGAGGGTCCAAAAGTCACTGCCGTACCACACGGGAGAAAGGTTCTTCTAGACTTCCGACAGCTGTACGCTGTAAATTGCATACCCCCTGCGAGTTTTGTGGTCTAATTTCAGGGAAGACCGGTAGCCTAAAACCATTAGGGAGAGGAAAAGAAAACACAGGAGAATGATGAGTGATTTAGATGTTTAGATTTAATTGAAGTCGGGGGAAATTTAGTGAGCAGATCTTCCAGAATGAGCTATGTGTCTAGAAGTCGAGGATAGTAAATAATTCGCTTTTGGAGACGAACTCAACTGAACTAGGAAGAACTACAAGGACCTGTTCCTCTACAAAGTTCCAGCTAATTCTCGATGAGCCATTCTACTGAACCATCTAAACAAACGATATGATTTGAGTTAATGCTCATTGTCCGGAGGCGATTGAAGGAATTCGTTCCCAGCATTTAATTAGTTTGTCGCTCAATAGATTTGTACCGAAATTTACGAGCCTCCACACCTAAAGGATCACCTTCCCAGCCACTGCTTCCCTTGACCTTTGCGGACATTGTAAGGATTCGCCCCTTAATCCTGCGGGCCCTGTAAAGACCCTGCACGCCGTGTGAGTGCAACCTGAACAGAACTTATCCCTACCCCTGAAGATGCTGGTGGCAATGATGATGATGATGAGGTGATCCTTCCTCCTGAAGACATCTCCAAACTGAAGCGAACCGTACGCAAACACCAAACATACCTAAAGAAAGAGAAAGCTCGGCAGAAGTTGGGATAAAGCGGTGGGCACCGCAGCGAAGGTAGCACGCAGAGAGGCAAACCGTCTCGACGGTTGCGCACGACAGGACATGAAACATTAAGGGGCCCAACAAAAGGATGCACTTGGGAAGAAGGTCAGGAATGTGACTGGCTGGCTGGCAGGGTTCCCTGGCACCCGAGGAGGATCTGAGCTGGTGGAAGGTATTGCGCGAGAGCGAGATAGAGCAAGAAACGCTCTGTACGTCACGATCCGGTTCGAAGGTCCCACCGGGGATGATGTTCGTCTCCGGTCCGAGTTAGACGGTTCGCAAGATGCTGAAGGCAAAAGGGAAAACGATCTGCTTCTAACCACCAAGTCACAATGTCTCGGGCCGATTTCAGCATTGGTTCTTACTCTCTCTCGAAGGTTCTCACCTCAGCCTGCTCAATGGAATATCTCGACCATACGATCGGGTGGATTTGACGCAAGACTCAAGAACTTCATCCGAATGGTAGGGAAGACAGGGCGCAGAGAAGGGTCTTGACATTCGGTGCAGAAAATCGCATCGTTGCCACGGTAACCCCATCTACGGTAGGCCGATTGCTAGGGACGGTTCAGAATTGGAGGCGCAAACTGCTGCAAAAGACGTTTTTTTTTTGTTTGTGACGCCAAAGCGATTCGGTTCTGTTCGACGTGCTCGAGAGTCCGCGTGCGAGATGACGGTGCACGGTACGACCTTTGAGACATTCCAGCGTGGAGAAGCCTCTTGAGCGCTTGAGCCGTCTCCAGCACTGTCCGGCAGCAAATGAGCTCTCCAGGGAACTGGTGATCGACGAAGGTTGGCGGTCCCGGGAAGCAAACGATCGCGCTGTGTGTGTTTGGAGCAGTTGCTTTCGATTGCAACACCGGTGCCCAGTTGGCGATCGTACATCCCTCAATGTGGTGCAGTTCTTTTTCCCCGGGTCTTTCAGACTGTTGCGGAAACAAATGTCCGGACCGAATGAAAAGTGGTCGAGTTTTAATAGGGTTTTACTGTTTGCGAGCCGCGGCTGACCTCTGCCTTCGTGGAAGTTATGCAACGTTTTTGCATGGCCGGCTTCTCTTGGCTGAGGAACTTCTTCTTCTGCTGAAGTCTGTCTTGGGTCTGTTTCTTATAAAGAAGAAGCATCACAACGTGACATGCCATGCGGAACGACCCTTTTTGCTTGAGTTATCAGTTTTATCCTTACCACCGGTGTTTCTGTACAATTTCAAGCTCGAACAGAAGGCAACATTTATGGGAAAGAAATAACAAAAAACACAACAGCACACACGTACGGCAGTAGAAAATTCCCTTGAGAAAATGTTTGCTGGAAAACTTCAAAGAGAATGAAAATGTAAGCTCGCGAGAGGTTAGAAGGAATCGAGCAGAAGAGAGCGGGTTGGCTCAAAATAAATGGAAAGGGTAGGGTTCGTCGTCTGGTGCTCATCGACGGAACAGTTTATTTGAATATTTATATTTTTTGTGTGTATTTCTGAATTGTTGTATTGTTCAAACAATAGAGATTATCAGTATTTATTATTCTGATACTTTAAACTTATTTATCCGAGTTTTAAAAGAATTGAAAATTGATTAGAGACATCTTATTTGGGCATCAAGTTGGCGATTCGTTCCAAGCATGGATTTGTGCCTCGGCCACCAGACCGCCCCGCGGTTATTTACAGTATATTTTTATTTACATCCAAGAATGTGTAAAAGCGAGAAGAACCCTGCTTAAGCGCATTTTTATGCTGCCTATGCTCACAGCCAGAGAGAGAGAGACTTCACCTAGCCATCGGAGAGCGATCGTACGGCTTCCAACGCAGCTCTGGCAACAAACCGTTTCACCCCTGCGGTTCAGTTTCTCCGAGAGACACGGTTGCGTAGGTAACGAAAAAAGCGGCGTGCGTAGCGTAGTGAACTTCAAGCACGAGAAGCGGTTAAAACGCCCAAAGATCGTGATCAAAACCCTTCCCCGTCAAGAAGATCGTTCGAATCGATTTCAACGAATTGTGCGTCTCCGAAAAGCGTTATTTCGCGTAGGCACTTAAAGCTTATCGGAAGAGGCGAACGTATAGGGTGAGTTTAAATGTGATCCGTACGGTGACAATGTGTGTTTGAATGTTCAAGAATCCAACAAGCAGAAAACAAGGATTGTATTCCCTTTTGAGCAACTTAACTAACCCACATCATTTGGGCGACCGCCAGTGTCTATGAGTGTCTTCAAGAGTTTCTAACGCTGAAGATTTTTATTGCGACGCAGAATCGGTAGATATCATCCCCGTCTGCGTTTGTGAGTGGTTTCTGCGTGTTCCGTGCTCGGTGTGCTTGTGGCAGTGTTTGTTGTGGTGTAGTTTTAGCGCGTCTATGCGAAATTTTCGGTAAATGTTTACCGGTCGAATGTGTGTCGTTCTGCTGTGCGGTGCGTACGTGCGTGCGGTAGGAATTTGAATTGTAAACACGTGGTCAGTTAAGGTTCGCGTGCTAGACGTACATTCCAAATGGGCTGTGAGCGGTTCTGAAGCGGAGTCTGTAGCGGAGTGATCGATCGATCGACGATCATTAGCGAGTTGGCGGCAAAATTAGACGCGTCTTCGGGGAGTTGGAAGTTTTGGGAAGGTAATTTATCTTCTGCTTTATGTCCTGCTGTCTAGTAAGATAGTACCGTTTGTTGAGGATTTTTTGGGCTGTTTCTTAAGCGATTCCCGGTTGCTGAAGGAATGTTATTCAGCAAGAACACTTGCACAAAAATAAACACGTCCACAGCATGCAAAACAGAGTAGTGTCATAAAAGCAGGGAACGAACCTTCCGAAAACAAGAGCAAAGTGTGGCGCACCGGTAGTTTCCCTGGGCTCTTCAGCGAAGGAACACTCAATCCTGGTACGCCAACGTGCGTCGGGCTTTCAGAGAGCCCCGAAACGAAAACACAACTGCATGGTTTTATTATTGGATTACCCGCCGTAAAAGGGAATCGAAGGCACAGTACAAAACGGGACCTGAGCATTCCGGTGCGCAACTACGCAACCAACCGGCAGCCCGAAAGGAAAGAAAAAAAAACGGCGAAACAGGCAAACCCGAACGATGGACGAATTCTTAAGGCTTAAGGTGCTTAGGTCAAGTTCATACATTCGTCTACCGCTTTGCGCTGAAGTTGTTTTGGAGTGGTCCGGAGGTTCCAGAAGAAAAAAACACAGGGGAAAAAGAAAACGGAAACCACACAGAACATTAGACAACTATTAGCCGGGGAAGGAACAGGAGAACCAAAAACAGGGCCAAAGCAAGAATTTGGCCAAAGCAAAGTGGGATCGCCGATCGTTGTAAGTACGCCCAATGCCGAATCCCTGTAACCCGTTACAAAAACACAGCCGGCTTAAAGTGGGACTTCAAAAATTGGGAACATCAGCTCAGCATCCTTTTAGCTGCTGAGAAGGTGGTTCGAAGTGTATATGCTACTGTACGGGGTGGGTTTTGTGTTGCAGCGTACTCAAGCAATAAGTGGCCATTTAGGATGTCCGCAGTGTGTCCTTGCTGCTGCCACTTGAGATGCTTGGTGTATTTCGCTCGTCGTAACTTCAACCCGTCTTGACTCGTAACCTCGAACGCCGGCAAAGGAAGCGAATGCTTCCAATTGCTTCATTAGGCTAGGCCCGATCTGGTAAAGTGAAGGCGTACCGAATACGCTGCTCGAGCTCGACCGTTCAGACCTCACTGAGGGTGTGGAGAATCGCAATCGGCGATGCTGTTAGCCGACGAAATCGAAAGTAGGAAACAGTAAAACCGCTTTGGTGTTGTGTTTGAATTATCTTCTGTGTGTGTGTGTGTGCTGATAGGTTTGGAATGTTTGCGAAACTTGGAACGTTCCAGCATTGGCACTTCGTCCCATAAACGCAACACAGAAACACCAATCTGAAGCTGTATCGCACTTCATTAGCAGCTTCATTCATTGTTGCACGAAATTACAAATCCGACGCGAATCGATTGTTTTATGTAAAGTGGCCACATTCACTCTGTGTGTGTGCGCGCGTGCGCCATTTTCAAAAGGGCATCAATTTACACGCTCCAGTTGTAGCGTAACCAGGGACAGCGACAGGTGATTGACAGGCGAGACAACTTTACCGCGTGCTGGGTGGGATCTGCAGATCCATCCGGGGATGGATGGATGGATGGTCGATCATCAATTCGGCACTACATTGTATTTTGGGTACGAGATGGCCAGGCAATACCTTTAGAATTGGAAGGGAGAGAAATTACTTTTATTGGAGTTGGAGAAAAAAAAACTGCAACCAATGGTCTTGAGCGAACCTCAAGGCGACGGTTGTAATCGGCGTTCAAGAGCGTGACTTTTGGCAACATTGTTGGTGTTGGTGGTTTATCGATTTAAGTGTTTCTGGGTGCCGTGACCCGGGAATATGGTTACATGGTTCGTGGTTTGTGGTGGAATAACTATGCGCAATTAATTGTGCAGCTTGATAGCTGGTAGGCAGTTATTTTCTCACCATGGTGCTTTAGCGAGACGGGTGCCGTTGCCGAGATGCATCTAGGTTTCATGATCGTTGCTTTGTTGCTTTGGTTAGAGCTGCTGGTCGCTATTAATTGGGGAGCTAGAGGAACGAGGCTAGTTTAGTTTGTATTCTGCCATTAGGGTGTTGTTTCATTAGACTTGGAACAGAGGGATGTATAGGATTAACCCTCCAGAAGATCAAGAGAGACTATCGTAAATTGAAGAATTTTTCTTCATTTGGTCTCAAATCATATGCCTCATTCTATCAAATATTCCAAGGCCTGAAGATAGTAGAGAAAACTCCATAAATCTAATCTACATACTGAATCACATTACTGATACAGACATCTTAGATCATCAGGGCTCCAGTATTGTAAAAGATCATTTGGAGATCATCTTGGAGATATGGATCCTTAGACTACAATTTCAGATGATATAATATAACAAGAACTTACTCACTTACTTCTTATTTATAAGACACTAAAAGCATGGTCGTCATCGTCTTGGCCTCTTTCTGAAGTTCTTCATAACGCTTCCAGTATTCAATTACCAATTCAATATCTCGGCCTTGCTTGTGGAAGATCACTTCTGTTCATGAGGATGATCTAAAAAGGCCTTATGAGACTGGGTTGTCCAGTGTCATTCTCATGACATGATCAGCCTACTGGAGCCTGGTGAGTCTTACTCTCTGCTCGATGGTAAACCGTATCGCTTGTAGAACTCGTCATTGTAGCGATCTTTTTCAATAAAAATATCTATAGACAGAAGATCGCAGAAAGCATTGAGGCTGGATCACACAGGTATATTTCTGCTTCTAGAAATTCTAGTATCCTTTAAACATTGGCACTGTCCAAAATTGTGGAATAATGTCTGAATAATGGTAGTTGTATCAGACACTCGAAAGGTCCACGTAGGTCGCGCGATGAACTCTGGATGACTCTGAAAATCTCTGAATCTCATCTACTGTGAAGTTTCTATTATCTCAAGTTCTTCTGGCAAACTCTTGGAGCGCAAAAAGCAAGCAGTCTCATAATCAAATTTACACCAGAAAAACTCGTTCCACATCACTTACAAAAGCGTCAGCCGTAGTAAGCACCACCGCCAGCGAGCGATCCGATCCAAATTCCGTCACCCTTCGACCATCCGTTTCCACTCCCTATCTCCCGTGCTTGTACCCTCCCGATAGCCGGTATGCAAATGCAACCTAACCGGGCGCATCGAAGGGAACCGATGAACCGTATCCGTATCTGTGTGTGTGTGTGTGTGTACCATTCGCCCGAGAACTAGGGAACGGCTGTTTTTTCGCTTTTCGCTAGTTGCTTCTTCACCACGTACATAGCGTACAGCTGCATGCTCCGGTGACTTTGGGTGGCCAATGGGACGCCCAGGAAGCGTCCCCGGTTCTGCTCTCCCGGCTCTTGGTAACGAACAATTGGAGTGCCCCGACCACACAATCGAGATCTGTGTGTTCCGGGAAGAAAAAAAACAAGCCACAACATCCCTTTCGCCCTGGTGCCCTGGGAGGTTCGGAGATGGGGCGCGAAAAAAAGGGCTCCACTGAAAATGGGGCCCTGAACCATTACAAAGAGCAAAAACAAAATCAAAGCTAACCAGAGCAGTTGGAGACAGGAAAATTACCGGCCAGGAATTGGCACTTTGGGAAGCACATTTCGCTTGCTTTCACTCGTGTCTAAGGGAATGCTAAATGTCAAACTCATTACATGGAGCATTTTTTTTTGCACATGGAATTCCAACAGTTCCAATGGTGGTGGACTCTTGTTTTGCGTCAACCCTTTGACAGGTTGGAAAGGCTTTCGATGCGCTTCGTTTGACAGAAGGGTTTTTTTCGGTTCTGTGGCGAAGGAAATTTGGAAATTTGGGCCCTGCCTTGTTTGTTGACCCCTGCTTGACAACGGCGACGAACTGCTTCAATCTGTCAGTTGTTGTGATGCAAAATTCCGGATGTGCATGCAACAACGCGTCACCTCACACACATAGGAACTCCGTGTAGTTGGCGCATTTAGCTGTCACGTTCCGGCCCAGGTATCTGATCGTGTTTCGCGTTGCTGGAGAGCAAAAGCAAAAAAAAAAAAGCGCAAATCGAGTAAACGAAACGATCCGATTTTCCGTCGATCCTGGTGAGCGACACGGATCACGTCGCTTTGAGAAGAAGAAAATCGCAATTGCATCACCCACCCCTTTCCCCTTGGCGGCGTTTGTCAATGTGAACGAAATCAATAAATTTCACGAATGTTGAGTGATTTAAACTGCCTTTGTTTATGTGTTGCTGGATGATCTGGTTTGGTCGGGAGGGCACAGAACCCTCCGGGACCCGGCTGATGGCCATCGAGATCAAGACCCGGTCCAGGGGGACGACGATCGATTTGGGTTGGGCGAGGTTCGGGAAGCGAGTGCTTATTTTCATGCCAATCGTCAATTATCGTACCCTTTGCCAGACTCACGGCCCATCTCCTCCCACTCTGGAGCTTACACGATGGGGTTTGGTTTTGCGTCACGTTGGTGAATGCACTCGAAATCGGAGAAGCAATCGATCAATAAATTGTGAAAATAAGCAATTGGAATTTCTGTCGGGTGAATGGGTGGGAGACAGCTAGTGAAGAGATGAGATGGGTCTCTTAAAACAAAAGCATGTTAGTATGTGAATTTATTCTCGCAGTGATTTTGATTATATTGGGGAGTCATAATCCATTCAGTTTAATGTATTTTCTGAAGATCGAAGTATTTTTTAATGGTAAAACATGCGTAATTATAGTACTGAATTTAAATCCCGGCTAAAAGAGATCAGAACAACTGTAACTGTAACTCTACAAAACCTAAATAGGTGATAAAATCAATAATTGCATACTTTTAGGCGCTGCGAATTTTCTGCTTAAGGTGGGTTTTAGGAGCTTTTTTAATTTAAGTCCTAATGTTTTGTTCGTAGTTTTGGAATGTTAAAATGTTGTTTAACTTTCACACAAATACACAATTCGACGCACTTGTCGCACTGTCGGCAACATTTCGTTCCTCGCTCCGCAATTCAATTCCAAGGCGAAACCGCTCATGTAAATGCTAAAATTGAT
Organism: Anopheles stephensi; assembly: GCF_013141755.1. NCBI lineage: Eukaryota > Metazoa > Arthropoda > Insecta > Diptera > Culicidae > Anopheles > Anopheles stephensi. Next base: position 82,274,389 of record NC_050203.1, on the reverse strand, counting down.
TACAACTCCGTACAAACGGAAACCGCCTCTCGTTAGCGTTTTGACGGTGTCGGGAACTCGTGTCAATGTGGTTGAATCGGTTCGGTGCGGCTGTGTCAAAGGTGCCGTGAAATTAACCACGGCTGGTCCCCGCTTTGCCTTGGCGGAGCATCCGGATGCCTGTGACGACCTTAAGCAGCATCAGCAGCCAGCCAGAGTCTAGATAAACATAGATTCCACTCTACGGTGGAATGTCATTCTGGATTTAAAATGGACGGAAAACGGACGCCTTGATGGCCGTCCGAGCTTAGCAAAGTTTTACTGCGTACAAGATATTAGCGTGCTTACAACGCACCGCGATAGGCTAGTAAATGCCGGATGATTTGAGTATTTACAACCGATCGTAGTGCTGTTAGCGGGCGAAGCGCATCATTACGCCCCGAAAGCCGCTTATTGGTCATCAGCCGGAATGGATTTCGATTTTGAGGTTGACCAAATGCGCCGGAGCACTCGGAGCTGGTCGAGATGTTTTGACAGCGAGGTTCCGAATAGCTGGACCTCTTGTCTCGAAGGGTTTTGTCGGGGTGATTTGTGTCGCATCACGAATGCGTCATCGAACAAATCATTCTTAGCGTTGCATCATCATCGCTTAGGGCAGTAAAGTCGGGCTTCTTTAATCCGGCCGAAATAGTGCGATTGTGGCGGAAAATGCGTGGTGCTCGATCGGGAAAAGGCATCAAGAATCATTCTTCTAGGTTGCGTGCGATGGGTTTTATGGACGCGTGAATGCACCAATAGTCCACGGTCAAGGTATTTCACTCGTGATGGAAGAGTGAGAGAAATTGAGCGAACGAGAACTAGGGGCATAACCTCAAAATCGGTTCGCCACGGACTGTCGTAGGGGTAGAAGTAATCTCTTAATCCGGTCATTATCGAACTCTGGCAACATTCCAAATAAAATACCGATCAGTGATCGGCTCGGTACACCCCATTGACGAAGGTAAAGAGAAAGGTACGAGAGAGAGAGAGAGTGCGAGCATGAGGCGGTCTTGCGGTTATGGTAAGATTGGACCACGGTTCGTAATAGCCGAACGCTGGAAAGATCAAACGATCCTCGACCGGAGGAGAATGTGTAAGTGTAGGGATAAAATAATAGCAATAAAACCGGGTCGAGACCTGTTGGCCTTTTCTGGCCACGATGTCTAGACGGTGACGGTGTGGAAGGGTGTTGGGCGAGGTTTTTGGGCCGTGTCTGGCGGGTCTTTCTTGTTCCCGATTTGTTTTTTTGCTCTGCTCTGGACTCTGGACCACCCAATCGAAAGGCTTCCGATCGTTCCGAGGATTAATTCGGATGTTTTATTTGCCCAAGCGCACGCGGGATCGTTCGTCTAAGTTTGGGGGATGTGGACGAGAATTACCGAAGCTGGACGATGCCGTGTCCCAGTGCTCAAGGAAAGATCCCTTTTACGATCCTCTCTAATGCGTGTAGGTTTGTTTCCGGGTTACAGCATCGAAGAATCTCTCAACAACGAAAAAAGTTTGGAAGAAAACACGGAAGAATGTGTCTTCTTCCGAGGGGTTCTAATTCTGAGACTGAGGTTTTCTTGGGTCATTTTGATGACACTCGGTACAACCGGATGATCGTCGGGGCGACTGGGCTTGACCATAAGGTGCGCAAGTGGGCAACAAAACACGCATCACCTAATGTGGGAATGAGTGATCATAAAAGTGAAAACCTTCTCCTCTAATGATTCTCCGAATGTTGTCCTCTTCCCGGAGCAAGCAAGGGACAGCGAATGAAGGTAGGGAACAGAAACACCGGTAGATCTTTATCCGGTAAGGAAGCCGGCTTTGGCTAGGTATAGTTTCGTGACAAATTACTACCATCCGGCCAGAATGTTGGAGGGAACTTCCGAAGCACGCGCACACACACAGCCTGTGGGAATATTTCATTCTCAAAGCCATTGCTAGAAGTTCCCTGTGTAATTAACCTCCAGAACTTGCGCGATTTTCTAGGTTTCTGATCTGATTGCCGATCACAAACCGGCCCGATTCAGAACGCGAAGCGGAAGTTGAGGATCTCGCATGTCAGCAGTCTTCTATTCCAAGGTCGATGAAACTGTCTTCGGGGAGGGGATTCTTCGGCGCCCAAGAGTCACACACCGAGGAAGAGCTCCGAGGAGTAATAAGACGCAATAATTATTCAATCTAAAGCGTGATTCAGCCAAAAAGTCAGCTCACGGGCACGTACACTCACACAAGCAAACTGCGAGCAAACTTCATTCAAAACCGGTGCACTAATGATGGGTTAATGTTTCCCCATGCTCGAAACCTCCGTAGTGGAGACTCCAAAACGCCTAATCCGTAGATAATGGTGAAGGATTTGCGGATTGTTTTTGTTTTTCGCTTCGGTTTCGGGTTTCGCGCACAGATTGAAGTTTATTTAGGGCTTGAGGCCCCGCCACTGATTTGTCGGTGTCAGTTCGTATGATAAACTTTAATTTAGTTTCACGGACACTGGTTTGGGTGTTTTGTGTTTTTTGAGGGCGTCCGGCACGTCGGATCAAGTTAGCGAGGCATGATTGTTCGGCGGGATGTCTAACACCGGACGGGAAATTCTCATCAATTCCACCAAATTGACCAGCTGTGTCTGTCTGAAGCCTTTTGTTAGTGGCGATTTTTCCATTCTTTGAACCTTTTTTTTTTGGCAAGAAATGTGAAGTACTTCTCACAGATCAAGATCGCTCGGACACTCGCTTACTGACAGAAGCCATACGCGATCATAAATCCAGATCTCACGGATATGTTCATCGCTCCGGGTGCTATTAGACGAACGTGACAGTCGATTACAGTGCGAAGGAAGATAAGGAACGACATTAAGCGAACAACCTCACCCCATATCTGAACCGGTCTACAGGGTTGGGAGTTTTTCTCACAACCGAAAACTCTTTCAATGGGAACGGACAGCCATAAAACAATTACCTCGATTTAGAGGGTGCTTCGTTTCTAGTTTTTCGGAGGTGAGTTTTGGACACAAGCGTTGCGCGTATGTTATGCAATAATTGGTTTAGATTGTTATCATAGTGAGGAAAACAAAAAAGCAACAGCGGGAATGTGATGGGCCGAAGCTAGTTATCTTCCATCTTCAGGAAAAGCGACTGTGATTGTTTGCCTTTACCTTTCGTCACAGTCTTAACGGTGAGCGCATTAGAAGGGATGTTTTGTTGGAAGTGGAGGAAAAATAGGAAGTATCGCTCAATGAGCTTCAATAGTTGTTGAAACTGTGAATTCATCTCGCCACTCAATAAAGCAAAGAATGGCGATCGAAACCCATGTCCAGAGCCTGCTGAGGCGATTAAAAGTAAATGAACCAACTTACCTTTTTATCATCCACTTAAGCTACCTCACCACCAGGAGGTAATTGAGTCGACTTTTCTCCACAACTTTCCGCATCCCAAACCCATCCCACTCCACGGCTGGTGCACATTAATTTCCCGTCCATTTTTGCGATAGCAAATAATTGCTCAGCCACTGATTCTGTGCCCGGACATTGTTGCAACGCTTCAGGAGGGGGCCCTTGCGCCCTTGTGGAGAAAGTTGGTCTGCTTTAGTCGACCGAGACCGCCGGGTTTGACCTCCGGCATGTTACGTCGACGGGGTTTTGTGTGTCTTCGAAGGCGTCTTCGGGAAGATTCATTTAAAGCAATCCATGTATGAAGGAAGCAGGGTTCGTCGCTTATGCCACGGGACGGGCAGTCTTTTGTAGGGCAAGTAGCGTAGAAGAAGAGTATGACCGCCTACCATTCAGAGGGTTCAGGGCTAATTTTCTCCCATTATGAGATGCTCTCCTTTCGCTTTGGTGAGGAGTAGTTTACCTCCAGATGATCTACTAAGGGCTGTTGAGGAGACAATTTTACGCCAATATCGTCTCACTCGCTCTCTCTCTCTCTCTCTCTCTCTCTCTCTCTCTCTCTCTCTCTTTGTCTGGAGCCTCCTAAGAAACTCCACAAACACTGTGACCGGTGACGAAGTATGTAGCGTCGAACCCGACGAGATGTGATGATATCGAGCTACTTCCAACTGCCGAAGAAGGACGCAAAACGCGCCAAACGATGTTGGCTACCGCGCGTCGCCTACTCGCGAGCCTGATTGCTGTTTGATAGCGTCGGGAATTAATGTTGGCCTTTTTGTCGTAATTATTTTACCTTCCGCTGCCCGTGACGGTGCTGGCAGGGACCGATGGAAGCGCTTCGATTGATGTGGCTCGATGTGCCCTTCACGTTCCGCACAGCGCAACAATCGGCACATTTTTGTCGAACATCCCGAACAGACCCGACCGGCCCGATCGGTGTCGGTGCGAGGAACGCCACTCGCGCGGTCTCTTTGGTCGTGAAAAATCTTTCATTAATTTCTATATCAAGCTTCGGCACTGCCACAACAACAACAAAAGCTTGCGGGAATAGCTGGTGGGCTGATCTTCAGCTGATCGTGTGTCTGGTTTATTGTTGGAAAGTTTGTTCCTCCTCGATACTCGGGCATATTGGGGGACTCGCGGGAGTGAGGTGTTGCTGCGCGCTGATGACGGTGAGACAACATTGGTAAATCATTATTACTATGATTTGTACACCTCTCGTGTACTGTTGCGTTGCGTTCTCCGTCAGGCGAAGGCTGGAAAAGGACGATGAAGCAATGGCTCGCAGTAGTAAAAGATGCCGATCCGAGGTGAGGATTCTCTCGTTTGCGATCCGTGTCTTTTTTTTATGCCGTTCGGTTTTGAGTCCCGCAAGTCGTGCGATCACCTGAACGCTGGTGGAATGTGAATTAGATTTCTTAAGTGATGTTTTATCCTGTTTTTTTTTTGTTTGCTGTTACGTTCGCTCACTTTGGTTTGACAGCTGGTGGACATTCCGTACGCGTTGGGGGATTGGTGGGTTGGTTTGGAAATTGGATGGAATGTTGTTTCGGGTGGTTCAATGTCACGTTTCGCGTTGTGCCCAGCGGGAGAGCTGTTTTAGATTGATTTTTTAATGATGTGCAGCAGTGGGTTAATGGGCGTTTTAAACGGCTGGCTGAATAGTGCAAATAAGGGCTTAAAAAAATATTTATTGTGTCAGGTTATACAATTTTGACTTTGGATAGAAGAATGCATCTGAATCCAATATCTGAAACCTAATTTGGCCAATAGAAGGCTATTGATGTAGGCTAACCAAGTTGACTAAATACCGAAATATATTTTTGTTAAGTATGCAGTTACTAGTAACAACTAGTAAGTTCACTTGGAATGATCGATTAATCGGAGTTCTGTCGAGGAGGTTCTCGAATTTAAGTCCTTATATCGTCAAATATTTTATACTTGTTAGTTTGTTGAAGATACAATTGATGACGTTCATCCTCCAGATATGATCATCGCTTTGGTCGTCTGCTGAACTGGTATCTGAGGCGACCCTGCAGTAGAGGACTTAGCAGTTCAGGCTTTATAATTGTAAAAAGTCTACTAAGTCATGAGATGGTTAGTTTGACCTAGCAGGACATTGAGCTAGCCAAGCAGAAGAAGAGGTGGAAAATCTTATCGTAGATAGTAGACGAGATCAATAGTTATATCCACAAAACATCAGGGACCTCCCAAGAATACTTCAAAGTTAAGAACTGCATTACATACTAGAAGAATCATAGAAATCATCATCAGTAGTATTGACTATAACTTCTCCCGAATGAAATCTTTTGTTCTTGGCCATTTTGCTTCCACCGGCAGCACTATTATCAACCTCATCATCATCATCCCCATCACCACAGAACCCATTCCTGGACTGGCTAATGGCATTCTGCTAATGGCATCCAATAGTTCCCGTCCGCCTGCCCGTGCGCGTCAGTGTGATTGCAGCATGTGCTTTCGCTTTCGTTCGCCGCTCGACGTACGTAGAAGACACATTGCGCGATGTGCCACCTTCCATCGTCTAGTATCATCTCCATTGGCCAAATGCCATTGCCTACGACCGCCTACTGGTTTTCAATTTTCCTAACCCGCGAACACGACGCTCGCCCTGGCGGCTGGTATTCTGAATTCTTTACACCAAGAAGTATGTACTCGAAGATAATGAACAGCACAAAGCTACAAAAAATAGCGAGGAGCACGAGTTGCAAAGAAGGAATAAAATATGATAATAATAATAAGGAATAACTTACGGCGCGGTCGGGGCATTGGGTGGGAAGGGGTTTTGCTGGGCATTGGCTTGCGGTTGATTGCGATCGATGCTCACGAATCGGGCGCCCTCTAGGGTAGGTTAAGGGGTGTCGTGGGAAGCGTTGGGCGAATGCAGAGACGACAGAGGGCTGCCAAGAAGATGAGCTCGAACGAGCCTGAAACACTCGCATCGCGCTGTGTTTGATGTGGGCATCGTGTCTGTCATGTCCGTCAAAGTGTCTGAAGTCTCTGGAGAGGTTCGAAGATGACACACACACGGAAGGTTCATCCTCGGGATCAACTAGACGGGGTTCTGCAATATGAGCTATTGAGACCAGAAGCGTTTGTGGATGCGGTTGTGCGGACAAACGGATGGACAACAAAAATGGGACCAACGGACAGAGTTGAGGTTGACTTTCCCAGCGTCGGATGTCTTTAGGAGCGTAGGGCATGCGTGCTCTCGAGTTGTGCAGAAGATCTGGAGATATCTGCCGCCCGACGGGGCGAGATCTCCAGGTAGGTAGGAAAATATTGTGAAAGTGTGTGCACATTTCCGCCGTGACATTCGGGTTGGTGTCATGTTGGCGGGAAAGTTGAAAGGTTGCACCATATCCACCTTCCCAACCCACAGGCATACGCTTGGCATCTAGATTGGAATCGTGGGTCCCAACAATTCGGCGGTTCCTCTTTTGGGGAGCCCCAAAAAGAAAGTTCCAGCCCGTAGCGGTAGCGGTTTCGGGAGGCTGTCGGTCGATAGGTGATTCGAGTGGTGGCCGTAAACTTGAACCTGAATCGATAGAAAAAAGCGTGCTTTTTTATGAAAGGAGAAAAGAAAATTGGTGTGCGAGAGGGAAAGAGAGAGAGAGAGAGAGAGAGAGAGAGAGAGAGAGAGAGAGAGAGAGAGTCGGATGCCGATTTTTGGAGGCTTTGAAGAGTGCGTGTATCTGCTTCTTTCACCTCCGTCGAGTCGAGTGGTTCATGGGACTTGTTTTCGGTGGGAGGCACAACCATCACCACCACCAGCACTCCCTCCATTTCTCCCCACGAAAGTGATCGATGAAAGAAGAAATTATGATACGATCAGGTCGAATGAAAGGTGCATGGTGCAAAGGATAGAAGAAAAAAGTGCGGTGACAAACGCCGAAACCGAAGGAAAAAAAATCAAAAGAAAAGCTGGTAATAGCATAGCCAAAAAGCAGAGAAAAGAAAAAGAAAATGAACGAAACGCACTGCGAGCGAATTGAGCAAAAAAAGAAATGAAAAGTAGAATGGAGAGAAATGCAAAAGAAAGAAAATACAGAAAAGTGCGTGAATGTATGAAAAAAACACAACAGAAAGATAAAGACATACAACGCATAGGAAATACGAAAAACAAAAACACGGTCAAGCACGCTGGTGAAGTGTTGCTGAGGGCAGCGGAAGAAAGATAATAACAACAGCAACAACGAAAAAGCGCCAAACCGTCCGAAACCTGGCCTGGCGTTATGAAAGTTGATCGCTGGGTAGAGAAAAAAGTAGTGAGTTACTTCGGTGGTTCGAGACCCGGTTCGAGGCTTCTCTGAATGAACCGAACTCCCGTGCTCTCTGTGAGCTGTGCTTGTGGAGTTCAGTGAACTTTCTCCCGGTGGCATCCGATCCGTCGGTTGGGAAGGGTTGGGAAGCCAGGAAGAGGGCAATTCCTTGGACGGACACGATCCCCGACGCGGGTAGAGGACGCCGTGCAACGGGATCATTTGTGGATCTGTGGATGATCTCGGGCAGCTAGAGCGCTACTAGAGCACGCCCGTTACCAATCGTGAGCCAGCCTGGCCGACTTCTAACCACGGAAAATCTCGACAGTGCGACCGAAAGGGGACGGTCGCCGTAATAAGATTTCCCTTCTGCAAGAGCGAAAGAAAGCCAGCTCACGCGAGTCTTGGAGCGCAACGTTTGGGAAGGGAAGTCCTCTTGAGTCGTCTAAACGCAGCCACCGCATCCAAAGATCGAAGAAACAAAGCAGAGTTTGATGCGCGTAATGGGAGCTGCATCAAATTTATTGCGGGGCTCTCTAGGCTCTGGCTGCTGTAGACGCCAAAGGGGACTCCATCTAATTCGATGCAGGTCAACATGGCGAACCGGGTGGAAACTTGCAAACGCAAAAAAACGCGAAGAAATGATGGACCACTTAGCGAAGGAAATGGTTAACGGTTTCCCGGGGAAGATATAGCAACAAAAAAAAAGACAAACCACACACAAGGGAAGCAAGAATTGAAGGTTAAATTAAGCAAGAGGACAGGGACGGGAAGGGGACGGGTTTTAAGGTGGGAGCTTGTGAGGGGGGGGAAGCATTTTGCAATATCTCTTGCATAACATGTTTGTTGTTCCTCCCGTAGGTGGGGATCGAGTTTGGCAATGTTTGACATGGGTTTGGGAAGTTGTCGTTATTAGTCACGAAGGTTGGCGAGGTGCCTCGGGGGTATGTGGAGGGCTCAAGGTGGAATGGGGTGGGAATGGTGGTGAAGATATTGGATGAAGAAAACGAAAGGCATGGTAATGTGAGCTGGGTAAAGAGTCTGTGAGGTTGGAATACTTAAAGTTCTACCTTGAATGTGATTAAACTTCTGACAGCTGTCATTTTTACATCAGTCTCAGATTTAAGGCAATTTAAATTAAACTAAATACTGTTTCGAATATCTCATCTTACTTAATAGATAACTCAAAAATTTGATCAATACAACATGTACAAAAATTTGAAGTGGAAAAAGGCGTCCTGAGAGTCACATACATTAGGTCTATATTACAGACCTTCGTTTTTTCAAACTACCCTGATGCGAAGCAAAGTATAGGATGGTCTCCCGGCTTCATTATCAGATAATAAGAGCACCGCGGAGAAAACTGCTCCCAGAAATAGCAGGATCATCATTTATCCTCATTACTGGTAGGTCCGCTCCCTTCAGAACTTCAGCATATGGGGTGGAATTTGTGTTCCAGTATTTCAAGATAAGGGTCACCATTTAACGCACCCAATGTACCAGCGATCTGCTGGTACCTAACTAGTCCACATAACCTCAAACGCCCTCTTCCTGTGGTCGGAGGGCCCTTACAAAATCCTCCCTTCATGATAGTGGCTCGTGTTGTTGTTGAGCAGCACGTGATAAGCTTTCCAGAGGGGCCTGATCTTCGCCCCCTTACAACCGGAGAGATGATTTATAGCTCAGTGCCACGTTCTACGACCTCCCCTTTTCACGCAGCAAACGGAACAAGAAAACATTCAATAAATATTGTAACGTGATAAAATAATATGTTTCACACAGCCGTCCGTGTTTAAATGCATCCGTTTGCTAGGTATCCGCACGAATTCTCGCGAGCGCGCCTCAAGGGATCCTACCGCAACTCGCGGCTCACCATAAATCATCACCACCACCATCTAATCATCTACCGGTGGTGGCCCGATTAGGACTGCGAGAGAAAAGGTCCGATCGCTGGTATGCGCTGGTTTACAAAAATTAGTAGCCGCATGCGTGTGTCGCAGCATACGATCGCGTACGCGGAGCGATTATTTATGATCTACATCCCCATAAATGTCGCCGCGGTTTGACTGTTTTGTCACGCACGGCCGGAAACTGTTGCTGAGCGCGACATGGAGGAGTAGCAGTGGGTCCCATGCCATGTTCGATAGGTCTAATCCGAAAGCCCGATCGAACCCGATCCATAAATCAGTGGCGGTGTAGGGATCGGGCTGATGAGTGAGTGCGTGCGGTGAACCTGTTTGCCCAGATCGAGGGACGAGTGCGCAGATGTAGGCCGTGACGTGTGCTTCCGTTTGGAAACTGTGTGCGGGCTGTGTGAAAGTGTAACAATTAGCTGCAGACCGATCGTATGCAGATTTCCTGGAGGATGTTGGAAGCAGGGACGTTTTAAATGAATCCAGTGAGTTTGTAAAGCGATAGGAGATTCGGTCGCGAGCTGGAACTTGGAAGAAAGTTTCGGAGTCGGAGGTGATCTAATTATGAGATGTTTCTAATGACAGTTTCTCGCTATGTCCACACTTGTGCGTATCTCCCCGACACCATATCTGGACAAGTAAGAACAGATGGTCCTCAACAGCAGAAAAACCCTCACAAACACTGATCGCGATCCTCGATAACATCGCGTCAACTCACCACTAACTCCTGGGAGCATCCAGTTTTCCTATCCCGGTCCGAACCGTACAACACGAAACAACACTTCCTGCGGGAGGGGCAGAAGTAGCTCCGGGTAGGTCCGCACAACGGAACCGGCTTTTCTCTTTGGACTCTTTGGCACGCATATCAACTCCCCAGTTTCAATGATAACAACTCGGACAGCTTTCTACCTCCGCGTTTTGTGTTGACTTGGCGGCAGATATGTCGATAACATCGTCGCCTACCGGGGTCCCGAGCCCCAAACCCAGACCCTTCTGCAGCAGGTTGTATTTGTGCAGACGAAGCGCACCGAACCCGGGTGGTGTTCGGAAACAGGTTTTCCTGTTTTGGACCGCGAAAACCACTCCTCGCCATACCGAACCCCACCCCTATTGGCGTCAGTCCGTTTGGCGATTCATGAATGGGAATGGGTATTTTGTTATGTCCCGGTCTCTGTAGCTACACAACATTGGCTGCGAGTGCATCGGCGGGGACTCGGCGCGACACGGAGAGGCCGTTCAAATGCATTCAGAAATGAGGTGGTGAAAATGTTGGAGCGCACTCTCGAAGGTCGGGACACTTTGAATGCAAATGGTGTGTTTTTGGGGGAGGCGAACCCTGCAGGGGTAAAGCGGGTCCCGATCTCAATTTTTGGATGAAAGCTGGAAATCTGCTGCTGTGGGGCCATCCATTCATCCATCCATTAATTGATGTCTAGTTGATCGCTTCGCTTTGAGTCACTTTAGGAGAAGAAAATTACACTATCGATTGAGGGTCTCCTCCTGGGATGGCCTTGAACGCAAGAAAAAGAAGCTCAGATGAAAGCTCGCGCCTTGAAGTTGAGTGAGGATAATTATGGCCTGCTCTCCCATTCCCTGAGATCTCGGTGAAATGATGACGGGTTATTACATGCACTCCAGGTCAGGACCCCCTCATTGTTCACTGATGCCTTGTGGACGTGTCATTAAGCTCTGACGGCTTCAAGGCACAGCTGGATTAAGACTTTCAATTATCGGTGTGGAAATTTTTTGTAGCTCGATCGAGAGGCTTCAGATGTTATGAAGAAGGGGGGAATGTCACCATACAAATTATAACCACTCTATCGATCACTTTGTTTAGACGCAGACCGGGCCTATCTTGAGGTTTGCCTGTGTTGTCCAATAACGTATACAGGCTACTTCAAATTCAACCACAATCGGCACAAGTCAACATTAGGATTGCCAGGAACGGTGACAATCGTGATCTTTGGCTAAATCACGAATGGCCTTGATGGCTCCGTTTTGCTCCGTTGCCTGCGTTGCCACGTTCTCCAAACGAAACGATCTTGATTGATCGATCAATTTCTTCACGTGACATTTGCGAGTGATGTATCAGTCAGCTTTACGAATGGGTCGGTGTAAGATCGCTGGCAGACAACACACAAGCACCACCACCATCATCAATCATGGCGTTTCAGAATGTCATCGGGGACGCACGAGAACTTAGCTAAGGTGCTTTACCGGGCGACTTTATCTAAATGGTTGATTGCAGATAGAATCACGTACCCCGTACCCCGTTCACCCTTGGTGTTGCTGCAACTTAGAATGTCATGACGTGGTATTTCTTGAAGTGCACGTTGCACCACGCCTGAAGTTGATGAGCGTCAGTACTTTCTCTCGCAATGCGCAATGTCATTGTTCTAGGAGGCACCCATTAGGGGTCCGTTGACTTTTGCAATGATGATTGGTTGTGAATTGCGGGAGAGTTCTAGCGTTACCTAACGTCGAAACAAGATCAGCTACGGTTGATCTCTGCCGGCCCTCTTGCCGCTCGGGAGATGGATTGATCGTGTCTGGAAGGAAAGCCACCCTTTACCACGGCGTACCGAGACACCTCGGGAGAAGTCTGTACCAAAGTTCTGGAACCGATGCAAAACCCGCCGGACGTTGGGGCGAGATTTATAGGATTTTATGCGCGACTGCATCGGTTCATTTGCCGCAAAATAAAGGGAAGGCGACGGATCGAGGTTAATAAACACGAGGGAAATTTATAGCGCTATCCCAACGGGGCCAGCCATTTGGTTAGAGCAAATGAGTAGTTGTGGTTTTGGATTCCCTGGGCCGCTGGGTGCAATGAAGCGTAGCGTTGTTTCTCGCTTCCCTTTTCCAGCAATGCCGTGTAATGGTCGCACAATTGAAGGAGACTTGAGCCAGCTGTTTTGGTTTTGCCTCGTCTTCGGACCCGGTATGTGTATTAGATGCTGACCTTTCCGTCCGGGCGCGCCGGGCGCCTGCTTGTTGCCCGGTCTCTGTCAGCCGTTGCATACCAAATCGTGCCAATCTGTCGGATTGTTACACTTGGTTGCGGCCGAAGCGTCGTGTCGTGTCAACCGGAGTGGAAGCGGCGTGCAATCTTCCGGAACGGAATGTGAGGCTGTGGTCTAGCAGTGTCTAGCTGGCTGCAGCTGCGCCGGATGATGCCTCGGGGACGTGCCCCACTGTCAGCGAGTCAGTTGAGCGATTTTTTTGTGTGTGTTCCGTCCAAGGTGTCATTCATCTTGGGCGGGAGACTTATGCTTATCTTACGCACCCTACTCACCAGAACGAGGTCAACCGGTGTTATTACACGCTTTTACATGTCAGTGTTGCATTTCTTTCCTCTGTTGTTCATCGAGCTCACGGTTGGGCTGTTGGCGTAGAACAAGCGAAAAAAACCCACCCAGGCGCTTATGAAATATGCTTCCAGTAGCAGCAAAACCCGCGTACGGTTGTAACCGTTTTTATCTTGATTAATGTGCTGTTGATAAGTTTTTGCTCGGGCAAGCTGAAGGCTGGCAAGCGAGTGATCGGGAGCGGTGCCGGTCCGATCGGTACAAATTATGCCTGGCAGCCATATACTAGTGGTGCGGAAGGCTGCCAGCCCTCGAGAGACAATGTTTTTTGTGTGACCCGGGCGCTGTGTTAATAAACAAGGCTCGGGGGCTTTTGTGCATGTTGTTCTTGATCAGTCATGTCGTTAATAATTTGATAGTGGATCTTGTAATGAAATGAGTGCAATATTTTATCTTGAATGGAACATTGTGTGTCTACGTTTATGTGTGTGTATATATTATGATAAATTTGGTGCGTATCGGGGAATTATAAATTCATTGTACTGAGTGAGGTCAAAACAAGAAGCAAAGGGAGAAGAGAGCTCTTATTCTTGATTCTTAGTTTCATCCGTTAAACTACTTTGTAGCATGAAGTCTAAAGTTTGAAGATCACATGATCAGAGCTCGCCTTCTTCTTCTTATTTCTTTGCCCAACAACCCCATGGTCAGTCCTCACTATGGGGAACGGCTCAGATGAGACTTGAACTCGGGTCCTGCCGTGTGAAGATTGGCGCCGTTGTCGCATCTATCACCGGGCCACCGCGATCAGAGATCGTTAGAGTGTTTAATTTTTGTATCTTGAAGATCTAGTAAAACAGTTTTAGCTGACTTTACCTCTACCAATGAGAGTTCTTTATCATGTTTAGGCTCATATTTGAAGAGTTGATGACTAGACCAGAAAATTATTGTTGATGGTACCTTCATCATATAAACTCATGCGGATTCCTATGTCTTCTTGAAGACCTAATGAAATATATTTTCATAGTGGCTATCAATCGTCTTCTTATTCGGTGGCACTACAACCTCGAGAGGTCTCGGCCTGCCATTTCTTGCTAACAAGATAGTCAGTCAGCCATGCGTACGGGGAGACGGTCTAGATGGGATTTGAACCCCGGTCCTGCCGTGTGAAGACCGGCGCCATTATCACCTCGGCCACCGGACCGCCCCCTGTGGCTCTCAATACTTAAACCTTAAAGCAATTTTTGACTAGACAGAGCCTCATTTTTGAAGATCACCTCAAAGTCGTCTAAGGGACATCGAGGACTCTTTTTTGATTATGCAAGGCTCAAAATTCTAGGCAAATGCTCTCGATGTATCCAATTTCTCAACTTTTCCCAATCCAAATTAAACTGATTTATGAAAAAAGAACTCCGATTTAACGACAAAAACAAACCCCCTGTCACCAAACATGGACGGAACACAAGTTCTGTGCCAAAATCGGACATAGCGCGGCGTGTGTGGTTTCCGCGTCGACAAAAGCGCCGACTCTCTACTCAAGCAACCACACACACAAAAAAAGAACCTCCAACCACTCGTGCGGCACGATTCATTACGCGACGGCGGTAGTCGTCAGCGAATGGAATATTGCCGAATTTCTTCGCCGAAAGCACTTCAAGCTAGTAAAAAAATAAAGCAAGGCCCCAAGTTCCCGGGCGTTGCGTTACATTCCGGTTTCGACCTCCCGGTTCCTGGGTCGAAACATCGCGGCAAGGAGCAGCCCATCGTTCGCTCTTAAAACTGTGTTACATTCGCGCGTTCCGATGCCCTTATCCGGTATGGTGCAACCCGCTTCCCAAACCCAAAGGGCCCGGGATGCGTGAGAAGCAGTATGGTTGCAGATTCTGTTTATCGTTGTCGCCGTCGTTACGAAAGCATCGTGTTGTAGGGTCAGGAAATCCGGACGGGGAAGCTGGGTAACAAATCGGGAAGACGGCTGTGCCGTCAACATAGCTGCGCCACATACCACATTCACCCGCGGATGCGAAGGAACCACCTTTTTGGTCGCATTTGGTCAGGTTCAGGTTTATGTTGGCAAGCGTGCTGTGTGTGTGTATGTGTGATTTTTTTGTTTCGCTTGCTGCTTCGCACGCTCCTTTGGACATCGGTTCAAGACGGCGGACGATCCGTTGAAGATCTGTTCGGGGTGAGATCGTGAAGCACGGCGCTGCTCCAAACGAATTATGTTGGGGAGCCTCACGAAAACGGTCGTAAGCGAGAGAGAGAGAGAGCGAGCGTGAAGCTGAAGACGTTGGTGTGTGTTAGTGTTCGCGACCCCATACAAAGCACGGCATTTTCGCGAAAACCACAACAAACTTGGGAGGCTCTCGGGCGTGCTGGGCAAAAAATTTGCAAGCCCTTCTTCTTGTGTGTGTTTTCCTGAAGGGCTCGCCGGACGTCGCCACGTTTGTAGCATTTTAAAGTACAACAGTACGGTGTGTTTGTGAGCTTGTCGTCATCGATGTCGGCGAGCCTTGGAGGAGGATGCTGCCAGACGGAAGGTAGCGTTAGTGGGGGAGAAACGTAAGGGAACCTGCTTTCGTTCTTGCTCTTGTATAGGTCTTCACGTCTTATAAAGCGCGCCAAGACCGGTTCCCGAATGAAGTGTCTTCCCCTCTCCCCAATTCCCGGTCTGCTCTGCTCCCCCCGGGGGGTGGGAGATAGCGAAGACTTGTTGAGACCATCCCGTTCGCCACATGAGCAGCATAGTCGCGGTTGCCGAATGCCGGTTATGTTGCCGCATACCATTGGACGCGGTTTCCAGCGCTCGCGCGCGCACTCTGCATGCGTGCGTGCGTCAGTGTGAGTGTGTTTTGTGTTCGTTAAAATTTTGATATCTCCCCGGGGCCTCGAATCCTGGACACATTTTTCGCCGCGGGTCCGGGGCAAAGTTGTTTCGGGACGGGAGGCGTTACGCTGAGGCTTGCCGAGGGTACTTTCGATTCAGTTTAAATCGTAACGAACTTGTTTTTGAAGTGGTCGTGTTACCGCTTTCGGGAGGGCGCGCACGCTCTCCCGAGGTTCGGTTCTTCCATTTTGATATTGAGATTGTGGAGTTATCGCTAGTTGGTGGAATGTACGCGCGAGCGAATGTGCGTCCGCAAAGGAGAAACTCGACATTGAATTGAAACATGATCGTACTGATGTCCTCTTCCTCAACATCTCCGCCAACTGTGAATCCGATCGCTGCAGGTGGATTGGACATTCACAGTCAACACACTGATGCCCGGCCAGCCAGCTAGCCAGGCAGCCGGCCGGCCGGCTCTACATGCCCAAACTCACCTCCATACTAACCCGTTCTCTTGCTTTCTTTCTGTCTTCCATTTTTGTTTTTGAAAAATTTAGGCTTCTCCTGCGTTGCCTGCCAACGGTCGTTCGGTGTTCGCGAAACGCCACGAGGATCTCTCGCTTGTTGCGTCGGCAACCACACCACGGTGGTCTCACGAAGAGTCAGTGATCGACAAACGATCGTCGCAGACGGACCACCGCAAACACGGTGCGCCGTTGTAAAGAATCGCGTCCAGGAAGGACCTCCCGGTCCCCGTACGGTGGTGGTGGAGTTCACTGGGGCCCCGTGTAGGTTTGTGCTTTGTGCTCCGGAAGATAGAGCGCGTTCGTTTATCTGGCTCTTGGTCGGCGGTAAAGTTGTTTTCTGTCTGTAGAACCGCACCATACTAACCGTACCGATAGGCTAGCTCCGAAAGCTTTCGATGATAAGGAAGAGCTGTAGCTGGTCGCCTGATTTTCCTGCCGTCGGACTAGCGGACCTGCCCTGATGACAATGTTCGGTGCGAAGGATGGTGATGCTGGTCATCGATGCTGCTGCTACTGCTGCGTGTGTTCCGATGGTGTGGTCGCTGAAGGTAAAGGTCCCGTGTGTCGTGTGTCGAGCGTCGGTAGCAGCGCAACGGTGTGATATCTTAGTGTTGTGGAAACCGCTTAGAGCTATAGAAAGTGTTTGAGAGTGATTGTGAAAGCCCTCGGCCGGGAAAGAAGCGAGACGTGATAGTGCCCCGGCATAAAGTGGAAAAATTGGTTTCAAGAGCTCGTGTTTTTTTGTGAGTGTGGCCGCTAGTTTGGGGAAGAAATAAGAGTGCGTGTTCCTGAGCGTCTGCCTAGACGGTGAAGTGGTTTTATCGGAAATTTGTGTCTGAAGATAAGCGGTAAATGATCGCGTTATTCAGCATTCTTGAGCTGAATAGATAGCGTGTGTGTGTGTGTGAGAGAGAGAGAAGAGCGTTGTTATCGCTACTGTCTGAAGTGGTCTATTTTTAACGAGAATATTAGTCAGCAAAGGAAGTCTGCGGGATTTCCTGGAAGTGGAAACGCACAACCGAGATATAGTGGTGAAGAGTGTTTCAGGTGTAACTATCACGAAGACGATCCGGGATCCCGGCAAGAACCATTAACAGGACAGGCAGCATAGAGCCGTTGTGACGCACAACCCATCAAATCAACATTTTCTTGCCAGCAGCCCACACGTTCCTTTTCCCGTCGTCATGACAACGAATACTAGCAACCTGAAGCTATCTGGAAATATAATAGGTCTGACAGGCAAACAATCACAACCGCACACCCAACAGCAGCACCAGCAGCAGTTACAGCAGCAACAGCAACAGCACCATCACCAGCTACAACAGCACCATCTTCAGCAGCAGTTGCAGAAGCATAAGCTAAAGCAAGCTCAGCACCATCTACAGCAGCAGCAGCAACAGCAACAACAACAGCAACACCAGTCGGTGGTTACCACCTCACTATCGAACGGAGTCGGCCATCATCCGGGAGGCGGTGTGTTCACGTCCGCTCTCAATGGTGGAGGACTCGTGAAGCCTTCCGGTGGACTGACCGTGGCCAGTGGAATTCCTCAGCAAACTGCAACCGGAACAGGGGTTCCGGGGCAGGCGCCAGGAAGTCATATTCCACCTCGCTATCAACCACCTCCACATCCACCGGGCGGTATCCTCAAGAACGGATATACTAACGGCCATCTTAAGGCGGCTTACCAACGTCCGGAAGGTGGCGCACAAAACGGTGGCCTAGCGTACAACGGCACGAAGGGATACGTTGGGGAGAATCTAAAGCGACCTCCAAATCCGTCCCGGCTACTAGCACCCCGGCAGCACATCCGCTTCTCGAATCTACCTCCACTGGTGAACGGTGGCCCACCGGCCGTTAGTCAACAGACTCAACTTCAACAGCAGCAACAACAGCAGCAGCAGCAAATCCAAACTCTTCATCATCTCCCACCGGCACCGCACGCCCGGCTCAGCTCGGAGTCCTCGTCCGAAGATCAGACGACAAGCTCGACAAGATCTTTGCAGGCTCACTTAGCCCACGCGAAAGCGTCTGTGAACTCAACGCAACAACCTGCCACCGTACCGAACGGCCCATCAGCCGGTCATATCCATCAAACGACCGCAATAGTGCATCAAAGTAGTCAACCCGCGAGTAGCAACGGTACGAACGGAACGAACTCTAGCGGACAGGGCCATCTAAAGCCTCCGCAACCATCACACCTGCCAACTGCGAACGGTGTCCATCATCAGCAGCAGCAGCACCAGCAGCAGCAGCAGTCTCATCCGGTTCACACACTCCAACATCCGTCCCAGTCACAGCAGCAATCAG
The DNA here is from genome assembly GCF_013141755.1 of Anopheles stephensi. Taxonomy (NCBI): domain Eukaryota; kingdom Metazoa; phylum Arthropoda; class Insecta; order Diptera; family Culicidae; genus Anopheles; species Anopheles stephensi. The sequence goes on along the minus strand of NC_050203.1, from coordinate 82,255,836 downwards.
CACAGCAGCAGAATCAGGAGATGTTGAAGTTTGTCCGGAAAGCGGAATCGGAAACCTCCTCTACCCCGACCTCCTCGAGCGGTGGTGGGGGCGGAGGCGGTGGTGGACGCATCTCGGCACTGGAGCAGAATCGACACTTTCAGGTGAGTTGGCCGACAGATCCGGGGAGACAGGTTGAATCCGGAATAGCTTAAGGTATCTCCGACGGAGGCGAACTTTCCTTCCGAGCGGATGCAAGAGATTCCTCGTGCATGGGGAAACCTGTTTTTGCAATGGTGGGCAGCATCCAATCCACCTTCCAAAACCGAATCCAAACGAAGGAGAAAGTTTTTGACCTTTTCCAGCCTCTCTCGGTCTCGGTGCTCTCGGTCCTCATATTCGGAAACTCCCTGTTTATTTTTTGCTGGACGCCTCGAGAGGGCGCCTCGAGGGATGTCGGTGCGTTGCTGTAGCTGGTAACTGGTTCGAAAGTTGTTTCCTGTGTGTTGGATCGCTGTTTATCAGTGATAAAATTTCACCCGAAAAATGTCCCCGTTTGTTGTTTACTTTTTTAACATCCCGCTGTATCTATTTGATGCGATTTCCCTGGAAGTTTTGGGAAGGTGACTTTTACCTGTGTAGCACTTCGCAGTGGGACGTACGGAGAGGTGGTAGACCAACTCGTTTTAAAGATCCACCCAGTTCGGATACAACTACAACTGCCACACAGGCATTTAAAAAAAGGAAAGTTATCTTGCAACACGATCGTCTAGGGCGCGCAATCTCTGTTGCCTGTTGTCACCTGGTTTGGAGAGTCATCCCATGTTTTGAATGTACGACTTCGTTTGCGAGAGCAATTTGTCAATTCGATACGGATGGTTTGGCGAGTGTTAGTCATGTCCATTAGGGGTGAAAGAGGTTCCATGGGGTTTGCTCCCATTGTTCGGAGCCAACGAGGGAGCCCACCTCGTAGACTTTCGCCAGCAGCGACAACAATGTTGCTGTCCCTTCGGTCGCATAGAAGCTTGATTATGATGAATGAGTTTTGCTTTCGGAAGATACGATTAGACGAGGAGCTTGAAGGAGAGGGCCTCAACAAGACCGCAAATCGCAAAACGGTAAAATGGATTACAATCAAAAAGGGTTGGTCTACTGGTAGCAGAAATTGTTCCGGCATGCTATTATTTCTTGTAGAGGCGTAGAGTTGATCAGGACCAAGTTTCTCCAACAAACAATGGCCGAATGGTCTTGAAGAGTTAAGGGAAGCCCCTGTCAAGAGAAATTTCGTAACTCAGTGATGTATTTTTACAATGTTGCACTACGAAGTGGCTTCTGATTGGGATTTGATAATGATACGCAAAATTGGAAACACTCCAACCAGGTGACATAAACATGAGAAAAGCCCTTTTCTGCCCATTTCCAGCCAAAGAAAAGGTCATCGCTTTCTCGCTTCTTTTAAGAAGTATCGCTCTTATGGTCGGGCTTGGGCTGACTGGCATTTGCACGATTATTTCATTAAGTCGAAAAAAATTACCCTTAATCAGCTCCTTCGCATTTCTTCCTTTCTCGCCTCCCTTCACCCGGCTTCTTCCTGGGGCTTTTCACCTGTTGGCCGGCTCGCATCGATACGTGGCATTCCAGCAGGCGGGCGATCGCGCCCCGGCCGGAGCAATAAAAACAAATGATTCAACTTTGTAGCTGCGCACTACACTGCGCACGGCATCTGTAGCTGCATTTGCGTTTCATGATGTGTATGTAAGTGTGTGTGTGAGAGGGAGGGAGAGAGAGAGAGAGAGAGAGAGAGAGCGATAATTTCTTGTTGTTTTGGTTTTTGTTGTTGCTGATTGCTTTTTGGCTTGCGGATTCGGGTGCTTTGGGGCGCATACTGCCCTGCCCGGTACTTACCGACATTCTTATTCGTGCGGGATGTTTCGATGGAAGGGTTCAATCATAATGCTCCGTTAGGTTAATTTCATTCGGCATTACATTATGCTGCGATGGGGTGGGTAAAGCGAGAAGTTTTTAGAGGAATAGAAAAATATATAGTGATAGATGCTCTCTCAAGGATTACGAAGCAAACAGTTGAGTAAATTTTCTTATCTTCTAAAAGTAATTTTAAACACAAAAGTGAGAAAGCGTTTGGGGAAATGTTATCTAAAATAATTTATAATGTCTTTTAAATCATCTGAATTGCTCCTGATAACTACCAGATGGCGCTTGGTCATAGAAGAAAACCCATTATGCTACCGTTGTGCCAATTCACACGGGCGCTTTGTCCACTCGGGAGGCAAATAAAGGCCCTTCCCTAAAATTATCTTTAAATCACTGAAACACACCGTTCATTCAATAATAAAAATGATGGAAAAACCGGTCACCGGAAGTTAGGGAGTAAGTAATAAAACTTGCCCCGACCACGAAGTGTGGTTTATAAAAATAAACAAAAAGCTCGTAGCTCCATTGAAGCAACAGGCCATTCTAAAAAAAGCTGGGCCGGGAATGGCTATTGTGCTTCGACACACACACACACGGAGCGCAAAAAAAAGTGAGAGTACGCTGTTGTTGTAGCCCTTAATCTGGCTCAATTTATCTCTGTTTCCCTGCGTTTTGGGCTGCTAATAATGAAAGCGACAGGCAATAAACGCAAACTCACCCCGTCGTATGTGCATAAACGAACAGGAAAAACATATTACTTCCGGGCGCTTCCGTAGCTCGCTTCTTGTGGAACCGGGAACATCTTGCACCGAAGAATGAACCGATGAAAATTCTCCACTGCTGGAAGCGTGGTCGCGTGTACCCGTGACCGGAACCAGCTGGGTGCGCTTCAATTTAAATGCTTTCCGTTGTTCATCTGCTGCCGGTGTGTACATCATAAAAAAAGGTGGACGGTACAGTCTGTTGTTTATGACGTATATATGGTTCCGATTCTGGCTCTTGTAGCTGAGCAGAAATACCGATAAAAAAAAAAAGAACTTCAAACACTATTCCCCAGTAAGAAGGGGTTCGTCGCTTGCGTTGAAGTCTTTCGTTCCGAAATCAGTCTACGCAGCTCCATCTGTTTTCTGCCGGCCGTTTTTCGGCTTCTTTATATCGCTCGCTTTCCGTGCAAGTGTTAACCGGTGGTCAGTGCCTGGAAGCCTTTAATGAAATTTCAATTACTCGTTTCGGTGGCATCTCAACTTCCCATCACCGTCTAATTGCATCTGACTGACTGTAAGGCTTCCCTTTTCCTTTTTCGTTTGCGTGTGTATGTTTCCACCAGTTTTGGCTTAAGCCAACCTCATGGTCAGCTTCATCAGCAACAACCCGACAGGTTTCGGATCGGATTGCATGCTCATGCATGCCCTGTCCGTGCTTCTCATGCTCATTCCCATGATTAAAAACTTCGAACTTTGCTAGCGAGATTAAGCAGTTGTGCTGCTGCTGTGCTTCTCTTCTGTCGAGTTGAGTTTTGTCAGTGTTTCCACATCTACCGAAATCGGTGCTGCCGTCCGTCACCACACATTCCACTTCGCACCCCGTTTATTAGCATTTGCGGAAAAACGAAATTTTCGGTGCGCCGCAAACCCGGTTAGTCTAATGATTGCCTTCGCAGCGCGCCACACTCGGTTCGGTGGGATGGGAATTTTTCGGACGTCGTTTGGGGTTTTTTTTTCTTCTCGCTGAATGGTTCCTTTCGAAAAAATGTGTTCAAGAAGAGAGCCTCCGGCAGAATGGTGGGGAAACGGATGCCGGCAGCCTCGATAAATCTGAGCATTATCTTAATTTTTGTTGGTCGTCGTCGTCGTCGTCGGTTGACCGAGGGACGGGTTTGACCGAGCATAATGACCAAAATTATGACGCACCGGAGTGAGGGGCCTGTGTTGCTTTTTGCCCCCCTAAAGGGTGGTTGAAAGATCACCTCGAATCACACATTCACATGGCCAAATTGGAGCTTAGGTGTGTGTGAGGTGAATTGTGTCGCTGGTGTGTCGCGAGTGTGGTTTTGCTTTCGTGGAATGTGGTGTGAGGTTTGTTTGGCAGAAAATTACCATTATTCGTTTCTGTTGCTAGCGCTGGTTGTATGTGATTTTTACCCAAAATACAGAACGAGTACATTAAAAAATAAATAAACAAGAAACCCCGTCTTGAACCGTACAAACGCTTATGTCAGACGTGTTGTGGGTAGCGAAAATAAACTAAGAAAAAGTCATAACAACAACATCTTTAATTACATTAACACAACATGCAATTGCAAACTCTTGGTTGGGCTGGGTAGCCTTTTTTTGTCGTTTTGTCGTTTGCTCCGTTTGTTTCGTTTCTCAGCCCGTGCGAGCCTTTTTTGTGACGGCAAATCACGCCATACGCAAATAAAAACATTGTTTACGCATGCTGCCGTGTTGCTGCAGCAATTTCGTCATTTTAACGGGTGGCGTAAAATAAACGATACCGATGGTATGGTAAGTGCGGTTGTAGCTGGCCGTACCATTGTTGCGAAGCGAGCGAGTGCGTACAATGCTGGGAACTGAAGTGTCCCACGCACATAAAACACGATGGGTCGAAAAATGGGCAACGAAATCGGTGTGGCGTACTTGTGTGATAGTGGAGCAAAAAACTAAAAAGAACCGTACTTGGGATGATGAGATTTAGCATGGGCAGGCATAAATTAGCATGTCGGGGAGAGCGTATTTTTTGTTTGCTTGTCTGTCTGTACGGCAATTTGAATGAAAATTGGGTGTAACACGCACAGCTTTTGCACAGCATTTAGCAGCGTTTGTCTGTTTGGGGTTTGGATTTTGTTTCGCACGAATATTTCGAAAGTAATTTAAGGTATGTTTAGACGGGAGGGATTAAATAGCAGTTTGTTGGTTCAACAAACTACTGATTAGACTAATATTTACGATAGACTTATATTAAGATAGAGAGAATATGAGTGAGTAGCTAGTCTTCATACGGCTGGACCGGGGTTCAAATCCCATCTAAGGCCGTCCTTCCATAGTGAGGACTGACTATCCAACTATGTGGTATCAATAAGTCTAGTAAGCCAGAAATGGCAGACATGACCTAAGAGGTCGTTAGGCGAATACAGCTTCCACATAGCCTTGTACTTGCTGGAGTCAAGTTTAGTTCTTCCAAGTTCTTGCATCCGGAGTAGATGATACCAAAATTAGTAACAGATTACTAATCTTGCCATACCAATATAGTCAAACAGATAGATCAACCAGATCTCGCCATAACTATGCCTGTCTGAATTTAAAGATTGAACGCTTTTGCATATCAGATCACTCTTGTAAGCGACGTTGAGACTTACTCTTAGAATAGTTTGAGTTTCCAACGTTTGATACAAACATGATGAAAAGCCTAGTCTCTTTAAACTAGTCCAACTTTAATGTGCCCCATGTTTCATAAGTGCCCTCATCCGATAGTGTCAGCAACCCTGTCTCCGTTAAGCGACTGTTTATTACTCGTCCAATCAATTTATGAACAGGAAATCGAATTAAACGCCCACGCCACCCATTTCCAGCACACCATAGCTGTGTAGCGTAAAACGGAATAGAGATCATTTCATAATCTATCTGCTCCGTGGATAGAGAACACAGGCACACTCCCTGCTTTTTTGCTTTGTATTCTAGTTCCATTCCCTCATCTCTCCAGCAACGCAAGCACGGATCGTTAATCAGCGCAGTAAGTGTAACGATCGCCCACGGAATCTCTAGTTGCCGAATTTATGCCGTTGATCTGTGTGCGTGTGTGTGTGTGTGTGTGTGATTCTGGTGCGCGTTTGCGTTTGCTTCTATTTGACGACAATAATCACATCCACAGCTTGTACGGTGGATGATTGAGTTGGGTCTGTTGGGATTGAAGGATTGATCATGAGGCTGTTGATTAGCTTGCTGTTAGCGTTGGCTTGCTGCTTCATCCAGCACTGAGGCACGCATGATTGGGTACAGGGTGAGTCATGTCGTAAAGCCCTAACGAACCAAACCTTAAACACACACACACTCGCCATCCAACCAACGCAAATACTAGGCGCGTGCGAGGGTTGGGCGTCGAGATTGCGTTCAAGAACCAGTCGCCGTCGTCGTCGTCGTCAAAGCTATCATCATAGAGAGAGCGAGATACATTCCAGTTCACTCGATCGGTCGGTTGAAGTTATGAAAGCAAAAACAGGAAACCCGAAGGGAGAGAGCCAAATTCGCACCAAAGGGGCACACCACTGGTTCTGCGAACTGAAAGCACGCCTCCTCGTCTCGAGCGCCGGACGTGTGTGAGGATCAATTTACGATCGGTGTGTTGCATGCATTATGCACATTTGCGTGACATTTCACCCACTTCGCTTTGGTGCTTCGGCTGGGAAGCCACGGCATAAACAAAACATAATTCATTCATCAGATCATTCCCATCGCCCAAAAAAACCGCCGAACCGTGTCGGCTGGACGCAACCGACCGAAAACTGTTGGTCCGGTTGGGTTCGGGTTCGGTGTCCAGCCCACCGCGCGCTGTGGGAAGTTTCCCGCTCGGTTCTGGAGAGTTTGGAGGCGTTCTGGGTGGGTTTGCCGCCTTTTTTCAAGGCTCACAGCTCTGTACACGCGGTGAAAGTGCAATGTCTGCAGTGAGGAATGAGGTCGCCATATTGCAAATAAAAGAGGAAGAATGTAGGTGTGGTACAGTGCAATTGCAAAATGGGGTTTTGTACAATCTAGAACGAGATCTCGTCGGCGGCGAGTATAATAGAGGAACAGGCTTTATAATTATACCACTTCAACTACCCAGCTCCGGAGCTCAGTAGAACATCTTGCCAAAGGGAAAGTGAACCCTTGGCTCCCGCAATTATTACAAATGTATTCAAATCACGTCATCAGCATGAGAATCCGACATGCTTCAAGGAACATCATATCTAGACAGCTTTTATCGTTCTTTCTCCCCGTTTCTTGGGGGAGCTCGTTTTCTCCCAAGAACTTATTCCCAGCGCCCTCTAGTGAGGAAGAAATGGAAAGTGGTTTCCACTCTCGCAACGATTAATTTATGAGTACGAAATTGCAAAGGTTTCGTAGGGTTGCCAGGCTAGGGTTATCCGCCACCAGGACGGACATAAAAATTACCGCCAATAATTACATACTCACTTGAAGCTCGACGGGTCGATGCCGGTGTGCAATTGCCCCCGTGCAGCGCGATGTGAAGACGGGCGAAAGATTTTACGATCACCGTCGCTTCCCCGAAGGCGACTTGCGAAATTGAGTTGAGCGCTTGGAAGTGGATCGCTTTATGGATGTCATTTCGCTTGTCAGTAACTCGGGTAAACGAGCAGGGAGTAATTTTATTAGTGACGTATTTATGACCCTCTCCGTTCGGGCTTGGTCATTAGACGGTAGAGCAAATCACTTATTGTTAAGCGAGCCTGTAACGCGTGCTGTAAAATTGTACAAACAACCGGTGCGTTAACACGGGACTTTGGAGTTTCGTCGGAGCGTAATGTTACGTAAAGAAAGTGAGAAATCGGTCATAAAGTGTGCAGTTTGAAGCACAGAAAACAGAAACGGAGCTGACGTTTGGTTCAATAAACTTTTTATGAGCAGACGAACTTTGCGAACTTCACCGATTCGCGCCGTTCGCAACAGGTTTGCCCGGAACGAGACGTCGAAATATCGGTGACCTGCTTCACCGGCACCACAGGTGTCTTTCGCATTCGTCCGGGACAGGTGAAGCATTCTTGCTGCTTGCGCGGCCTGTTCGCATTCCGTGGAACATGGAACAGGCACCCTGGCAGATGATGATCGATCGTGGGCAACATACATAGTCGGCCAACAGCGTCAGGGTCAGTTAGAGCCTGTTCGATCGATCTTGTTGTTGTTTTTTTTTGCTTGCTCTCCGCACACACTGTGCTCATTTTGTGCTTCTGGACAGCTGAAGGCTCTCTCGCTCGGTGTCAGCGTATTGAGATGAGGGGCCAATATTTACCACGGTCCGGTGTTGCACTGCTGCCAGCGCCAATCAAAACTCCAACTTCAACAATGTGTTCATTGTTAGGGCCGAACACTCTACTCGTTGGTAAATAATAATTTGTGCTCCTTGGGAGCGTTGGTTGGTTGTGCAATTCCGGCTTAACGTCAAACGTCAAATGGAGCGCATTTGTAAAGGGCCTTAGCTTCTACACGTTCCGAACATGGGGAGAAGATTGATTAAGTGATCTCCGAAGTGCTTTCCTGCTTGCGTTGCTGCTTGTCCGGAAGAGATGATCAGTGCGTGGCGTTCACTTCCGATCCGGAATCGATAATTGGTTTGCGGTTCCGTCTCTTGGACGACTCTCGGGAAAATGAAGCTTTTGGGAACCATTTATCTTAGCTACAACGGTGAAATTGCACACCCATGCATGCGAAGTTGCGAAAATGGAAAACCCCACCAATGCCGGCTTAAACGGTTACAGTTTTGGACTCGTTGGAGATGATTACCATCATCAAACTCATCATCATTATTAGTGTCCATTATTCAATGAAGGCGCAGTGCGAGCGGGCGAGCGAACTGGTGAGGGAGGCATTCAAATGTGGAAGACTGTTTGAAAGGCGTTGAAATGCTCGCTCGGGGTTCACCGTAATGACAGGACGGTCTCATTAAAGCAAGTGACGACTTCACTTCCAAACAAGTTTTCGGAACAGCGCGGATCACGCTACAAAGTTGAACCTCCTCTGTGAAGTTGCTGATGTGTTGGTACCCTTTTATCATCATTATCCGGTGACTTTGTTGAATTTGTTTTAATCCTTGGCCATCGTACTTTTTTTCTTCTCTCGCTCCAAAGGCATTAGAGCCAGCTCCGTAAGTATAACAAATTGTCCCGAGCTCTTTGAACGTTCGGCAAAGAAAAACATGATTAATGGGTGGTGAGCATGGGCAACTGACAAATCGGGGTTTGGATAAGCAAAGAAGATCACTTTTTAAAAATGACCCACATGTGTCCACAAAGGTCCGGGCTGTGTAGAGAAAGAGGGAATAATGCTTCTTCACACATCGGACAATGTTGGTGGCACGAAATGGATGAGCATGCAACATGAGTTCGAATATTGGGAAGCTCGGCTCACCAAACTGGCGTGTACAGCGCTGAGCGATGCTGCGTCTGCTGGACGTCTTCAAATTTCAGTTCCCACGACCCAAACGCTTCACGTCCCACGGTGAGGTAAGAAGAAGCTGGAGCTGGGTAAGAGACTGAAGCGACAAAAGCCAGCCAAAGTCCAAAGGGTTCGAACGAAGAAACCAGTGTGTGCAGGGCGCTGCAAAACATGTGTAACCGTTCACTCCATGCATGCTCGTGTGTGTGTGTGTCCACAAGGAAGACAGAACGCTGGGAGTGTGGCATTCCAGTCGGTGCCCGAAGCCGGACGCTGCCAAGTGCCGGCGGCCTTCAACCGGACGCATTCGTTATTAGAAGCCAACTTCCTCGGCCTCTACACGCTCGTACACTTAATTAACTGACACCATCGGACCAACTGCAAAACGGGGTCTTGATGCAGCCAGAAGGGGTCGTGTGGGTACTTCCGGAAGCGCACCGGGTGGCTACCGGGTGGAGAGTTCGATCGGATTTATGAGACCGCAACACCGCAGCGAAAAACCCGCTGATTGATTCGCCTGAGAAACAAAGGCAAACTGGATTCCAGCGCTCGGAATCGGTCACGGATGATGATGCTGCTGATGATGGGAGGCATCAGGTTTCTGGCGAGTATGAGTGTGCGTCTTGGTGTGCGGTGGACACCGTTGGACGACTTTTAATCTCTTCATCTTCATGATGGAGGACACCACCGGTTGGGTGGTGTTTATGACGGGTTTTGGAGAGCTAATCAGTGGTTACCTTTGGCGCACACACACGCACACACCTAACCAGAAGCCATCCCGCGTGCTGTGAAGTGGGTCAAGCGGTAGGGTGTTGTGGATATTGGAATTCGCTACGGTATTGGAGGTGGAGGTGGAGTTTCTCTTTAAGCAGGATCACCAACGCGGCAGGATGTTATTAAGCGGCGTGGATGATATGTTTATAAGATTGGGCTGCGATTATTCTCTTGCGGGCGGGCGGATGGAAGAGATTCGTTAGAGAAAATCAATCTTTTGAGAGATTCATTAACGGGAAAGAACCCACCGCGAGTAGAGTTCCCGAGGGTGGATAGTTGATTGAGACATGTTGGTGAGTGTCACGAGATGTCTTCATTCCGTATCTGATGATTGCTGATTGCTGCAACAGGTCTCTGGTCCCAATCTCAGAAGTGTCCATGCTCTAAAGCACATCAAGAAGACGCGATTTTCATCACATTTTTTTCTTGGTCCGACCCAGAACCCATGTCGAACAATTACGACACATCTCATCTGTGTACATTACGCACCAGCAAGACACTCGTGCTCAGTGAAACCGGTCAAGAAAATACTCTGGCTAGGATAAATAAAGCAGCCATAAATAGAATGTACAATCAAACTAATGACCCAATTTCGACACTCGTAGCGTGATGATACTCGGCTGCGAGCCTGTACCGTTTCGCTCGCCACTTTGGACGAAGAAAGTCCAGTTCCTGGGCATCCCTTTGGACCCGCGTGCTGTAATCCGAGCGAGCAAAAGATAATCATCAATTCCAACCGTTCAACCACTCATCTTCGAACGCTGGGAAGATGCAGCACGGGCCGATGCGAGCAAGGAAAAAGAAAAAGGAACACACGCCCCTATCAAGCGAGACCGATACGTTTGATGTTGCCACCGTGTTGAGATATTCTGATCGGATTCCAGATCTTCGATAAACATGTCAATTTTCTAGCTCCTCAAAAGGCTCAAAGTGTCTCGATGTTCCTCCGGCGAGAGGCGATCCTCTCTCTTCGGGATGTTTACACGATGATACACGATAATTGAGACCACGCACAAGCCTAGGCCATATGGTTCCGACCGACGGAGAGCAAGCGGGAAACGAGGTGTGAAAAGTCATTTTGACCGGAGCAGCTGTTACGAGCGAAGAAATTGTGAACGGTTTCGGTTGTAACGTAGTCACATGTAGACGTCGCGGGATCTCCCGCGAGGATGTCGACCGCGTGGTAAACAAAACTTGACCATCCGGCTGCTGACAGGGTCCGGAGTCCAGTGAAAATAGGTTACGGCGTTTGTTTATTTGCCCTGTCTCGCTCGGTGCCTGTGTCACGTGCCTGGTGCTCCCGGCGTATGCGCTCCACACGTAGCATTCCAGGCGATTTCGTTTAATAAAAATTTCTAAACACTTGTGTTTACTGTGCCGTGTGTGTGTTGTTTTGTCCTCCTTTTTCAGACATCATATGCAAGATGAGACACAAGCGCTTGCCTGAAGAAAAACTGAGTCTAGGGAAAAGGGAAATAAAGGCTAGAATAAATAGCAGGAAAAGGGCTTTGTAAAGTTGAAGGGCGAAAAAAAAGCTATGACACGACGGCGAGTGATTGATTGAAGCGGGAAATGAAAGAGTGAGAAATGAAAGCACAAACCCACAAACGGGGCTCACGGGAGATGGTAATCAAACATGGGGAAAAAAACTGAACCGGCCAAAGAGAATGCCGTTTTGGAGGGAAAAGAACGAAAACAGCCCTACGAAACAGTTAGACGATCGTGGTCGTACGGCCGCCGTATTTTATGTTTACTTGGCGCAAGTGGAACATTAGCAGCAGTAAATCGAAAACACTTTTCACCTTTTTCTTGTGTCTGTTTTTTTCGGTGGTTTGCTTTATTGTTGGTGGGTTGATGGGTGTTGCTGTTGACCTAAAGAACGCGGAACGTCGCACAGTCGGCCGCTGGGAGCCGTGCGGTACAGGAACTCCCGCACAAAGAACGCCGAACGATCAGCTCGGCCCGATCGACTCGTGCTAAGGTGCCAACAATTAACGAATTATAATTTACAATCGCTCAATAAATCGCTCATAAATGCTTGGCCCGTTTGGCTCTAATGTCTGAGCAGGGTTTTTGGGTGGGTGGCTTTCCGTTCAGGCGGTTTGGATAATGATGATGGGTGGGGTTTGTAACATTTCTGCCGGCAAAGTGTGAACTCGATCATTAGCTGGCTGCGTGCTGGCCCCCGTCGCCAGTTACCCAACGCACTAATCGTGACAACCGTTGTGTGCGGCGGTATTATTTCTGGCATTTAGCTGCGGAAAGTGTGCCCCAAGCAAGAGAGCTTATGATCGAGATGGGGGGGGGGGGGGGGAAGGCTCCAAACCAAGGCTTGAACAAATACAGCACCAACACGGGGGCAATGAAATTAATTTCAATTGATGCAGCGCATTCTGTTCGGCTCGGTGAGGATTGTGCGCTGACCTACCGGGTGTACGGGGAGATGTGAGTGGATTTTTCTATCCCCATCTGTGCTTCGGTATGGTGAGTGGCGAGAAAATTGGATTCCTTGGCGTAATGCAAAGTAGAAATAGGAGGAATAAAAAAAAAAACGGGGTGCAGCAGCAGCATGGCAAACTTAGCGCTAGCGAAAAGATTTACCTTTTTTTCCTTCCGACCCGTGGTTGATCGTGGATTGATTGAGTCGTACAGTGGTGGTCATCAATGCAATTGTAAATATTGCATTTTAATGTAAATTTTATTCTCAGATTGGAAATATTTAAGGCATTTCTTCAAAATCATTCAATTATTCAATGCATAAAATTTGTATTTAAAGATAAACATTATTTATTTGATCACCGTACGAAATGCCCAAAACGTAAAAAAGTCTTTGTGAAAACATTTTTTTACTTCTTCTTCTTCTTTGGCACTTCAACCTCGAGAGATCTCGGCCTGCCATTTCTGGCTTTATGTGACTTAATTTTACCCCTTGCAAAGTAGTCAGCTCTGCGTACGGGGAGGCGTTCTGGATGGGATTTGAGCCCCGGTCCTGCCGTATGAAGACCGGCGCCGTTATCGCATCGGTCACCGGACCGCTCCCTTTTTTACACAAACACAAATTAATTTGTTTTTTTTTGTGTATTAATATCTTCTAAGCATGATTTATTTGTGTTTTTTAAATAGATTTGGACTTAAAAAGATTTTATTAGATATTAGGCTACTTGCTCTGAAATGAATTGCAGAATTTGAAAAAAATAATGTACTAAACATAAGTTTAACTCAAGTTCGGATAAAAAAGTTTCTGAATATTAATTTTCTAATTTTCTAATTAGGTGCTGTAGCAATAATAGACACTGTACACTGTATGCTATTGAGCAATGTCGTCCGTCAGTCTCTATTAGCTATTTGTTGATAGGTTGTTCGGTGTCATTATTATGACAGGACAGCCATATTTTTTTCATGAAGGACGGCCTGGCCGTATTGCTAAGAAGACAGCGATATTGTTTAAAAAGAATGATTAGAACTTAATAAAGCAGCCTTTAAATTGCATTTAGTTTTTAATTACATTTTTAAATCGATTCTCTCAAATAAGCTCTCTACTTTCATCCACCACTGTATCGCTTTCTTCATGACATTAGAAGCCACTTTTTTCAACACATTTCCCTCCGAAGGAAAGACACAGAAATGCATCCAATGGTAATGGAAAGTCACTGCTGGCCACTGCCGCTGGGTTGCTCGAACAGCGAAAAGCAATTTAATTCAATCACTTACGGGTTCCCTTTCTAAAGAAGATGTGATGGCATACAAGGGCTCGGCTACACAAAAAACCCGCTAACAAAGCAAGAAAGTAGCAAATCGAACTCGAAAAAAAATTATACAAAAGTAAGCGGATCAGAAGAAATCTCATGACTGCTTGTTGACTTTGGAAGGGGTTTTCTTCATTTATGTCGATCGTAGTTAAAGTTGCAACGAGAGAACAAAACATCAGCGAAGTAGGCATACGGACCTAGCATTGATTCTTGGGACGGGGGAGAAAAAAGGTTGAGATAAATTTGTTACTTCCTGCTGCTTTTTCCCGCACGGTGTGGAAAACGGTACCGAACTTCCCCATTCGCAGGCAGGGCTCGTTCTACAGTTGTTTGCATCTTGTTGCCCAACCACGAAAGGAAGTAACATTTTATTTACCGTTTCATAAATCGCACCTCGCGATCGATCTGCTTTGCCTCACCCCGTCTCTATCCCGTTGTGTGTAGACTCTCGACCCCTTGGCTCTCCCTCCTGCAGGCGTCCAACCGATTGGGAGTGTAGGGTAATTAAAGCGAAATTCCCGACCGGCGAGCGAAAATTATTGCTGCACTTTTGCCTCGATTTTAATTCGGACCGACTGTTTCAAGCCAATCCTCGTTTTGCCGTGCCCGTGCACAGGGATTCCTTGGCGCGGAAATTACTCGCGCCCATTCGCGAGCACTGAAAACCTGATTGCCGGAGCCACTGCGCCCGTTGCAGGTGAATGTTGAATGAAACGCAAGACCATTGGATGCCGCGCCGTATTGAGGCGCGATGAGTGGTTGGTTGAGCTTTGCGCAAAAATTAATTCCACTCATTCTTGCCATTCCCCGGGCCTTGGCTGTGATATGTGTTAGTCGGATCGGATTGGGTTCGCTTATGTTGATGGGCAGAAGAAGCCGAAGAACAATCCGAAGAATTGGATCACATTTTTCCCAGCTCGGCTGACTCGGAGAGTGGTTGCCTGTTTTTCTCTCACTTAATCGTAGTGTGGGAACTGCCGATCGAATGTGTTATTTGGGTAATTATGAGCTTGTCGGAGATGGAGACATTTGCAAAACGGAATTATTTCTTTCATCTGATCGGTAGAGTTTGTCATGCAGGAGGTATGAGAGTTAGAAATCTTCAAGGTTTTAATTTATAATCTAATTATAAAATCCACAGAATGTTTATCTTCATAACCAGTAGAGAGGCTGAATCTGGACAGGTGTGTGTGTGTTCAACCAACTACAAAAAGCGACGTTAGATAGTTAATTTATCAGGGTCATTTAATAACCAACAAACTAACAGACCTCACCGCTTAAGCTGCATTTCGGGGTTCGGAGCTTCGGTTCAGCGGGTTTCGGTTCCGATTTTATACGGTTCGGTTGGCCATGTACACATGTTGTGCATTATTTAAGACGCCTTCCCAACGTGAGGGTCGTTGCTAAAGCGTGTAAGCGATTTGTTAGCGACCGTTGTGGTTGATTATTTTCTTCGGCTCGATCATTAGCAGTTTAGTACCGCTTTTTAATTGGGAAATTAAGAGAGGCATAACTTTACGACGATGACAGAGATTGGGTAAAGTTTGTCAAGGATGGATGTCGGTTTTATCACGTAGTTAGAAAAGGAAATTATCATAAAGAAGGATGCTTATTGGGGTTGAGTTTGTTTTTCAAGGGGGAAGCTTAAGTTTTATAGCGCAGTTTTAGTACTGGATACTGTACTTTTATGTTGTTTGTTTTTGTGATATTTTACTTACATTTAATTATACGCATGCTTTGTACACAAATCTGAGACAATTTCTGATGCTGAGTAATGATTATATCATTGGGCTAGTCTTGTTGGAATCGGGAAGCTTATTGGTTGATCAACGTTTAACACTTAGAAATCTAGAGGGCTCCCATAGCATGTCGGTAAGTGTTTGGTCTTACGCACCGTACATCCGGAGATCGAATCGAATTTTACTTCTCTTTGGGATGATAATTGTCAGGGCATTTTATGGATGAATTTGTTTGAAGATCCTCAAATTATGAATTAGGAGACTTTTGTTCACTCAATAAAATAGCAAAATTATACTCAATTTTCATAATATCACCGTACTTATTCGTCCTCTCGAACAGGAATGATCTCCTTCGCTTTCTCTCAACAAAACATTCTTTCACTCAACGAATTTCTCTCCAACAAAACTGCGGTATTATTCGTTCGCGCCGCCGTCCGGGTCTACCATATTTCTTCCCACTTTTTTCCATATTGTACCTTTCCGACCCCGATCAAACATCATATTCCTCCCACTCCAGACAGAGAGAGAAAGAGAAAGGTCAACAGCCAGAAAATGATCGGCCGGCGCGGCGGAATCTGCATGTGCCGGGAATTCGGATCTTCTTCCCGGCCTGGAGGCGAAAATCGGAAGAAAGCACACCTTTGCTTGCCGACAATCTCCGAACCACACACACACACACATACATTTTCGTATGTGTGTGTGTATGTGAGGAAGTTTTTCCTCCCGGTAAAGTTCCTCGACTTCTCATCCTACGCCATGTGTTTGCGTTACTTGCGGGGAGGCAAATTTTCCTAATTGGAAAGCACACGATTTTCCATCCCCATCTCTCTGTATGTGAGCCTCGCGGTATCTGGATTTGGTCGGCAAGAATGATGGATCATGATGCGCGCCTTCAAGAAGATGCCCACGATCATGACCACTTACACGCCACCGGTTCCAAGCGTTTTTTTGTGATCGTATCGTGTGTCGTTCCCGTAATGTCTCAGTACTTTCCCAAAAAAACATAGCCCTCATGGGGTTGGTTTTATCGCCACTGTGGTGGTATGCGACTCGGATAGTTGGGAAAGCTAGCCCACCGCAGGAGAAGATGAACCGCGCCGTAAGTGTGCATTAAAAAAATGCGAGAGAGATTCCATCATTATCACCCCAAAAAGCAGGAAGAAAAAAGGGAGACTCTGCTTTGAGTTGCCGCTAGCCGTACAGGGTGTATCAGACATTACCGAGGTCGTGCTGGCAGGGTACAGAATGAAATGTAAATTAGTCTCACCGTACGTGACTCTTTCACGACACGACACGGCATTGCATTCTTTCGCGCGAAGGGAGGCCCCATTTCGCCAGCAGTGATGAACGTTTGCGTATCATCATCACGCAAACGTGACGCATTGGGTTAGATTGGGAAGATTTCGTTGGGTCCGCAGACCGGATGAGCCTAAGCTGTTGCCCGTTAAATGTAGCTCAACTGGCGCTCGCCGTCTATACTTTGTGTACGAACGACAGAAGCGTTTATGTGTGTTTACTTATTGTCTCCCTTCGTTGAAGTAGGTTAAGTCCACCGTTTCCGTGGAGGAGCGTCTTTATGTCTGATGCGAAATTGGAGGGCAAAGAAAGAAGCCAAATCTATTTACGAAGTTAATTGTTTATTCATACCACTGTCGTCTCTTCCGTTTTCTAAAATAAATAGAATCTGCTGGCCGAACTGCGAGCACTGAAAGAGGCTAATCAGCGGTTAAGTGATGACAATCAGGAGCTGCGCGATCTTTGCTGCTTCCTGGACGATGATCGACAGAAGGGACGTAAGCTGGCGAGGGAGTGGCAACGGTTTGGCCGGTACACGGCGAGCGTTATGCGGCAGGAGGTCTCCGCTTATCAGGTATGTTGGAGATGGCTGCCACCAAGAAGTTCACTAAATATCTGGGAGATACTGACTTGTGTCTTATTTTCGTCACAGACAAAACTGAGACAGCTGGATGACAAGCAGCAGGAGCTGATCCGTGACAATTTGGAGTTGAAAGAGCTGTGTCTCTATCTGGACGAGGAGCGGAACAACACAGGTGGCCGTACGGCGGTCGTGTGCTCTAGCTGTGGTAACTCTTCGGCGAATGCCGTTCCCCTTCGAGATGACGGTGACGGTAGCAGTTCCAGCACGAATGCGGACGAGAACCTCCACAACATTGGACAGTTTGGACGAAACGGAATGGTGAGTTGGAAGTCCCCTGTTTTTTGAATATCCGAAGACATTCTAAGGTTTCTTTCGCCTTTTCTTCTTTAGGACCTTAATATGCGATCGACTCTAAGCGATCAGACGCTTCAATACGTTCGAGCCCTCGAAACTAGGATACGACAGTTGGAGGAGGAACGAGCAGTGGTTCTCAACAATAGCACAACAACGACAGCGGCAACCACCAATGGAGGAGGAGGAGGGGGACAGGTGCAGGTGACAACTTCTTCCTCCAACGATCCAATATCCGGGCGGCCCGAAGCAGTTGTCCGAGCGCTGCAGGTACTGGAGGTACGCGAACAGCTAGAACGAGAACGAATCGGCAACACGCCACCGGATCAGCTGGACGACGGCGAGAAGGCACTGGTGCGGGAGATGTGTAATGTGGTGTGGCGTAAGCTGGAGGACGCTCCCAATACCGGTATCGATCAGCACGTCTAAGGACGATGACGCCCCACAGTTCAACCTCCGAGGCTTTAGAAGGCGCGTACCGCTCATTTCAAATAGGACGATGTACAAATTAATTATAATGCGATCGACAGGGCAGACCTTTGGAAGGAACGAGACAAACTCCGGGAAGGAACATGAGAATGGGAAAGGAAGAAAGGGCAGGCAGATTCGAGAAAGGTATCGATGAGGTGTGTTTTCTTGAGAGCGATCTTGCGTCCGAGGCAAAATCCACTCTCTTCACGCACCATGACACATCATAACGGTGGAAACGGTTATCAACAAACTTTGTTGGTATTCGTTCACATCCTTTGATCCTTGCGCTCTCTTCCATTCGGGATGGTCCGTGCGTCTCGAGATCCTGTCTGCCGGTGGACACGTTGTACAAGCTTTAGATGTTAGATATTTATCAGCGGTTTGATGTAAGCGGGGTACGCCTTTTTATGTACACTAAGCCCCGCCGCTTATCGGGCTATCGATGTTTTACGGTCGTTGGTTGTTGTGTAAAAACGTGGTGTAGTTTTGGTATGTTTGTGTCTGTAAAAGTGCTAAAGTGTTATCTCGTTTAGGTTCGTTTTATTAGTTTGATTTTAAATTTCATTTTACACATTCGGTTTATTTTTTTCAAGACTCAAGCGGAATGAAATGAGATTAAAATACTCAACTTATGTACAGGTAATAAACAGAATGAACTAGCGTTTTTTAAATCTACAAGCGTTGAAGCTACAGGTACGGAATGAGTAAAACTATACGATTATGATTTCTTTGTTAGTGTTGTTTTATGTATGCTTCTCCCGATATGCAGGCTTATACATACGTACATATTTGTATTTTTTATTATTATCGTATGATTATGAATATTATTTTATTATCATTATTAAACGCTTACACTGTTATGGAATAAAATTATAAAACGATATCGTATGCCGTTCTTTTTTGTTCCATATCATATGGAAAATTGATTAATTGTTTTCCCGCACGAAGGGGCTACGGACGACAGATCCATCTCTGAGCTGTCTAAGAGAGCGGTAGAGTAAAACGAATTATGATTTATCTTATTTATTTATTGCTGAAGTCGTTTATTAAGTCAGTTTCGTTTATCCTTCATTAATTATTATTGATATAAGCCGGATTTTCCTTTTATTTGAAATGTTGATCTGTTTTTGAAAGAAATTATTTCGTCGACTTTTCAAATCTCATTCATAGATGGCGCTGGTACACGAATGAATGATCGGTAGTTTATAGTTTGGCCGTATAAGACATAAAGGCGCTGCACTCGAAAGCAATAGAAGCGTTTCAAGAAAATCTCTTAGAGAGGAACAATTTCAAGCAACATAATTAAAATTATTTAAAAATCATCACGTTTTCAACAATTTTAAAATACTGCTTTGGCCAGCTGCAACACTCCTCTATAACTTTCACGGTCAAGCGCCGTTGTCTGCCAATTCATTGTCCCAACCGTTCTGTAGTTTTCAAGATAAATTTCTGAGACGATAACTGAGTTTCAAGACGATGAGTTGAGTAATACGAGCATTCAAGACGAGCAAGAGGATGAACTGAGTAATATCAGTATTCGTCCAGCTGATACGAGAATATAATTTGATATATAGTTTTCAAGCATACCTTACAATAAATTGTTTTTTTTTTTCATAAATATAACATATTAGTATAAGCAATGCCAACAGACCGTACTTCATGATTAAACAAAAAAAAGGTCTAATGTTTACAGCACTATAAACATTATGTTTATCTAAAATGCATCACAACCATACATATACGTCCCTTCGTCGTCGTCTGAAATCTTTCTTTCGATTAAAATTGATCAAGGAAAAAGGGCATCACACATACACCACTCTCGCGCAACCTTTGATATGCCTTGCTGGATCATGTTTTTCACACTTTTCTGTCTCCATTTTTCCGCCCACCAATCCGAGTGACGAAGGGCAAATTGATGATACGAGCCAGACCCGACACACGACCTCCTGCTCGCAAGTGCACCGAGATCATTTCATCAAACGTGTCACACCCGACAAAACTGTCGGGCCTGGTGGTGTTTGCCTGCCACGGGCACTTGACTTTCGTTTAAGAGGCCGTGAGTGGCAGTGAGCTACCCCCTTTCGGTCACACACAAGCACACAGGCATACACACCACAGCCATGCGTGGTAAACAGTGGGGATCGGAAACACTTTCCACCAAAGGGGCAAACGGTAACGTCTTGGTGGAAGACTGCTGAGAGGGTTGGATGGAAACCAGAAATTGAAAGAAAAGTGAAATTACTACAGACCGCTATGAAACTGTGGGCGGTGGATAAGGGGGAGTGGGGAGGTGAGGAGAAGAAAGAAGAAACCGAAGAAAAATAGAAAGATGCAATTGAAGGTGTTCGTCCGGAGACGAAGACATCAGACGTGAAGATAATTCCCTTGCCGATTAGTGGTTAGTGGGTCTGTGGGTTTATTTCCATGTTTTTTTTACCTTGTGCTTTGTTTTTTCACTCACTGTTAGTGTTAGTTTTTGCTATTTGTAAGTCTGTGTTGAAGTGTTTTTTGTTGGTTCCGTTTGTGTCCGCTGAAGGACAGGGTTGTCTTGGTTAATTATCTGTGTAAACAGTATCATAAAAAGTGTTGTTTTAAAAGGTTAACCATTTTTTCTGATGTTCCGTTACTTCTCTCCCCTCGGTTATGATATTTTTTACCTTCCAAGCCGGAATTGGATCGGAATTTCGTGAGCTTTCTTTCTTCCTATTTTCTTAAAAGAAACTGTAGCAAAATTAAAAGTGGGTCATGTGTAAGCGCACTCGAAAAAGCAACACCTCATACGCAATGGCTACGCAGTGAAAAGCTGATGAAACTGAACGCCAGATAAGGAAGGGCACGAGCGGGGAAAAAGCACCGAAAACCGAACCGACGAAGAGGTCGATGACACGCAGCCGAAGGGTTGGCGTTTAATGGTTTCTGCCCTTCAGCGTTAAGCCAGCCTGGAATTTGCTTCACTTTTTGTTTTGCGACGCGAAGCAACTTGCCGCATCTTGACTGTGAATGAAAACGGTCCTGGGCCGGCAAGTGGAAAAGATTAACGACAAAGTGACGCCTTCGCCGATCGATCAAATCGGTGACGCATGGCCGTCGTTTATCATTTGCAGCGTGGCGTGTTGTGGGTGGACGGGTGGCGTGGCGATGAGCAAGATGTCTGCAATGAATGGAAATTTAAATGTTCCGACAAAACATGGTGGGAAGAGGTTAAAATTAATCTAATATGTTGTGTGAAGAAAATATGGAAGAGCTCTTATTTAATCACGGTTTAAATTATCGAAAAAACAATAGAATAAATGTAATATGATTGAACGGTTAAAAATAACAAAACAAATTATTTTATTCTCGTGTTAATTATAAAATTCAAGGATTAATTGAACCAAAAAAAAATTGAACCAAAAAAAAACAAATGAATTAAATAAATCAAAATCAAAGTCATTGGTGCCGTGACTAGTATGAAGACATTTTTCCCTGTTTATTAGGCCTTCTCTATTAAATCTTGTGCTTCAAATTAATAGCAACATCTCTATTCAATTCACCACTCGTAATTAGAAACCCAAATCAAATCAATTTCATAAGTGCTATCAACATCCCACTACATCAACCTCTCGAAAAACCCCAGTCTCGAGAGTACTCGAAGGAATGTTGGAATATCTCACTCATCTCGTACCTCCAAGCTGTTTGCACGGTGCATCGACAGCCATATGTATAAGCATCGCAGCGATGTAACGAATCACCCTGCCAAACGAGCTGCAAACGGTAGTGAGCATAAATATTTGACCTTCCCCTTGATCTCGAGCCAGCAAGTAAAAGGCTTCACACACAGTGATGATCTTTAATCTTTCCCTCAGGTTCGGCGCCTCGTTGATCTCGTGCTGCAAAAAGAGTGGGGTTGAGCTGATGAATCAAGTCGGGGAAAAAAGAAAGATCTCTTTCTCCGAGATGGCCGAACGGATGAAAGCGATCGCCGAACCGAACCGGGCGCCGCGAGTATGCTTCGAGTGATCGTCTGGAACGGACGTGTACGGTGTACTGGTCGTTTCGTGCTACGGAACTGTGTTGCGAAAGGTTTGTTTTGGTGAAGATTGGGTGAAGATTAATCGAGTGCATCGTGTGCATCGGGTGCATCACTCCGATATCCGTTAATAGGCGAAGGTGTTAATGGTGTGTTTTAACGGTGTATTTTGATTACGATCGTGTGAGAGATGTGTGAAGTGAAAAACGGCGGTCTTTTAATTTATGTGAGATAGTTTCGAAAGAAGGAAAAGCTTTCATAATACAAGAGTTAATTAAAATGGATAAAACATTTTAAGAAATCAAACAAGTTCAAGGTTTCCCCCGTCCAAAGCAACCGAGCGAAGGAAAAGACTTTGTGTAACCTTGGCATTAGTGGTGTTGGCTAGTGATTAAAACGTCATTATTTTTGTGGGTTACAAGCAGCTCGCAGCAAATGACCAACTTCGCACACGTACCGGAGACAAAACCGACAAAACTCTCGTCCGTACACACACCACACACCACACACGGACAGCTGGTACCAAGCGTACAGTAATTGGAGAAAGTTTTGTTGCCACAAGTCGGTTTGCGTGCAAGTCGGTTTGCGGTGCAGCCTCCAGCACTGGCAGGAAGATCTGCCGGTTACTGCCCCGGGGGTATAAGGAACGTACGAAAGTGACAATTTTACGAGGAACGAAGAGACAGAAAAGGAAGATGTTTCATTCAAAAAGTTTGCTTCGTATCTAATGCTTTCTTAAAATAATTGCTACCGCCGGGTGGGTTGTGATTGGTATTGGAGGAGGTTGATGAAAGTGTAATTAATTGGCGATAAATTGTATGACGATTGTCGGGTGGAGTTGTTTCCTTGTTGCGAGGGAAATAATGACAAAAATTGCGATGAACATGTTGTAGGAAAAGGGTTTTGAGTAGAAAAAATCGACAAGCTTAGCTTATTGAAAACACCAGAGGAGGTTTTTGGTTCTCTGAACGTCTCAATGCTTTGTATCATTGCTAAGCGCCTGAAGGTATGCAATATGAAATTTCAATATTCTTGCTGAGCTATGCGTTTATTGGTTGAAATGATCAAAGTAGGCCAGCTTTAGAGAACTATTTTTTATGTGATGAGCAGGAATCTTAAATTTTTCTTTAAGTTATAAAAAACAGTTTTATAAAGGTAATTCAATATTTTATCATAGAATATGTTTTATTCATTTCAAATTTTAAATGGATAAAGGCCATAACAATTATGTGAGAAGAAATTTTAAAATAAGGTTTAAAGTGATCTAATTAGTTGTCTCAACCCATGTCTTACTGATTTATTTACCATATTCTTAATGCTTTCAAAAAAATCTTCTATTATTCCGTAGCTCATTGGAAAAAAATTGAATAATTTCAGGCTCTACATTTACTCGCCATAGGTTAATTAGAAAATAAATTTATCCTATGTTTATTCATCATTATTTATTAACTTTTTTCTATATTGAAACCGTCCAATCCAATTCAATCATATATAAACCTTCTACAAAAAAGGCTTTCAAAACACACTCGCTTTAATCAAGCCGAAATTTCCATATTAATGCAATTCGTTTTTTTTTCTCGCGAAAATTAATCGAATAACACTCAACAACACCCCGCAACATGTCAGATATGTTTTATTTTAATAAAATTCCATTCGAAAAACAAAACCTTGCCACGGCACAGCGTTGTGCAGGAAGTATTGCGTATGGAGGCGAACAATTTACGAGCTGAAAATTGTTCTCGCTCGGCTGTGCGGTGCGATAAGGAGTGGGCAGGCGAATTTTCATCACATGCAACGTACCGTAATTTATGCATTCACTTTACACTGAGGCTATCCGTTACAGAGTGTGTGTGTGTGTTTGGAATGGTAGTGTATAAGGATACATTTCCCATCTCTCGGCAAAGGAAGAACCGCCAGCGAAGGCAATTGTTGTTTCCCTGGTGGAATGTTGTTGTGCCGGTCAAAAGTTGTATTGCGAGCGTGTGTCTGTGTGGTTTTTATTTATGCGAAATTTAAAACAATCTTCCCAGTGAGTGTGTGTGAGAGAGAGTATTAGTGTAACGCTTTTATATGTGTTCGGAAGGTCCTTAAACACAAATCAAATTGCCTAAGCTACACTGAATCCTAATTAACGCTCGAACGATCGAAATAGAACATGGCTTCCTCGGCCATTTAGGCAAGGGCAGTAAAATAAATGTCTTTCTATTATGTGTGTGTGTGTGTGTGCGTTGTTGTGACAGTTAAAAGTGTAATGAATAAAAAGTAGCTCAAGATAAAAGGAAGAAGGAAAAAAAACCCATCGCCCGGCTTTTAAGTTTGTGTGACCTATAAAAGTTTCCGCCGTGTCGAGAAGTTGTTGTGTGAACAGTCTTAAAGTCATTCTAGCCATTCTTCTGTCCCACGCCGCAAAAGTTGCACCATCAGCCTCGTTTTGTGACCATAATTCCTAATTATGCGAAAAGGCGAACGTTGTGTGACTGTGTGACCGGGTACGAATGATAACACTCGCCGCCATGCTCAGAACACTGGCCTAAATGGGCACGACGAATTGAAAACCAAAGCTCTAAATTTACATCCAACTGTTTTATTTGTTGACCGTAACCTCACCGCACCGTCGTCGTCGTCGAATTTTAGCACCGTCAGCACCATGCTCATCAACGTTACAACTCGAAAGCGAAGAAAAAGGATCCCCATCGCAGGTTTGAGGTCAACCGTACCGTTGTGTTTGGTTTGGGCGCTTTTAGGACTTACGGTCGGTCCGTCTCACCGGTGTTCCGGTGCTCCTTCGCTGGCCGCAAAATTCTGGCCATCGATGAAGACGTACGACATTTGGGGATCTCCCACGGTCACGGACGGAGCGGCAAGGTCGAACGATTCCTTTGACCCAGTTACGAACCGGTACAATGGAACGGTGGTAACCGGTTCCGTCGCTGCCGTACGACGAAGCCGGTACAGCTACGGGGAACCGACCGGTGTCGCTTCCTTCTACGGTGACGCAAGCCATAGGCAACGGGACGGCCTGCCGGCACGAAGACGTTCTGCGAAAGGTAAATTAAAACTACGTACGGAGTGAAAGTTTGTCATTTGGTGGGATGTTGGTGATGGTTGTGGTGGAGAGAAAGTGAGCTTCGTGCGGAGGGAGGAAGAGAGGCGGGAAGGAAACCGGATCATGGTTGAAGGCAGGCTGGGAGGGTAAAGGGAAGAGTTGGGGAAGTTGTTTCGTGTAACAACATAATTGCAGTGTGATTGCATCGATCGGATTGACGGGTTTGGTTGTGGCATTTGCAACCTTCAGGCGAAAGTTCTGGATATCTTGTGGAACCGTAGGTTGCGTTCTTAAAGGAGAATGAGTAAAAATGGATGGCATTGGAACATGGAAAATTGAAGACTTTCTTATTCAAAAGGGCACTTAAGCTGTAGCATACATATACATATTGTACATGTTGTAGTTAATTATAGAATATCAAAATACGATTTAGGTCTTTGTTATATTGGGATCGATCCTCAGGAATTCTTCAATGTATCGTTCATTTAGGTCCATTTACCCTTAAGACAACTTAGGCAAAAAAAAGTGTACTTAAATGCTGCATGAAGAAGAAAAACGAGTGAGTGAAGAAGAGAGAGAGAGAGATAGAGAAAGAAACTAGGAGAGAGAGAGAGAGAGAGATGAATAATCAGGAACCTTGGATAAAATGAGTGCAACTTCATATTTCCTGGGATTAAGTTGGAAATGATTGCCCAAGTCCTCAGGGTTACTGTAAAACCTCATGGTGGACTAGGGCTGTGTTGATGCTCGAAGATGCTTTTGTATCGTTCTTACACGAAGCGTTCAAAGGCATATAAGTGAGTCATAATCCAAAGAAATCTTCTCTTTTCGTAACTACGATTGATTCTGCCAGTCTAAGAATTATTAAGATTTGTTTAGGATAACTCTTCCTGGCCTGGTGATAGACTTGTGCACTTTACATACTCGCTAGAAATCCATCCATCATACATGCACCTAGACACAACACCCTCGAATAGTGTGTTCCTCACTGCAAAAGTGGTGTACTACACCATAATAAACGATCTGAACTTGCTTGCTAAAACCACACACCCCTACTGCAGTCCAATGCTCTTAAAGCTTTCTCGCTGACTTCCAACGCATCGCAGAGTAGGGCGGTTGATGCATCCGGAAGTTAAATCATTACTTACACGAAAATTCATAACCCGCTCAGCCGCATGCCAAGTTCGTCTGGTAAGAAAAGCTCACCACTGCTAGCATCTGTTCTTCCTTCCTCGAAAAGAAAGTTGATAGTTCCTTGACGAGTATGGAGCGAGATGGAGTGCATGGTTAGTGGTGGTCGTTGCTTAAACAGATCTGACACCAAATTAACAAACGACCGTCGGGTAGGCGAATAGCGAAGAAAGCGTAAGGATCGTAAGGATAGTACCTAACTACGCCGTAATGCGCTTTACACGGATGGTGTAGTCGAGACGCCGGTCGACTGTAGCACTGTGCGAAGAGGCAAACAATAACAAAAATAAGTCACACAGGCTGCTGCTCGGTCGGTCGTTTGCAGTTGCAGCTGCACTTGCACTGGCGAACGTTGTGTAATGGTGCCAGTGTAGTACTAGCTGTTGAACAAGCTAAACACGTTCCTGTACAAGGCCGGGACAGGCGAGGCGAACTCAAGCATAAACCGGTGGGACAAAGTTTGCTGCCTTACACGGCAGGAGGTTCGTGCTGTGAGCGTAAGTTCACATTCTAGACACGAGACGGTAGATTTGGTTGTGCTCGGGGTTTCATGATGATGAAAGGAAGATGTTGGCTGGACGAGAGTCAAAATGAAGCAAGCAAGGAGTTCCCACTTGTTTGCTCTAGCGCACGCCTCTTCATCCAGGGGCACAGGAAGACGAACGAAAACGGCGTGGTTAATTGGGTGCTGAATAATCCATGGTGTGAGCTGCAAGTAATCGTAAATGGGTTGTAAGAACCCCATGGCTGAAGATGGCGTGAAAGGTTTGTATGGGTAGGCAGCGAGAAAGCCGATTTAAAGCAGGACTGCTAAGGGATCATTTATTTTTGGAAGAATACTTAAGTACCAGGTTCGGGATATTCTGTAAACTTTTGGTCAAGTTTTTGTTGCCTCCACGTCCTGAAGCAACGTGGCGCAATACTTGCTTGATACATACTAAAGAGAGAGAGAGAGTGAAACAGGGCTTTAATGTGCCTCGGAACTCGGCTGTGGTGGACGTTTTAATGGGCCGAGTGTAACCTTTCATCCCAGAAAGCTCAGAAATAGGATACCGATCCTAGGCAAATAAATAGCCTCGGTGCATTCCTATCAGGGTTGTGGGGCGAAGCCATCGAGACACACATCTTCATTACCCTGCTACCCGAACGAGCTGCTCATGAATAGTTAAACACGTCCAACGCCAACCCTCTCCCAACCTCGGGACCGGATGCTGATACCTTATCCTCATTTCCTCAGTGCTCAACTTCCTACCGGTGCCGGTGGATGACGAGTGTCTGTCGGACGATGGCCGCCGGACGGGGATGTGCATGAACGTGTACGAGTGTCGCATCCAGGGAGGAACTGCTCGAGGTCAGTGTGCACTCGGGTTCGGTGTGTGCTGTGTGTGTAAGTATGGATAGCTGTGTTCTGTAGACGGGTGTGGAATTTCGAGCTTGGTTCATTTCATTTTCTTACCCTCAAGTTGTCGCCACCTGCAACGAGGAGATAGTGAACAACATTACGTACTTTGTGTCACCGGCCTTCCCCGGCATCGTGCCGAAAGATCTGGGAAGCTGCAAGCTGAAGATAAAGCTGATGAATCCCGACATCTCGCAGCTGAAGTTTGACTTCATTCACTTCGCGTTGGTAAGATTCGTTGGAAGTTGCTTGGGAGAGGTCGTTCTAAAGTTCTCGGTTCTGTTCTTCTCAGGGTCAACCGAATCGACGCACTGGAGTATGTGAAGGAGACCTGTTCCGGTTAATAGGTGGCATCTCACCGTTTGACCTGTGCGGACAGAACTCGGGTCAACATCTGTACTACGACCTCAGTCCGAAGAGCCGTGCCGAGGAGCAGATCGAGCTGGAGATGAACTTTGCCTCACGCTCGTTCGCCCAAAGGCTTTGGGAGATCCGTGTGTCACAGATCCCTTTCAGTCAACGTTCGCCGAGTGGTTGCATGCAGTACTTCACCGGTACCGAGGGACTGATACAGACGTTTAACTTTGCGGAAAATGGACGCTATCTGGCGAACCACAACTATCGCGCTTGTATTCGGCAGGAGAAAGGCATGTGCTCTGTATCGTACGAACCTTGTGATGATCAGTCGTTCCGCATCGGACTACCAGGAACGGGTGGACAAGGACCTTTTGGCGGAGGGCCAGGTGGTGGTGGAGGAGGAGGTCCATTAGGTGGAATAGCTCCATCAGGAACTCCGGGAGGACCCATCTCAGGAGTAGGAACCTTCTCGGACCCATCACTAGCCGATGACCCACTAGCTCCTGCGGCGGATATTCCCGTGGAACCATCTCCTGTTGCCGATCCAATAGTTGAGGCATCTCCTGAGGCACCCGCGGCGGATCTAGAAACGGCAGCGGATGAACCAGTCCCCGCAGAGGAAGATCCCGAAGTAGCGGCCGACGATCCAGCAGCGGATGATGAAGGATCGGGTGGTGGTGGAGGTGGATTCTTCGATGGGTTCTTCCCATCGTTTTTCTCGCGCAGCATCTTTGACGATGACGAGGAACAGCTGAAGGGACCAAAGCGGCGAAAGGGTCGTGGTTTGGCGAAGGCTGACTGGCAATCGCGGCAGTTCGAAGGCGTCAACTGTCTCGACCGGATAACGTTACCATGCATCGTGGAGGACTTTATTGGCGTTGGGATGGGTGATCTGCCCACCTGCCGGCCAGTCCACTGCGGCAACTCACTGTGTCCTCCGGGTGTTTCGCCGTGTCGGGTGGAAACTTCGGTGACACCGTTCCGGCTGGGAATACACTTTGGCGAAGGAATCGATCGGGGCAGTCCGGAGGATAATTTGGGCGCGTGTATCCGGTACAATCAGATTCCATGTGCGGGTTAGTGACGGTGTAGATAGATAGGATGTAAGCAAAGGGAGTTCTGGAACTGTATAAAATAGGTTGTATCGTAATGTGTGTGTGAGAGAGTGAGAAACGTATTTATTTGCCATGAACGAGTGCGATGAGAAGTAGGTTAATAGACGAGTGCAGATGTACGGAGCAGAAGCACCATGTTTGGTAGGGTGCAAGTCATCGTACGCCTGTACCCACTTTGGGTTATTGAAATGCATTTTCTTTGTTCTGTTACACAGCTACACGGTTTCTTAATGTAATTGGTAAATGCATGTACGTCCACATAGATCTCCATCTCAATACCAAGCTAGTATTCACGTGGAGAAAAATGCAGAAGAAATGCTTCAGGAAAAGCATTTCTTGTCAGGCGGTTTTGCTTTAGTATTGATTAGTGATGTTAATGAATGATAGCAGATGAAAGTACCATAACTTATTTTAGAAATGAACAATAAAACATTATTAAAATGACAGTAATATGAGCGAGTTTCAAATATTGCATATATTTAGGCGAAGCGGGATGGAAGCAATTTTTTTTAACGGCAAACGAAGGTAATGTAAGCTTTTTTATACTCTTTTAACCATTTAATGAGCAAAATCTTCTCTTTTTAATCATAAAACTTAAATTAATGGAAATTCTTTGAAAATGTGCATTATTGTAAAATTCAATTAAACCCTAAAATATGTTGAACTGCTTTCTATTTAAAGAAAAATACTGCTTAATGATCAGTTGAATGAGCCTTCTTCTTGTCAAGATATGTGGTATGTTCATCAGTAGGTTAAGGATAAGCCAGGAGATAAACCATAAATGGCAGGCATGACTTATGAGGTCGTTAGGCCAAGATAAAGGACCAAAAGCTCACTTCTCGTCGGCCTTATTAAGACACTGATTACTGATACTGAAAATTGATTCGAAAGATTTTTAAATATATCATTCTATCTCTTAACTGTGGCGATAAATCTACCTTTTCGTTCTGATCATCTGATTGATCAAACTGATTTTATCGAAGAATTGCATACATTCAGGCGTAACGATAATCTTGATCCGATGCTAATGGGCAATTTTTTTTTCGTTTAAACGTCAGATTATCTGGACATATTCTTTTCGTTTTATCGATTGATGAGTAGTATCTCTTCGCTCATTCCTCTTTCAACCATTTCATCTCTTTCGCCTAACGACTTAATAACAACCTCCTCCTCGATCAACCACGCTCAACCATCACTCCCCGCACGAATCGTCACATCATCTCATGCACGATAATAAAACCGATGTCATCAAAATATAAGCTGATAGATAAATAGATAAAAACAAGAACGTACTTTAGTATCGCTGAGAGTGTACCTCCCCGGGTTTGTTTTACGATTCTTGCCCCGGTTAATGTAGGCCGAAATATGGTTTCGTATTGGGTTAGAACGACCGTGCGCATGGAGACTTTATGCGTCGGCTTGCCGTAAAACATAATTTCTATCACTTTACCTTACCTTGGGGAGAGCGAAGAAGAACCAAACAAAAAAAAAAAAACAAAAACTCGCCCGTGAAAACAATTGATCGAGACGGTTTATGTAGGTTAAGAGCATTCCGCTGTCATAAAGGTCGTATCGGTCTGTATGGTGCGTGCGGTTGGATGCGGTCGTGTTGGAAGCTTTCGGATTCGGTCCAGCGGGTTGGGCGATGTGTGATAAAAAACGATTCCCTTTGTTGAGTGCCGGTGTGGGATTTGAAGTTGGTCATAAGTTCATTTTTAAGGTGTTGAGAGTTTAATATTGGTACGCTTGGCATTGGGGATAGATTATGATATAGTTTCGAAGTGATTTTTCTTTCTGGAAGTTCATTTATTTCCAACAATTCTGAAGAGAGAGAGAGAGAGATTAGCACAAAGGCACAACTGTAGCAATTAAATTGTTTTAATTAACCTTCTCTTGCCTGGGGACGTATTCCCGCAGCCGATCACAGTACAGAACCGTTGACCGTTGACATTATTGCACGAGCTCTTCCCCGGGTACGTTATACATCCAAGGAAGAGAGAGAGAGAGGAGCAAAAAAAAATTAGCAAACGGCCATAATCACAGTGCGACAAAATTGGACAACTCTCGATACGGAGGCCTGTCCGGAGGCTCAAGCGTTGTATCGTTCGTTCTGATTTAATTCCATCGGGTGCAGAACATCGGGGCCTGCAGTAGCCGACGCCGACGTTAGCGAATGGGAATAACTTTCTCCAATTGACTTGAGCTTAATGGTTTCTTTATGAACTTTTGTACTACCCAGGGAGCGTTGATGGTAGCTTTTGTTGAAGCGAGTTGCAAAAATATCCGCACCAAAACAAAATAGCATCGAAGGAAATGGCGAACGTTGGTGCAATTTGTGTAGTTTCGTCGGGTCTAGCCAGTCAGCCAACCAGCCGGCTTACTTCATCCTTCTCGGCAGTGTGCACGTTGAAGGGTTCTTCGTTCGTTGGTGGCCCAGTTGTCCAGTTGGTAGAGTACGGTAACGGCAGCGGAAATTTTGTAGTGTACGTGCCGTGCTTGGGCAGAATGAAATTTTAATCTCGTACTTTATTACCACCGAGCGCTGCTACCGGTTTCCAGCCGAGACCCTTTTCTCGAGCCGGGCGAGTTGGGCGAGAAAAGAACACTTCGACCTCGGCCGTGAAAAGATTGCAACAACTTGAAGTGCAAGGACGGAGACCCTTCTATGGATGGTAGTAGTGTAGCAGTGTGACCGTAGACAAGTTGGAAAAAGAGCATTGTGGTACGATTTTAATGTTCCGCTGGTAGACAGGAAGCACAGATTGAAGGACCTGAGAAGGGAAGCCCGGGGCATAAATCTTTGGGATAAAAAGTAAACCAACTGAGCTAGGTAAGAGAACCAAGAGCAAGAAAAAAAATGGGTCAGATGGGTTGTCGGAAAGGAATATACTTAAGGGTCTGAGGTTGTTTTAGAAACTCCAAGAGCTTTTCTCACCGAAAAAGAGAAACACATCCTTCAGGAAAGGTGCAAACAATTAACGTACAGAAAACTTTAGAGTGAAGGAAAAAAAGGAAGATAAATTTCTCGGTAGTAAAAGAAAATGGTGGAAAACTTGAAGAAACATCGCACTCTGTCACGTAGCTTTTGTGGTAATTATTTTTATTTTTCCGATTCTTTCCATGCCGTGTTCTTAAGCCCGAAAACACACAGATAATTCAAATGAAAAAAAGGGAACGACATTAGAAATGTTATCACAAACTCATTTCATGTTTAGTTAAATGCTTTTGTTCCGACAGTAAAGAAAAATCGCCGCATTGTTTATGTTGCTCAGGTTAAGAGCGTCGCTTCAAAATCCGATTATATCTCTCCGAGCATGATAAACACGTCCTTCGTCCAGACAAAAAGAATCACGAAAAAAGGTAAAAATCCAAAAAATAAAGAAAGAAAGTAAGAGAGAGAAACCTGAGAGAAGGACAGAAGAAATTGCATTTGTCATGGCATTTGTTTGCTCCGGGGATTCATTTTCATTTTCATAAGCGCCAGCTCATATCGAAACGATAAAAAAAGGATAAGGAAAAAATATGAAATGCTACTACATTTCCACTGCTGTTTTCTCCTTCATATTTTTTCCTTATCAGTTAATTCCTTTTCCCTTAAAGTGCCATCTTATGAATGCAGTGTTTTTGCATTTGCTTTTCCGATGTTGTGTTTTTCCTTCCTTTAATAAAGGTGCTCTTGCTTTGCTTTTCGTCTTCTATCACTTCCTTTTCAAATTTGCAGCTTCCTGTTTTGCATATTATGGTTTGAGTTTTTTATTTTTTTTTGTTGTTGTGAAGCTTCATAATTTCTTAACAGTGTGATACCGGGAAAAGTGAAGGGATTTTGCATTTCTCCCTGTCATTTGCACGGTGTGTAGTTTAGTGAGTTTTTTTCCTCTTCCCGTTTTGCATCACCCCTTTATGGTTTGCTGTTTTGATTTACATTAATTGAATGCATTTGCATCGAAGTACACCGCACTTGAGCTTGGTTAGAAGGATCAAGTTTTTGCTTTTGCCTTTGTAGAGTATCTATTACTATATTTCTTAGCCAAGTAGAGAATTTTACATTTGAATCGATTAGTGTTTTTTTTTGTCCTGCCTTCCTTCTTTTATTTCCATTTTGCCACGCAAGGGGTTTGCGTTTGCCTTTCCTTCTTGCGGCTTTCTGTGTTTTTTTAAATCTACTTTTATCACATTCAACGCTTATGATTTTGTGTTTTCTGTTTTGTTTTTATATTTTTGCATTTGGGTTTGTTTACGAGGGGTTTTTTAAATTAAATTTCTTTTTTTAACTTTCGTGAAGTTAAACATGACATGAATTATCATGTCAAATAAATATTTTTTTAAATAAAAAATAGAAAAAAGTTCTCAACTTTTTGTAGGAAAAACGGATAAGATGACATGAAAAGAGAGAGCAAAAATAATGCTTCGATTCTAGAGAAACCTTTTTCCATTCCACTTGTAGATGTAGCTGGCTTTTTTCGTTCATTTCTATGTGTGTGTGTGTGAAAAACCGCACTAGACCGAGTTTTGTAAAAAAGCACCATAACGAAGCACTGCCAAGCGCATTCGGCAAATCGGAGAGAGCAGTACAGTGTAAAATATTCACATTTATTTCTCATTTTTATAGTATGTTTACTTACATCTTATATCTCGATTCGATTAAAACTATGCTTGTCATTGCTGTTTGTTTCTGTGTGTGTGTGTATGTGTGTTTGGTTGCCTGTTGAAGCGTGAAGGCATAATTGAAAATTGAATCATCATCATCATCATCAGTTTCGTGGCTTCCTTAGCCAAAGCCGGAACGCTGTAATATTACGCTAGCAAAGTGAGCTTTAGCTTTTGCGGTACAATTATTTTACACACGTAAACACACGTACAGACGATTTTGTTCCAGAGCACGACTTAGCATTGATTTTGTGAGCTGTGAAAATAGAACCTTACACCCTGCTCTTCTCAGACAAATATCCCTTACATACAACGAGTGTTTGATTTTTTTATATTTACATGGCTTTACATGCCGCTGCCGGGTACGGTGTGGGGTCGAGTTTGGCATACCTTTGGCGGTGCTTGGCGATTGGCAGCTTGAACGCTCAAAGAAAACTTTTCTCCTCGGACGACGTCTCCTTCGCCGTGGTGCCGTTGCTCTTCAGCACCGAGCTCGTCAGCTGTCCGCTGGCACTTTTCACGATACTACACTGGCTGGTACTGTTGGCGATCGGTTTTCCACCGGCTCCGTTACTGTTGCTCTTGCTGACGACGTTGTTGTTGTTGAGGACCGTTGTGCTGTTGTTGTTGGTGGTGTTGGTGCTAGTAGCATTGCCGAGAGTGGCCACCGGTCCACTGTTGGGGGCCGTCGGTGTGGTAACGGTCGGTTTGTAGCTTGAATCGCGCGGCACCAGCATCATCGGTGTGGGCGCAATGCTCGGCGGACGGACCTCGAACGTTGGTTTGCACATCGCGAGGGCTGGGTTGGTGTGAAGGCCCACGTTTTTCGGACACATCGCCACGATACTGGCACCGATCGGACCTGGTTTCGGAGGGGGATGGGACCAGAGAAGCGGTCAGGAAATTAGTGACAAATTGAATGATGATCTGCGAGACAGGTCGGGACAAACGAAAGGAGGAGAGTACACAGGTAAACAACATGCCTGCAACATGGCTACAAAACAATCATCAAACCATCAAACAGATTCTAGGAGAGAGAGATACAGAGAGATACAGAGAGTTGGAAAGAGTGAGACAGTGAAGAGATGGAAAAGTCCACCACAGTTCCGATAGGTGGAGGGATGCCAACATGGAACATCAAACGAATCGCTAAGTAGAAGTAGAACAGTGACACAACGAGGGTAACTGTTGCTGGCTTTTTTTTGTTCGAGTTCTTCGAACAACCCAACGATTAGGATCTACAACGAACGGGAGCAGATAGACATTGTGCTATCGAGGGATTGGTAGTACTATGCTAACATCAAAGATTAGTTATTGAAGTGTACAGACAAATACATAAATACTGATGAAATTCAACCAGTGGAGAATAGAGTATAACGATTGGAAGTTTGTGACGAATGATTGGAAAGGATTTTTATAGGAATGACGATGGCTTTAGGAACATAAATCGACCTTTAAACGGTGGATTAAAACCTTTAATTGAGAGAATATTGTACAAAAAATAAGATAAAGCTCTTATGTCCTACCGATTGCATACATTTAGGTGTCTTTCATTAGAAGATTTTACAATTAGCTTAAATCTTTAAACCTTGTAAAGTTAAGGGAAAATGTGTTGTAAAACGCCTTAATGTATGCAATTTGCAACTCATAAGCATTGGTTACAGTGTTAAAATTAACCTTTCTCCTTCAATAAAACAAGATGGGATAATTGTCTGAGAAATTACTCCAAAATGAGGAAATGAGGTGTTTAGTTTCTTATGCAAGCAAACCACGCTCAAGCCCGTGATCTTAAGTCTTCTTTTAGTTGTGCGTGTGGTTAATTTATGATGAAGCTTGAGGTGGAGATTTGAGATAATTTGTTTGAATCTTTAAGCAGACGCCTGGAGGTGTGCCTTAAAGCAAGCTGGGTTGTATGAGATGAGAGAAGGATGTGTTCGCGTGCTTAAAAGTGATGACTCTCTACTGGGACTGTGTTAATGTGGGAAACGTGAGATGAGCTGTTGAAGGTGCGCTGACACGCATTAAGGACATCTAGAACTACGACAGCAACACTCATTTACTAGATTGGAAGGAACCAGACGACGACATTAAACCATCAATGGCCATTAAACACACACAGATAGATAGATACGGATACATTCATTTTGCTAGTCTAATGTCTACTACGGGAAGGACATACAACACTCTTGGTGAGGATTATCTATGGAGTGATTAAAATTTTACATCAAATCACAGCTAGTCAGCTAGTCTGATGCACAATTATCCCCCGAGCGCGCTTCCCAGCACTTTGTAAGGTGCGGTAAATCAGAAGTTTTCATTATTGGGGCATGATTTATTAGAATTCCCACCCATACACTTACAGCCAAACGCCGAGATTGGGTAGACTGCTTGCCGGAAAAGCGCTCACGACATCAATCACAATGAAATCTCAGTTCCGAGCTGCTGAAATTGCTCGCATAATTCCCTAACTCAAGCTTATAATCCTGATTCAACCTTCCAGCCAAGCAAACGCAGAGCTGGAGTTTGGTGGAGTGAATGAATTTAATTACGCCAGGATGTCGGTGCCTGGCAGGGAGCTTTTCAAGGGCAAAACAGAATTTAAATGTTGTGTTTTTTGTTCCAGCACGTTGGGCTTATTTTTCCATGTTGAAATAATCAAAAGAACACACACAAACACATGTTGATTGAAATCACTTCATTCATGTGTTGGTAATTTGTACCCATTGCTGTTTTTGCTGTTGCTTCACGCCTATTGACACACGGAACGGCAAAACTGAACATATCGGCAGAATCAATATTTGGACGGCATTGTTTGTGGATGGCCGTTTTGTGAAGTGAAAAAAGGCCCACCGAACGCCGAAGCAGGATTTCCCAAAGCGAGAACATTCCTGTTTTTCTTTTTCGCCCTCGAAGCTGCTGAGCGTTTTGTAACGGATGAGGGTCAATTGGCTAAAAAAAGCTCTCGCAGCAAGGGAAATAAAGCTCCGTACGGTTGGTGTTATCAGACGTTGCTGTCGGTCGGTAGACGGACCGGAGAGAAGCGTATTGAAGCGTAGAAATAGCATTTTTCAGCGTGTATGTTACACCAAAGTTCCTGGAACGGGGAAAGAATTCCAGCAACCGCACAGTTTACTCCGGGATAAAAGTGATGCTTCACCGGCTTCAGCAACGCACACAAATTCAAGCAAAAACTACCACTAGCACCACTCGCTCCACGGTGAGATAATGGGTGGTAGAATTAGTTGTGAATAGCTTTTACTCTTCACCGCCGGAGTTTGCCGGGGGAATGGTTTTTTTTTGTGTGTGGCCTCATCTCTCGACCTGTGTAGTGTGATAAACGATGCCAAAAAGTTGACCAGACCGGTAGTTTTTTTTGGCGAAGGATGTTAGCACACCCGGCTACCATAACCGGTTGGTGCTGGTTAGTGTGTGTGAAAAATGGACGGGAAAACACGTTGAAAGCTAGTCGGGCACGATTGTGTGGAGATTAGTGTAGTGTTGGCTTTATTTCTGGAAAAGTTCACCTGCATGCACCTGCAGATGCCAGGACGGTGGCAAAAAAGTGCACCGTGCACCGTTGTGAGTGCCAGTGGATAGTGAAGATAGTGCCCGGGAATATGTTTCACCAAAATTCAACAATGAGGTTTTTGATAAAATATATCTTGTGGTGCTATCCTGAGGGGGGGTAGTCTCGGAAGGCTTGGTGAGCCTGGGGAGGTGTCTTTGTTATTTTTATAACACAAAAAAGAACTTCAGTGGAGAGATATCGGGATGGTACAGCGAGGTGGTCCTTTTATTTTGGGACGTGTAATGATGCTATCACTGCTGTCAAATAATGGTGGTGGTCAATAAAGTTCGTCCCTGGACATAGTTTTAAGAGGTATCTGTACAGAAGATATTGTAGAGCTATCGTTGGATTCGATCGTTCCGGGAGCGTTCGTAGCCTAAATTGAAGTCAGTATTGGGCTGAAGGTTGGTTACTGGGATCAATATTTTTTTTTATGCAGGGAAGTTGTTAATCTTCCTTTTGTGTTATAAGTGGAAGTCTCCACAATTAAGTTAAGTACAAAGTTCTTTGACAATTGTACTGTATATAGGAAGGATTTTTAGTGTACGGCATCTTCTCTAGAAGCAATCGAATCCAATCATAACTCCTTTGGTAAGTTATTTTAATATAACTGGCCTATAAAAATTGAGCGAACCTCTAGAATATTTCCAACATATTGCCATATGTTCTCCACTATTCTATTGCAACACTAGACCCCATTCCTTTTGAATATACCCAGCTTTGACATAGTGGTGAAAGCTGACAGTGGCGAAACTTTCCCACAAGCCCACTAAATCACACCACATCAGAGCGAAACTTCTTTTCTGCCTCGTGAACGAATACCATAATGGAGTGCTAGTGGCGTGCGTTATTGTGTGGTCATTTTTTTTTGCTGCTGTGCATCAATAAATCAACGGATAATCAACTCGTGTGATGAGGGGAAAAAGTTTTGTTTGTTGGCTCGTTTAGATAGCTGCAAAGTTTAATCATGATGCGGTTAGCTTTTTTGTTTATTGGTGGAACCATATTGGATTTAGTGAAGGGAACGAAGTAACTCGCTAGGTTTGCATGACATGACTTGATTGGAGGAAGACTAGTGCTACTTAACAAAGGGAAGATTTAATTTGTAGACTATTTTTAAACGGTAGTTCTATGAACAATAAACGCTTGCATTCGGCGCGCCATTTTGTAAGGTGTTCGGACTCTAAGAAGGGGATGCTAACTCCTTCCAGGAAACTCGATCTAAAGGACTCTGTAGGTAGGTTTTTGGGTAGAAAAACGGATTAACAACGTCTAGACAGCAAGAGGAACATTGCTTGAACCGGAAATTGAACAACTCGGTCACACACTCTAATCACACAGGAGGACGGTGACAGCATATTGAACCGAAAGCATTCCAGGGAAACTGATCCTGATTCAAACACAAGACAAATGGAAATTCGGAACAGGATCAACAGTAAGGGGCAGGGAGCTATAGCTAACCGGGCACCGTCGGTGTATCCCACATCCTTCCCGGAAGGGGCCTTGTTGAACACGTCACGGGCACGAGGATCGGCATCGAACGGTGAAGGACAAGGGCACAGAGCACAGTGGGAAATGGGATCCTGTTCGTAGCCCCAATAAAAACCCAACAAATCACATTCCGTCTAGTTTTAGGTTGCTGGCAAAGATGTGTTGACTGAATTTGCGTTTCACGTTTATATGCTTCGGTGCGTGCATTCTCCCTGAAGCGTTTGCTTGATTCGGTCTTTGATTGTGCCTCTAGTCTCTCGAGAGCTTCGTGTTGACTTTGACCAGATTCATCGCATTCGAGATGCGCCGTTTGGTTTGTTCTGTGGAGAGAGATGAAGCCGATCAGTGGTGCCGCTGTGGATGAACTGGTTGGCCATTTGATTGCCCCGATGACAAGCGAACAATGTTCGGGTTGGTTGTTATATTTTTAATGTCGGAAGTCTTAAAGGAGCTACGTCAACGGAGCCAAGTCCTGCGAGGCGAAGAGTCATAAGAGACGGGATCTTGGGATCGAAATGAGACAGAACGATGATAAGGGTAGCGAAGAAAAACTGACATCGATTCAACGAGTCGACCTGGTTGGTGGTCTTGCGAAAATGATGGAAAATGTTGAAACAGTAGAATAAAAAAAAGGTGCGAAGAACAACACAATGGTGTGGTGGAAAACGACTTCCATTTTGATGGATTTTTCATTTGCTTTTTTATGTTGTGAAATTGGAAAGCAATTCCTTGTATTGCATTAACGAATGTGTGTCACATGTGAGGTGTGGTGGTGATAAGAGATGAAGAGAGAACGTTGAGAAACATGATAAAAATAATACACACGCACACACACACACATCCTCAAGGCTCGTACGTACACTCGTAGAACGACACAAACGTCCTGCCGGTGATGGCTGATGTCCCCGGGAAAGGGAGTAAAAGTCAAGCATATAAAACGATCGTTAGAGTTGGTGAAAACCCCGAGCAGATAAGCGGATAGCGGGACAGCAGTGGAGCTTAATATCGTTATAGAAACCATTTCCCCGTAACGTAGGGGCAAGATTTGAACACACATCCACACAACCACAGCACGCAATCGAGTTGAGGTTTTTTGGGGTATAAATTTTCATTCCCGGTCGTTCTAAAACCAGGGACCACGGATAGATTATCCCCGGAAATGGAAGGAATGTTTCTCCAGGTTGGCCCTATCCGGTACGCGAATTCTTGAACCCGAAAGGTGATGCAGACTCGGAGCGGAGAAAAGGGTAGCCCGATTTGATATGAATTTATTCTTCATCAGTAGAACGTTGTGTCCAGTGAGCACAGAATTTTTGGTCCACCGCTTAAAGACCAAACCGAGACGATCGAAGCGAAGAAAGCGAGCTTCAGCAAGTCAGTATGTCTTGTGCCAATTCTCGCCCGGGAATTGGAACATCAAACAGCGGGCAGAACG
Organism: Anopheles stephensi; assembly: GCF_013141755.1. Taxonomy (NCBI): domain Eukaryota; kingdom Metazoa; phylum Arthropoda; class Insecta; order Diptera; family Culicidae; genus Anopheles; species Anopheles stephensi. Next base: position 82,215,559 of record NC_050203.1, on the reverse strand, counting down.
TGCCGTGGGGATTGGGAACTTTATTGGCAATGTACCGGAACCTGGGGATTTTCGGTGCTTCGGTGTGTACCAGTGGTTCGGGGCAGCGAAAAAGACACACCGGCTCGGAGCTCGGCGGGACTCGAGGGAAATAAGAGTGAAGAACTAGGACATCGTTTGCTCCAGTTGGCTTCCGTTCTTGGGGGGGTTTTGTGTGCTGTGTTGGGACCGATGTAAGATAATAAATAATCTTAGCCGTTCGTAGTTGGAACGCTCGAGCCTCGTAACCCGTTGCAACCACGATAGTTTCTTATCGCAAACTGCAGTGGTGACGTTGTCTGAAGGAGCAATAGTATGAGCAGAGTGTATGTATTTGACGAGGAGCTGTAGCAGCTGGAAAGTATGATTGGATTGCGTGGAGCTAATTTAGTGTCCGGAGGGTAATCTTGACATGGTGAGAATTGAACAAGATTCATATTTAAAAGATTAATATATAACAGGACATTCGGTTGAGGTCTTCCAATCACATATTTTTTCAAAATTTATCCCTGCCAGGATTGGTCGAAGAGCTGAGTTTGGATTTTAAAGAAGAAAATAGTTGGTAAAAAGTAGTTACCTGCTTCAAACAGTGATGGAAGAATCATCAGAGCCTTTGCGACCTTTCAAATCCATCTTTTTGGATAAAGTCTTGTGTCGTGCGAGCCACGTTACTAGATTGATTTAACCTCTTTAGTAATATCTAACCTGTCTGGAAAATTTGAGAGCGATTTAAAGAGTTCTTTGCTGGAAAACAGTTCCAAGCATCCCAGCAGACAGAACCTCCTCTTAGGAATCTCTTCCAAAATAATCCTGGATTCTTGATTAAACGGGGTTTTGGAAAGACATTTGCAAATTCTCAGAATATTTAACTTGATTAATTGTAGCTACAGTAATGATAAAATTAACGTTGATCAGTCTCGAATGCAGTGAGGTTTTGCCTAGACTCTTGAGAATCATTCGGATATCAGAGAGAACTCCTCTCGATCATCTACTAGACATTCTATCGCTATGTGACTTCAAAAACGCACAGGATCCTGATAGCCTTCTTCCTCCAGTTTACTTTAGGTTTTTATTGGAGGTGAACGAGATAAGGGTCCAGCAATAAACGATCCACTGAAGAGAATTGAGAGAATGTTTAATTCGAACTTTATCGACCACTTCTCCAAAGAAATATTAAACACTTGCAACATCCATTCGAATTGAAGCGAATGTTAAAGTCCAGATTAATTACACGCACGGATGATAACTCGCTCTTCTGCTAGTCCTTGCCATTATCTTTTGAAATACTTCTCGGAAAACATGTTGACAAGCAGCCGCATTTATGATTTGTGTCCAGATCGGACAATTGAAAATGCTACCGAGCCACCAATCAAACAGCTCGTACGCATGGGAAATAGCAGCAGCTTGACATCTGATTAGTTTGTATCGGACACGTCCCAATTCTACCCTACCAGGACGTCAGGAAAAACAGTTTTAAAATTATTTGAATATTTATAGCCTTCCACCATCGGTGCCCTTTACCCTCTATGGAAACAGCCCACAGAACCAAGTGAAACGGGTGAACCGGGTTTTAATTTGAATTTAGAATGAATCGAAAGATAATTTATTTGCCGTCCGAGGCATGTTGACGCGCTCGGGGTCACATTGAAATCGGCCGGCCCGGCCAAAAAAGGTTGACAAATTGCTAATGATTTATAGGATCGCGTAGCCGTACCGTGCAGGCAGGCAGAACTAGGCAAACATCATAAATAATGATCATAAATTGTGCGTCGAACGGCGGTGCGAATCCTTCCGGGGGCCTCCGGTGGGTTAGTTTAAAGAGCTGCGTAAGAAATAAATGCCACCCCCGCCTTAGGTGGGGGAGGTGTTCCTCCGTCCGACGTGACGTAGAAAAGCAGATTAAGGAAAACAACAAATCATCAATGATCCAATCCCCGCGTCGAGATGGATGAAAGCCGGATTATGAGCGGGGACGCAAAAGCTATCATCGATTTAAATGGAGCTTCGATTCGCTGAACTGAATAATACCTTCGCGAGCAAAATGATATTTTATTTCCAGTGTTTGCCACGCTCCAACATTTCACGATCCATTACGCTGAAGGATGGACGGGTTGGCCAGGTGGCGACTCCGGCCGACTTTTAACGATCCGCTTGTCGCATCACAAATAACTTCACGAATGTCGGCTGGTGTGGTACTTGGGTGCTCAATTAGGCGCGCTAAAAGTTGTTCGGTCTAGACGGCCCAGAGGTTGGAGAGGTAGGATTACGCCGTTGAAAAGGTTTCTGAAGTAGTCGAAGGAAAACGGAAGACGGGGTGAGCCACTAGATGGAACTAAATGGCTTTCCACCTGACTGAACGAAGTAATGGACGAAGCAGATTGATCCGTTTGGAGTAGTTTCTTTTCGACTTAAAAAAACACTTTAAAGCTGTTTAACATATCAAATATGAGGTATTGAACACAAAAAAATCAAGCGTAATTTAGTGCAGCAAGTAAATTCTTCGATACCCTAGACGGAATTTCTAAAATTTATTCAGTACGCGTGTGTGTTATTCACCTCCGAGCGCTCCGGCAGCGAGCTTTTTCCCTATTCCTGGTAGAATAATAAATCGTTCGCATTGCACTTGTGTGCTCATAATGCGGAAGTGTATTCGGTTCCAGGCGCGAAGTGTACGTGAAAGTGCAGCCTCGGTTCGATATAAATTACTCGTTTCGTTCGTACGTGAAAATCTAGCAGAGCAGATCGATCGCCGGAAGTGCTTGTAGTGCTTAAATATGTTATGAGAAGGAGGATACGGTGTGTGTGTGTTTTTTTCTCTCACCCTACTTTTAACACTTACCGGGGGAGCTTTAAAACAGTTCCCCAAAAGCGTGTGTGTGTGCCTGTGTGTGAATTCAACACATTTGTGCTAGAGCAGTGTGCTTCCGTGGTACGTGACATGATTTACAAACACGCAATACGTGAAGCTACTACCGCCCGCTACCACACTGGTGATGATATTGTTTGCATCTAGCATCTGTTACGAATTTATTGAAAAAGTTCCCATTTCCTACGAGCAGAAGCAGGAAGGAAAAACGCTTATTTGTACCACAACGGAGACGGACGAGCGGTTTGTATAATATCACCGATCGAACAGTCGATGATATATAGGTTTAGGTATGGTGGCCGATCTTAGTGGTGGCCCGAAACCTTATTAGGTTTTGCACAAATACCACGCCGAAGAAGGTTAAACTCATTTGTGTTATATTTATGACCTCTTGGTATAAACGATTAGCGATGCGGGTTGCTTTTTCCTCGTGGTGAAAGAAAATGGGCAGGTTTTGAGAGGGAAGTGTTCTCCGAAATTTAATTTAATATTTGAAGTCATGCAAGATGGATTATAGGGAGTCATGCAAAAAAACATGACGATAAGGTCATCATCGGGTGAATAATTGCATCCGTTGCGGTGAGAGGTTTGGTTTGGGTCAAGGGGGATAAAAAGCCGCTCTTATACCGTTTTGTACAGCTTAGAAGCGATTAGTAAGCGGTGAGAACCCTTAATCGAGCGTAATAGCTGTTTAAGAGCCTATTGAACGGCAATAATTTATAAACATAATCTAATCAGTACAGTATCGCAAGAAGATGGTGATGAGTAATATTGTTGGAGTTTTCTACACTGTTTAAAGTTCAAAACATTGAGACGACGACGGACAAACAATTTAAATAAAATGAAATCTTAAAGCTCATACGGATAAGAAGAAATCGAATTAATTTTTTTCTATATTTTTCATCAAATGGGAAATTGCTAGCCAATTTTAAAAACGCTATAAACTATCAGTTTAAAAAAGTTTTCCTCTCGATAATGATAAAAAAATAATAAAGTCTGAATAGATGTGTACTATGTGAGCAAAATTGCATACCTTCAGGCGTGTCAGTGTTCGAATCAAAGCGCACAAGATAAAACTGTCCTCTTTTCGATTGATTTTTCTTTCTCTTTTTTAAAATTTTCATCAAGAACTAATGCGTGTTGTTTATAGATTCTTAATTTCTTCGTCTATCCCCCATTTCCTCCTCTCACTTACTCTCCTCCAGGCATGTGTTCAAAAAACTGAAATCAATAACCGATTGAAATAAAACCTCGCCATAAATCGAAATGGCTCGATTGCACCGGCACAGTGCTACGCTACGAAAAGCCGATAATCGCACGAGTACAACCATCAATTACCGATAATTGACGCGATGGGGTTGCGCTGAAGTTTGCCGCAGCCGGTTTGTCTGTTCGTGTTTCCTTCTCTTTTCGAACGCTTAATTCCAATGTGAGCAATTGAACCTTCACTGCCTTCCCGAGCCGGCCTGGAGTAGGTTGGGTTGAGTGTGGAAATGATTTAAATTTTCATATGTTCCTCGCAGCAATGGGCAAAAGGTTCAACGATCCTTGATAGTAACAATGGTTGTGGTACGGTGTTACCGTACCGGAAGGATTTTTGCCGGATGTATCCGTGTTGTACTTATTTCCATAACAATCGGTACACCTGTTCCGTACTACAGGTCGGGTGAAAGTTAAATTGAAACAACGGTGGAAAGACAGACAGTGGGGGGCTGAAGAAAAATTGTCCAGGAATATCTTATTTTCGACTGCATAAATAAGAAGCGCCCAGGACACTTGGCTTCATCCCGATTAAACGTTCCGATCGTCCGTTTACCGCGACCGGCCTGACAGTGGGAAATGAACGCAGCTGCCTTGCTAACTCTCGTTACGCATGCTAGGCACGGCCTGTAAATATAATTTCAACTCCCACGAGACAACCGGTGATCCTGGGTTGCGTTTCGTTCCCCGTGCGGAAAGGCTGGCCAGGATCGATCGGCCGTGTTTGTCACGTGCTGTTTGTTTTAGCAGCGATTTCATGACTGTTGACGGAGAGCTTTCTTGGCCAATCAGAGCTGACGGTGCTGGCGATGGAGGGCCCGTGTTCTGGGAGACTGTGTTCTGTGCGTAGAATATCGATTACCAGATGAAGACATGCTGTAAGGCAGAGAGGTGCTACTATGAGCTCCAAGTGGAAAAGCACTTGTTGGGGAAAAATGGTTCTCACTTTCGTATTGTGGCAGAAAATGCTTAAAATGAGATCGATTTGATTACTGTCTATAAAGTGTTTGCTGATAAATTTTATGCGCATTTAAAGCTGTTGACATGATAATTTCTATTCACTTTCTTAGATGTTCTATCGCAATTCGTAATGACAGATCATATAACAAGCCATTCAAGTTCAAGTTACAATACGGTTTCAAACCGTCTTAATTGAAAATAAAATAAAAAAGCTGTCTTTAAGTTAATACTTGAAAATACGCGTTGAAATAAAATTTAATAAAATCGTAAACTATTAAACATGTGATTATAACTCGTTAACATTTCAAAACATGAAAAATGATCATAAAGATTAGAAAAATAGAAATAAAATATTACATCATTTGTATTTATGAAATGAAAAAGGAAAATTCTGCTAACATGATCATTAAAACGAATCGTACCAAAACGAGCAAAGGAAAACTTAGCCAAAAAAGTAATAACAAATGGAACACAGAGATGCAAGCACCAAAGTGTAAGCATCATTTAACGTCGCAACCATTAACGGGCGCACTGCTTGGTACGGGTGCCGGGTGACCGTGGCAATAAAGTTTTTCCTAACGTTTGTTTGATTTGCCGAATGGCGCAGCGCAAAGAAGTCATGCATCCCCAACCTGTCCCCAAGTGGGGATTACCCTTTGCTCCCCTTTCCCTCCATCTCTCTATCCGGGAAAGCCAACCGAGGCAACGCGGCACAATGTAACGGCCTTCTCCTGACGACCGTTGATCGTGACGGCCACAGCAACGCCAAATTTCAACCGTGAAGATTTTCCCGACCTCATGAATATTCATTGACGGCGGAGGGGAAGAAAAAAGTGATCCGGAAAATGAATACAATAAACTATTTCACTTGCCCTCTGTGTGTGTGTGTCGCGGGCAACTAAAACATCCAAATATCTCTGAAAGAAGATGAGTGACGGAAAGAGGCGGAGAAACTTTGCGCCACGAATCAAATGCCACGAGCAGCAGCATTGGAAGCGTAAGGAAAACTGTCGCACCGGATTGCTTTCGCCCAGCCAGCGTGCGGCGAAAACCCGTATCAGTTTGACGTGCGTGTTGATTGAGTTTCCAGCAGAGCGCATAACTTCGTTAACTGCCGTACTGCCGAGAGGAGGAGAAAGGGGAGGAACCTTTTCCCAGGGTTGGTGGGCAATCCGTGTATCGTTGGAACGAATCCGCGCAAGGATACTAATTCAATAACGGCGTCTTCATGTGTACCAGGGCACCAGTGAGGTTACTAGAGCCACCCTCGGATACCCCATTTCGACCCCTGAGAGTTGTACCGAAAGTTGTCCGAAAATAGTTTTCCCTCATTCGTTTATCGCCAATTTTCCTGGATATGGCTAAGCGATGTGACACTTGTACGAACATGGTTACTTCTTTTTTACGAGACGAGTTTATTTGCCGTTGGCATTACGATTTCCAGCACAGATGGACCACTTCCCATGGTAACGTGGACACCGGGACCGGGTGGTGAGAGAGAGATGGTGGGCTGGTGGGCAAATAAAATTGAGCAAAGTTAGTGCAAATAATGAAGCGAAATTTGGAACCGATTCTGTCCCATTAAATGGTTTGGTTGGGAATGGGCAGCCGACGTAAAAAAAGTGTACGTGTCAAGGTTAGCAGAGCGATAGAAGGTTATCGTTTTTGTGAAGAGCCAGAAAGCGATATGAACTTTTGATGAGTTTTGCTGAAGCTTTTTTGTGTTTGTAGACTTAATTTGATAGATTGGGGATCAATAAAAATAAAAAGGTTAAAAATGGGAAAGGAATATTAAAAATCTAATGGCTAAAGTCTGAGTAGAGGAAGTAGCAGGACCTAGAAGTAATACAGAAAAAATCAGAAAACTGCTTCAAACGATCAAGTTCAGAAGAAGAAGCAAAGATTAAACAAAGAGCAAAGAAAAATGTTGAAATAAAATTTTATTAAATTTGGTTGACACAAAGATTACAAAAAAATATGATTTTTACTGTAAATAATCATGAAACCCGAGCTCAAAAACGGTTAGAACTGGCATTTTCACACCTGGCTAAACAAAAATACTCCCAGAGTCACAGCGTCCTTTGAATGAAATGATTTTTGATTGTGTGAAAATGGACAAAGCACAAAGCACAAAGCACAAAGAGAAGGATTTTTTTTATGCAAAAAGTTAGCGTCTTACAATATAAACGTATGCAAAACCGTTCCGAAGAAAGAGCAGTTTCTAGCAGCAGGTTAAAGAGTCGGTCTTTAGGGACAGAACACGACGGAATCTAATTTCTCTCCATTCATAAAGCATCAGCCCGGGGTTTATGGAGCACCTTGGTTCGGTGTGCTGCTACCTTCCGAATGTTTGTCCACACCGGTGGTTGTGTTTGGAAAACATGTTGCACCGGATAAACTTCGACAACACTCAAGCTCAAGAACCATCGACCGGGAACGGCCGAACCCCGGCAGAGAACAAACAAACCAGACCTACCCGAGTGTTCCAGGGGTCGGGAGTGCGCGTGCGAAAGCACAAATTATGGCGACAAACTATAATCCTATTCTTGTTGTTGAAGTTTGTATCTCTTTGTACTGCGGGCCTTCCTCTCTCTCTTCCTCTCTCTCTCTATATGCACAAGTATGTGTGTGGTACAAAGAAGGCTTCAAAATGCAGCAAACAACACGTTTTCGACTCGACAGTTTGCGGTGGGATCGTTTGCGCCGGAAAAGCCGCCAGGGCGCCCGGAAATTCCCCCGAAAACGGTGGCGCACAGCCCCGACACTACAAAGCAATCAGCAGCCCTCAGAAGCTTATGCAAAATGTACCGAACCACCACAATCATTGACACCGGGCAATGGTGCCATGCCATGTGCGTTGTGTCCGCATGTCGTGCCGAATGCATTCGCAACAGTTTTGCCGGGTGTTTTTTCTTCTTTTGGTCGCTTTTTCGCGATTCATTTCCCGGATGTGTTCTGGACCAGTATGCGCGAGTGTGTGTCTGTGGATAACACCGGATGTAGCGTTCACTTCCGGATTTCCTCGTAATAGCTTGCGGATTAACAATGTACGGAACGAAAAAAAAGGACCTAACAGGAACGCTTATGCATTGAAAATGCAGTGCAAAAGCTAACGAGGTGGGAATTTTCTTTTGCCAAAACCGGGTAAAAAAAAAGAAAACAACAAAGTCAACCAACCGCAGCGTTTTTATTCCCGGCAATGATTCTTCACACCCGAACTGTCCGGTCGGAAACAGGGGTAAGGGATTTTCGTGCAACGTTTCGCGTGCCGTCACAATGAAGAGGCTTGCTGCTGGTACGCGAGACGCTTTCATTCGTTCGGTACTGCATTAGAAGAGACTGATTTTTCGCGTATATGAGTGGTTCTGGGGGGCACGTTTTTGGGGAATGAAATTTTATCAGCCGAATCTGGACCTGGGAAAATGGGGTAGGGGATAAAGAGCCAGAGGGAGCTGAGGGATGGCTCCGTTTGGCTTTTGTGTGTCATTCTTTACGACTACTGCAGCGTGCTGCTGCGGCAAAAGGTCATAAAAGGGCCGATGAGTTTTTGTACGGTTTTGCATCCATCTCGGGAAGGAGTTGATGGATGTTTGCTTACACGAACAAACAGATACTCGTGAGCAAGAGCAAGAAGAATTGCCGTTTTGTGGATTATTCAGTAAGGTCAACGAGAAGGGATAGAGGTCAACATAGCTATGAAGCAATAAAGAATGTTGTAATAAATTGAATTAAATATCAAACGGGTAGCTTAACATGATTGAAATGGTTTAAAATTATTAAGGAATATCACTCCAGCCACTTGAAAGAGTAGACATGGTACGTTTGATATTGATGCAGCTATGTGTACAGTAACGACCCAAGTAACGCAATAATCGGGTTTCAAGAATTTTAAAATTTGGTGGAATGTTGAATTTGGCAGATATAAGTGTTTTCTTTAAGTCTTAATGCAGGAAAATTTACATTGATATTGTAAGTTAAGGATATTTCAACGTAAATAATAAATTATCAATTTTAAAACGAGCAAGTTTAAGAATTTCTCCACACACCGACAACCGAGCATTCCCGGGATAAGGCAAAATAACAGGGAGGAAATGCCTTGTTAATTTATTTGTACTAGTAATCGTCAACACACGCGGTGTTGTCAATACGGCGTCAAGCCGTCCAACTAGAAATATAAATAAAATAAATAAATAAGTTTAAGAATTCCGAGATAAGTGTTGGGAGATCGAAAGTTTACAGCATTTTGATTGAATTTTCACATAAAAAATTGTCATATCCTTCTCTTTGAATTTTGGTTGTCGCGGAACTCAGGAACTTCCCGTTCCGTATGATCTTCATAGGTTATTTTACGATTCTTAAAGGAACTCTTAAAATAGGTTTAGCATAGAAATACTCTCATAAAATCGACTCTTTTCCAAGAGCCATTCGTATAGTGAACATAAACCTCTTAACAACACCTTGCACTGTTGGCCATGAACGTTAACGACCGCTTCGAAATCACTCGAACCTTATGCCGTCATGGAAAGAGAAACTAAGAATTTCATCCAGTCCACCAACTGAAATCAATCCCCAAAAATCCCCTTACCCAAACGCAAATGGGAAAACTTTTTGTTGCGACCGATTCGAACGATTTCATTTCGCCAAAAGATTATCACCCGTCAGGCGCGATCAAGCTAACAGCCGATAATATTATCCAGCTGGTGGCGACGTTCATCAATTTTCACATCAACCACCCACGGCAAAACCCCTTTTTCTTGGTGGCTTTGTGCATTAACGGGGTACATGTGTAAGCAACATGGACCGGTAGATCGTTTGGCTGCAACACGACACGCTTGAAGGGATGGGGATTTGTGAATGTGACACATAAAAACGGAACTACAATCGAGCAGCGGGAGTTACTGCGCCGCTCGTTACCAGCGCTCTCGAGAACGGATGGCGAACGATTTCGTTCGGTGGGACGATAATGTCAAGGGGTTCGTTTAGTGAGTACGCCATTGATTCGAACGGTTATGGGCGATCTATCCCGAACCGAGCGAACTGTTTTGCACGAAAACTATTTCTTGGGAAGCGGTTTGAAACGATACGCGGTACGGTGCGGTGCAAAAAGTGGAATTGCATCATTTAATGGAGCTTGATTTGGTACGACGAATCAGTGAATGACGCAAAACCGGGCCAGCGATGGGATCTGCAACTGACGGGTTTGATCTTGCAGAAGGGCAAAGTTGTCCCGCGAGTGCGAAAGAGAGATAGATAGAGCGAGAGTAAAAGACATTTACATCGAATATGAATATTTAAATAACATTACTGGAAGCAGTTACGATAGCAGTCCCCGAGTGTGAGATGTACGGCTAGCTAAAACATCGATAGTAACTTCCCAGGAAAGGGCTTTAATTCCACAAACATATCAATATAATATTGAGAGTTCTACACCTCTACTAATCACTTGAGCGATCTTAATTTAACTGGAATACGAAATAAAAAAACATTTGAGGGTAAGCTTTAGTTGTGTAAAATTGATGAATCAAATAAATTGTAAACCGATTAGTAGATAATTTGTTAACTGCAGCTTACAATTTAGGAATGAGGAGGAGTAAAAGATCATTCAGTAAATAAATAAAGGTAAAAAATAAAGACAAAGAGGTATATGGGAACAAAGAAAAAAACAAAAGAAATTAAGAAAGAATGAAAGAAAACAGAAGACGAAAAACAAATAAATAAAGAATTTAAGGAAAAACAGACATAAAGACAAGAAGTAAATAATAAATAAATTTGGCAAAAAAACAGATATAAAGAAGATTAAATGAATCATAAGAAATAAAAAAACCAATAAAATTAATGGTAAGTTTATTCATTAATTAATCAATCAATCCATAAAGGAATTCAGAAGAAAACAAAACCAAAAAATGATTGAACAAAAGATAAATAAAAAAATCAGAAGACTGACGACAAGAAAATGCTACTGATGGATAAGATGAATAGATTTTACCTAAGGAGTTATTCAATTTCTACAGACAAAAAATAGAAGATAAAGAAGATAAGACAATCGTATTTGTGCCTTTGAATAAACAAAAATATTAAAGAAAGGAAAGTAAAGACAGAATGACACAACAATTTCCCCGAAGAGAGTTACGACAAATAGAGAAGAGAAACTGATATTTATCAACCCTATCTTTGGATGCGACATTCAAAATACAAAACACAGTTCTGATATGGATAAAGAAATAAAATACACACCAGACAACATCCAACAACGAAAATGGGATAGCACTAATCACAGAGACACAGACAAAACATGATACGCTGATAAAAGAGTTGTATTACTCGCTACAGATCACGACACAGACCGGATATTAAATACTTCTCAAACGAACCAGTTCCGAGTACAGTGGCAGTGGAAAACAAGCGAGCATATACAGCACATTCCGTCCGTTTCTGCTTCCCCACAAGTACACCGGCCCAAAGTGGCCGTACCGGAGCAGTGCGAGTTCTCGAGCTGCTCGAAGGCATCACAGCTCAAGCGACAAGCGGTTGGAGTAATAAGAGCGTTCGGTTTGCATTTTCCACACTCGCTCCACCTAACGATGACCACCACACAGTGAGCAATTATGTTTAGCGCGAAATAATGTTGTCTCAAACTGTCGACCAGAACCAAACCCCCCTTTTGGCCAAACCCCCTCGGGTAACGCGCAATGGACGTTTCATTTGGGCGAACGTGTGTGTTCCGGGGAGGGGGGTGTGTGGACATTTTTTTGTTTACTTTCCGAATCCACCGGAAACGGCGCATGTGACACACGTGACACGTTGGTGCGGCGGTGAAGTCCGCTCTTAGGTTAGGTTGCAGATCGTTGCTGCTTCGCGGTGGGCACGGGAGTGCGGCGGGACGGGTACGGGACGGCGTGACGCGTACAGTCGTGCAGGGATTAGCGCAAAAGCTGTTCGTTATAAAAGCTGTGCCATTTTGCCACCCGCTTTGCCTATGTACGCTGAGGCGGCATCTAGTGGGAGGGGTGAAAAGAAACAGAACAGTGGGTGTGGGGGGGGGGGATGATGGGGAGCGGGGGACAACAGTTGAGGGAAGCATTTCATTAGCGATGGTTGAGTGGTGGCGGTGTTTTAGATTTGTTGTATTTTTGATTGTTTTCTTGGAATGAAGCAATGTTTTCTGTGCTAACTTCAGTTTATGACTGGCTTGTGTGACAAATTGGATGCCGGTATTGGTGTGTTTGTGGAAGCATAATATTTTCCGAGTACAGGTTTTCCAGTTCTTTTTATGTTTAAAAAAGGCCAAAAGAATGATTTGTCACACAAATCACATACTTTTAGGCTTCGTTCGGTCGATCAAAAGCGCCTGAAGTAATGCAATTTGCATAACATAAACAATCTATCAGCGTTTGAAGTAGCTCGCTTCCAACAAATGTACCTTTCAGTGTAGTAGTGATCAGTGTTTCGAGTGCCCGTAGCCATTTTCAGATGAATCGTTTTATTATTTTCGTTATAAAGCAAAAAAAATCGTTTTAACATAATAAAGATTTTACAGCATGTTTTGCACGGTGAATCGTAAATAAAGGAATAAAGTTAAAAACCATGTATCGATCACGATGCGAACAAAAGACCATTCTGAACCATGCACACATACGCGCACACACTTACATACATATATACCCAATGCGGTTAGGCAGCCAACCAATCAGGATGATTTTGGGGGCTTTTATCGACGGACGACGACATGACGAGGGATAATCTGGTACGCTTTAATCCGTTTTTTGCGTATTTGTGAGAAGGGAGGAGGGCGTTTGTTACTGGGGGGGAGGGGGGTGAAATGGTACCACAAATAAGGATTTATGAGACGTTGATTGGATAATAAAATAAACGTTTGCTGATAAGGGTAGCTACGTTAGAGTGCTAAATTGTTTCCATCCATTCGTTGAACTCGGTCAGTAAAATCAGTACAGGCGAAAGTTCCATCCAAAATGAGCTTTTATACATGAAAAGGCGAGAAGTGAAGTGTACACTTGCTGTCCAGGTCCATGAATTGGTGGCAATTTGTGCTAGCGCTGCTTAACATAATTTACGATTTCCTACAGTTCTACCAGCTTGTCGCTCTTATTGCTCTCTTAGCGCGCGCAGATTGCCTACCTTTAGGCGCGTGGTGCTAGCATCCCGACCTGACGAATGTTCGAAAGCGAAGCCCGCGACTCATTGCGCCTCGTAATGAGGCCGTACCAAAATTCGCCCGAATCCATTTGCTGATGAAGCTACCATTTTAAGCTAATTAACTAAACTAACTCGTATGCACGGCAAAGAACTCCTGGCGCTGGCAGAATTTTTGGGCTCATTTTTTATTCTTCTCCCAGCAACGGTAGAAAGCCGTGCCACTACTCGGGCTGGTGAATGTTTCCTGGTGCCGGAAAACGGGCAGGAAAAATGGTGTCGAATATCTTTTTCGCGAACCGTTCCCATTTGTTGCTTCGTACGGTTGTTGGAGGATTGCTTTTTTTTACTCTGCTCAGGAAGATGTAGCTCACCCCGCGGAGAAGTTCCGCTCATGCAGAGGGAAGGTTTTCGACAACCGCACCAACCCACACCACCGCGCAAGCCAAAGCCGTTGAATTCAACGCCGAAGTGAAAGATTCCGTGCTGGTGATAAATGGAATAATCACTACCATTTATCTTCGTTTCTTCGGTGATCTAGGAGAATGGGAAACAGCCATGTACAAGCTGAAACAGGGGATCCCAACTGAATCTTCCAGCACCGGAGTGGCAGGGAAAACTTATCACTGCCATCATGCGTAGGCAGCTTGGTGATGGTGAATTTGCACAAATCACTGCCCGAAAAAAGCGGGCCTCCGGAACAGCCGTTTGGACAGTCGGGCCAGTAAAGTGTGCCTGTGGCGTAGGGTTGTGTAACGAATTAATCATGTTAATCAGTGTTGACCTCTGAGAGTAATCGGGCGACCGCGTTCCACACACCTGCCATCATACAGGTTTTGGGTTTGACTAATTACCGATGTGCATGATTTCGCAGCACAATAAGTTCGCCGCAAGCAAAAGGGGGACAGAAGTTGAGCAAACGGTAGCTTTCATAAATCAAGTTCTTAAGGTTCCGCTTGGAGTTTTTTTGATGAGATGTCAGAAAAAGCGGGGCGCAAGAAAAACTCCGCAACTTTAATTTAATATCAGAACCGGAGTAACGCTTGTCAAAAAGCACAATTCCTTGCACAAAAAAAAGCCCATGTAAAGTTGTCAACCATCTGCCAGTTCATACAACTAATGAGATTTTGATCGAAACTGCTTGTACCCGAAATGGTAGCAAAAAGCTCGTTTTTTACCAGTTCGCCTTGGAAGCACGTGCCGTTCGTCGTACAAGAAACGGTTGCGAATCGGAAAAACTCTTGCCTCCCCTCGGGGGGTTAGCGGAGCGAACGGAAAGCAAAGGGAAAAAAGGCGTGCAAAGTAAACTCTGTTCCCAAATGTGACAATGTCTGGTTGGCGCTCGTTTTGCTGCTCTTTGCATGTCCGCACTGCAGCGTTGCGCTAATCCGACGAAAAGAACACGTGTGGTGATCGCAAGGACCTCGCTCCCCGGGAAGGCCTCCTTAGACCTTCCGGTGCGCCCTTCCGAAGGAAGTACGGGTGATGTATGACAGATGGTAGCATTGTGCCACTGGCTGGTTGGGCTGCTTTAAAAAGAGATTATCGTTGTTGGCTGGTTGGTTGGTGAAAAGTTGCTCCAGAAGGTCACAGAAGCTTTAACCGAAAGCAAGGGTAATAAGAGCTGTTTTAGCTGTCCATTCAATGGTGCCGTATATTCCCAATCAATGTTTAAATATTGATTCAATGCGATTGACCTTGAGGTGTGTCTACCGCTGAGTATGTGGGCAAACATGTCCCCGAAAAAAGAACATTCAGCGTGTGGAAAATTGGAGCTCACCGTAGTGACGTCCGTCGTCTACCGGTACCGTTTATTGTTGTTGGTCGTAAAAGGAAATAAATCCAGACGACAATCCGAAGGCTTGGCCCAACCCAGAACCTCCACCGTCCATTCTCGAGACTCAATCAAACCAAGGCACACGGTAGACACTCGGGCAAACAATGGACGACTCCGAGAGCCGGTTCCTTGTGCGATGTAGCACGTTGGTTATGGGGAAAATTGTATTTACTCTGTGTCTTTTCGCCCCACATCCGAGTGTGTGTGTGTCGTGGTTCACTTGGCTGCTTTTTGCAGCCCTGTTGAAGCCAATGGCTTGCAGTCAAAAGGGCTAACTGAATGGACGAAACGAGCTTTCCTTTTTTTCTCTGGATACACAACCTAAAACCCAGAAAAAAGGGCTAGTCCTGTGTTATTTCTGATCATTTCGCCGTCCAAACACAAAGGCTCTCGGTGTGTGTGTGTTTTATTTTTGTGCCTTCTGTAGAGAATGGGCTTTCTTTCAAGCTGCTCTTTTTGCTCCGTTTTTTCCATTAGTTACGAGAGTTCCAAGTTGAAACATTATTTTTACTCTCGAAAACAATACCAAAGGACAAACACCATTGGCCGGTTGCTTGCATTGTGTGCGATGGGCGAGCTGGAAAGCAGCAGGATTCCTCGGTTTTGTTTGAAGTGATTTTATTTATCACTTCCCAGTGACACGTTTGGCCCTTTGGCAGTGGTCGGTCGCGCGTGAAACGAACCGATGTCACCCTTGTAACGACTGCTCGCTGCCATCCGCAGCCGTGCGGTCCCGGCCGTGGAAGGAAACGACACGGAGTCAACTGTCATGTTAATTATTTCTACCCTTAGCACATGGCCACCGGGCGTCACGTTCTTTGGCGCGGAATGTTTTGCAAGTTCAATCGTAGCCTCCGGCTGGATCGGAAGGACAATAATGGTGTGCTTTTGTGAAGTTCAACTCGGAGCAATTCACGGACCAGTGGGCTTATGTCGGTGGCGCGTTTCGTGTGTCCCGGTTTGGATGGGAGCACAGCCACAGTCGTTTTCTAGTTCTAGTTTCGCATTACGAAATTGGAGCGTTAACTGTATCTGAGAGTGCGCTGCTGGTGTGGGTGAAAAGTTTTGGAGCAATTATCGAGGTTATAGTAGACCGAGGTTGCTTCGGTCTTCTGCTGGGTCTTCTGTCTGGTCCAAAACGCACCGAGGGATTGATCTCTGGTGGATTAACTCTGGTGGAAAGGTCCGTTTTTCGGGTAGTCGAAGGCATAATAACATTTGGCAGCTTACAAAACGGAGTTAGAAGTGATGTCGGTGATACAGCTGATGTATCAGGGTAGCCTTAAATGAATTTATTGACACATAACACCGAACATCAGATACGACAATTAGGTGGCTGGTTTGTGGGTAATCGCAGCTTAAGCGAGGGGAGTTGCGTTAATGTGTGGTCATGATGTTGAATTATATTGTGTGGAACATGACAGGTGGGAAGGACCTGACAGCTGTTTGGTGGAGATTTATTTTACTAAAGCTTTCAAGAAAGATAGGCCCAAGCCAGATCTTTTGATACGTTGGTGGTAAAGACATCAGTGGTATTCGAGGTGCTGGATATCAATAATTCTTCCTGAAACTTAAACATATTTTACTTTGAGAACTTATATCTCAACAATCTTATATTTATCTAAGACGTGTAAGAAAATCGATTAAAATCCAAAACTGATGAAGATTTTTTGGTACGGGTACGGGCATTCTATCTGGATGGGAACTGAACCCCGATCCTGCCATGTGAAGACAGTCTTCGCTGTTGCCTCTAAGCTCATGTTACCAAAACTAATGAGGTCCTGATAGTTGCTCAAAGCCAAAATGTTAAAAAGATCTTGGACAAGTGCATTTTTTCTAAATGCTTCGAATAAGTTATTCTTCTAATGTTTCACGCAATAATGCTTCTAAAGACAGTTGAAGCATTCTAAGTATATATTCCTCAAGCTGACTTTGATTACTCTTATTAGACAAGGCTCACAACATATCAATATTTTGTGAGCTCTCTTATGCACGTCATGCATTAGCACCGCCTAACTTTAATGGATTGAATATCGACCAGACGATTGCAAATAGTAAAAACAAACCCGCAGGCAAGAATCAGGTGCGCCACTTAACATCTCAAGCCTTATAAAAGCACTTTGCTATTCAATGTACGGCTGCCAATCAGCCACAAGCCGCCGTCGATTATCCGCTCAAATTATAATTTCTTGCGTTCGGTAAGCTCTTTTTCCAATATTTCCTCAAACAAATCAAGCTTTTGAAACGAATGCAGGCATAAAATGGAAATGATCAACGATGAAAATGGACGAACGGAAGCACAAACAAGCACAAGCACCGATTGAATGGATAATCGAGAAAATAAAGGAGTGTAAATATTAACTTGATTTAAGCGTCTGGTGGTATCACAAGGAGAAAAAGCTCCTCGATTGTGAGTGGAACAAACGCGCGAACGATAGCGAGGCAACTTAATTGGCAGGGGGGCATAAAAGCTGGCCATGGGAAAAGCGATGAAAACGTAACTCAAATGAAGCAGGGCTCGCGTTTTTTTTCTTGCTTTGCGTCAGGGGAAAATATTTCTACCGGAAAAAAGGAGCTTCTTCGTTCTTATCGGAGTCGATATCGATAGCATGAAGGTAGTTAATAAAGCGCGTGAAAAACGGTGTTTTTTTCTGTTTTTTCCGCAAGCAGCAAGAAAAGACACGTGGGAAAAACCATAAAGAAACAGCAGCACAACAAAACGAATCCTCGGTGGAAGGCTTTTTTGGGGCGATGTGATCGTGACGTGGTGCGTGGGCTGTTGTCTTTTATGTTGTGTGAATTATGTTTGGCAGAAAGTAAAAAAGGGGTGTTGAAATCGACGCATTTTCGGGAAAAAATATTAGCCCAGAAAACCGGAAACCGACACGGAGGTGTTGTTGGTGTGTGAAAATGAGTGATGTGTGGATGGCGGCACGATCGTGCTCGCTCGCTAAAGCAGCTGGCAGGGCTTACGGTCACAAAAATGGCGCACTGGTGAAAGTTTATGAAAAATGGCACTTTAACGTGCCGGGGAAATGGGTGGGTCGCTAATTTCATATCGCTTTTCCCACCCCCCATTTTTGTGACCGGCGAAGCTGTTGAGGTGTTTTTTTTAAATGTATTCTCATTCCGCCCGGGTGAGAATCGCGTGAGTAGCGTGTGTTACAACACATCAATACCGTAACGACCGTTACGGTAGGATCTGGCAGACCTATTAGCGGTTGTAGAAGATGTGAGCATCGTGGCGTTTCTGCTTCTGCTCGGAACGCCTGTTGTTAGGGCGCCTGTTGCGTGTGTGTGCAGAGCGTAGACCACAAAGAAACCGAAAGTCCGAATGGGTGTTCGGAACAGATCGCACTTACCAATTTTCGGTCCCAGATCCTTCGTCTTCACCTGGTTCATGCGGCGTGCCATCGGGCCGGAACCGGGCATACCGATGCCACCGCCTTGACCTACCGTGGACCAATGTGAGATGGAGCCCGGGTTCGAGGTTGATAAGCAGGTGATAAGGCGAGAACAGCAGTAGCGAGCAAGCGGTGAGCACGTCATGAAATGAACACATTGATCGGGCGTGAGTGAGAGAAGCGAAACGGGAGAACAAGAGAGAACGGGAGAGAGAGAGAGAAAGAACGAGAATTTTCAAAACCACAGCATCTCACACACAGAGCGAAGTGGACTAACCTGCAGTACGTGGTTGTCGTGGTTGTTCCACAGGTAGTACTCGTCGTCGCTTCTTGGGCAACTTTGCCCTCGCCTGCGTATGCGAATAGTACATCGCAAAGTTACTCACAATAACCGGAACCGGCAGTGCTATCGTTAGTACACCGGCCAACGCACACAGCGCACCGACAAACATGCCGATGTACGTTTTCGGTGCCATATCACCGTACCCGACCGTGGTCATCGTCACCAGTGCCCACCACAGTCCGAGCGGGATGCTGTTGAAGTCGTTGTGCGGGTTCGCCTGGATCCGTTCGGCGTAGTACACCAAGCTGGCGAATATCACGATACCGAGCACGAGGAAAAACACCAGCAGCGTTAACTCCTTGGCCGAGGCACGAAACGTCTGGATCAGTATCTTCAGGCCGGACGAGTGGCGCGTCAGCTTGAACAGCCGCATGATGCGGATGATGGAGAAGAACTCGAGGATGTCCGCATTCTCCAGGTGCGATGCGAACCGTTGCAGCACCAGATCCACGTAGAAGCTAAGCGTCGCGATGTAGTCGATGATATTTACAGATGACGTGACAAACTCGCACTTGTTGGGCGAGGAGATAAAGCGTATCTGTTGGGGTGTGGGAGAGATAGACGGAAGAAGGAGCACAGACAATGAATTCTCTTTAACTCTTCATGCTGCAAGCATGCTAAGAGGACATTGGAGGCGAGTTTAAGTCATGCTGAGCATTTTATTCCTTTTCACCACCACCAATTTATGGTCGGCGGTCGTGGTCGCCATCGTCGTGTCAGCCACCCAGCAAGGGGTCTCAGACGACTGGTAGTAGGACTCCCGCAGTTTTCATTGCAGTGTGGCCACAATCATGGTATCACGTTACACGCAGATTCTCGGATGCACTCATTTACCATTATCCCGGGATCCCGTACGGTAAGCTGCCGAGAAAAAATGTCATCCAACGACCATTGTCAACAAGTGACAAGTTGTAACAGTGTGTCATTGTTTCTTCCAGCACCACCACCACCACCAACTTGGAGCCTCCAAAGAGCTCCAAGGAGCGTATAAAATTACATTATCTTTTGTCTAACGTTCACTGTTTTCCGCCGAGGACTCCGGGACGCGGTGAGTAATGTCCAACATTCCCTGGACTGGATCAACCGGCTGGAATCTCTGTTTATTGCCTTCATTTATCGTCTCTGGTGCCTGTGTTGGCTTTGTGGTGGGTGGGAAGTTATTTCTGTGTTTCTTTTTTCCCTCTTCCCGAAACATACTTCAGTTCAATTTCGCTGGAATGTTATTCTTCGAGATGTGGCGCTCGTGTGCATTTCACCGACCGTTCGCCGTGAGCGTGGGCAAAATGGATTATGTTTGTCAACGGTGGTGTGCAGCTGGGTGGTAAGCAAATCGGGCCACGCGTTAATCGTGCCCGCAAAAACTTTGCCGCATCATTTATTGGACAAATATTGACGGTTTCGGGAAGGGACAAAACTTCGTCCCCTAGACACCTCAAACCAGCAACCTCAATATATACTTACCAAAATTTCGAACGTAAACCACGCATTGCAGACACATTCGATGTAGAAGAACGCGACGTGAGCGTTCGTTTGCGTTTTGTCCAGCACCCAGGCCGTGCTGCCGTTTGCCGTCTTGACCGTGATGTTCCGTATGACCGGCACCCGCATGTCCGGGTGCGTTTTCAGGCAGAAGGACAGGATGGAGACGCAGATGAAGAACACCGATATCACACCGATTATCTGCAGAGGGCGAAAAAGCATAAAAAAAAGGTTCTACCTTAGTCGCGTGGCCAACCAGCGATAATCACACTCCCGGCCGTACATACCTTGGCAGCGTTGGAGCTGTACGGTTCGTCGAACAGCGACCAAATTTGCGGTTTCGTGTGCTGCCACCAGGAAACCGTACCCTTTAGATAATCGTCCTCGTAACCGAATTTCCTAGCTAGTTCCTCCTCCGTCGGTTTCTCCGTGTCGAGATCGAGCCGCTCCAGCACGGCAAGCGTTTCCTGCGTATCACGATGCTGCGGTGGGCAGATAGGGGGAACGACAGAAACATAGGGGGAAAACAGACACATAATGTAGAACGAGATGTGGAAGGATGCTCGTAGGAAGTAGAATGGAATTAATTATGCATCGATATTGGGTAAACAGACTTATAGTTCGGCTGCGGAGAGATCTAGCCCAATAGGCGCACACCGGTCAATCGATAAGCGATGTTGTTTTTCTATTCACATCTATGGACTTGGCTGTTGGGGCCGAAATATCTCGACAGAACTAAGGTGGCGTTGGTGCTGTTGCGCAACGAAACTTCCGATTCGATTAGGTGACTCTCGTGTGGGATAAGTTCTTGTGAGTTGTTTTTCGGATCGTCTAGGCGGAAAGATGTTATCAGGTTTTTTGCTATTAAACTTGGTTGACATTTGTTAGGTCAGGGCTGTCGAAGAGGATTTCTTAGGGTATTGACTGTGTTTGTTAGCGCCTGAGGGTATGCAATACATATTTTATAAAGTTAACTGCTACTTATATCGTTGCGAGAAGTTGTTCGTATAATCTAAATCAGTTTGACAGATTCGTCACAAAAAATCGCAACACTCGGCCATCCACAAATCCCACAACTAACCAGAACAATCAACTAGTCCCACATAGATGAACTCACCAGCTCTGGTCCTGGTTGTTGAGGTGAGTTTATTGGGACACACTATCCCAGAAACCGCCCGTCGGTGGCTAGGTCCATAAATTCTACCCCGACAGCACCGTGAAGGGTCCCTCGGGAAACCCTCCGGGGGTCTGCAGAATATTACACGGCTCAATAAATCATTACCATAAAATGAATGCCGGAAAGCCACACCGGTCGTGGTGGGCACGTCCCGGCACGCCAGACCAGAACGCACTGTGGTCTATGAAACGATTATGTGAAATGTGTGATGACGTTGTCCACACGGTTAGAGCAGGAAGCGAGCAAGAGGAAGAGCCGAATGATTTAGAAATGGGATAAAAAATGGTAATAATAACGAAAAGGGATAAGCAGCTGACGGGCTTCCCAGGGATGGAAGCAGGAGACCACAGGGAGAGAGGCCTGTGACCGAGAGTCGCACCGAGTCGTGCCCAGCTCGGGCAGGCCCCATATGCGGAGGTCGCTATTTGCGTAAATAATAAACGAGAAATGATGACGACATTGCCGGC
Organism: Anopheles stephensi; assembly: GCF_013141755.1. Classification (NCBI taxonomy): domain Eukaryota; kingdom Metazoa; phylum Arthropoda; class Insecta; order Diptera; family Culicidae; genus Anopheles; species Anopheles stephensi. Next base: position 82,193,597 of record NC_050203.1, on the reverse strand, counting down.
TCATCCGAGACCGTACGTGGGCCACGTGCCACGCTGAAGCCGTGGAGACCCTCCCGTCGAGAGGAAAACACCATTATCTTTGGCAAACATTTTTCGGCTTCGAGTGCACTGGACTTGGCGCCACCACAACGGTGACGGAACGTGCCCATGGACGAAGCTATTCAGTCGCATCACGAATGATTTGATGCCCGTGATGCGGCAGTCGAGCTCGCATCAAAACTCAGGCCGACGCTTGCACTGCACTCCTTCTGCTGGCCACAGGATGGGATTATACATTTTTAAAAGCCAAGTCCTGAGTGTCGGTCACTGACGTTACTTGTGTGTGTTGTCGTCAATGTCGGCCGGGAAAGCTATTCCTGCTGGCGCCTGCCTCGGGGACCAGTCGCAGACGGTAAACAGTTTCACTAATGGAAGATAATCAGTCGTATCGAGACGAGACGGCAAGTTCGCACTCGAAGCGCTCGAGGTGAAACATTACCGTTGACGATACAGCGACAGCCTGTATGATCGAATCCATTCCAGCCATTTACCCCGGCAAACGACTTGCAGGCTTCACTTCATGAGGCGTCATATTCTTCTTCGTTCCAGCAGTACGACAACCGTCGTGTTGATGCTGTCTTTGTATATTTGAAGGCCCATCTCCATCTCATAACCTCACTAATTCATATCACTTTCCGGTACACATGCTCGAGGTTATGGACAAGAAACTAGCGACGCTGTACGCGTGTGCTGTTAAATGTAAATATTTTGCCTTAAAATTTAGACTTCTCCAATTCCATCGCATCGGTTCGAGTCGAAACCGCGAATGACACCAAACTTGGCACGGTTGGTTGGTTGGTGAGTGATGAGTCGGTGTGTGAGCGTGCGGTTTCATCGGCATGCCACAACGCTTTTCCGATCCACGATGATGGATTACCTATCGGCTGTGTGACAGATTAGCGGATGCTGAACGTCGGATGAGAAGCAGCGAAAGGGGAGGTGACAGGATGTTTGCGCAAACAGGGTATGTTTGTCTGTGTGATGTTTAGTTCTAGAAATGGAGGGTTTGGAGTTCATTGGGCTAGTGATGTGTATGTGATACGGATACGGCTGAAGGCCTACAAATTGATAGTGGATGAGTTAGGCAAACTTTGGTGGGTGAGCAAATCGTTTACTTAGCTCATTTTCACCACAAAGTTTGCTTCGGGAGCGCCTAAATGTAGGCAATTTTCTGTCACACTTTGTTCTGCATTCTGTTCTGTGAGACAAGTTTTTTGGTCTCGTGTCCTCTTAACATATGTGAACGAGGAAGTTACATTATCAATACTCAATTTTCCCGATATTCTAACTCTATCAATAAAAAAGAGAACAATTTCCACTCGAATGAGCAGACGTGCACCATGTTCCAATATCATACGACCATCCGCAATCAAAACCCCGGAATGATACATAGTTTTCTCAAAAAACAGCTGGACACTTTTCAAATCTTTACTCCGAAAGCTTTTTCTTATGACCCATATGGCAACAACACACACACACATACACACATCCACACACAATACAATAGACATAAACATCTTGCAAACGTTACGCTTGGAAACCGACTGTGAATGAATGGTGGCCCCTCGCAGGCATGGAAAACTTTCCAGAAAATTGAAAATACTTTTCTTGCAGACATTCCCGGAGCGTCTATTCTTTTGGTACCTCTGCCGGAGCGAAGAAGCTGTGAGCACGATAATCGGAAGCACCTTTAAGCGCTTGCGGGCGTTTGCTAGTTTGCTCGGGCGGGTTGCTTTGGCTGCCGGCGGGCACATTGGCAGCATTAACATTCACGCAAGCATAAATTCTTGAGCGAAAAAGTTTTGATTCGTTTGTTTGAATTCGCTTAGAAAAAGGGAATGAGATGAAGGTAGGTTTTGCCGCGTGTTTTTTTTTTGCTGTTGCTGCGAGGGAGCAAGTTGTGCTGTTTGAAAGTTGGCAATAGACAAAGGATTACGATGGCTGGGAGGTTGAAAACGACGAAATGGAGCCCATTTGCCGAAGAAGTCGAATCATATTTGAGCAGCAAACTTTGCACGCTAGATTATTGCTCTGCGGTGCTTGGTGAGTGGTATCGTGCATTATACACACTTTAATCATTTACTTATCGACCCCGAGGGAATCTGGCGTTGGCCGGGTAGTTTGAGCTGGGTGTAGATTTATTTCCAAGAAGCTACAGTCACGTACGGTGCACGTGTAGTGTTGATACACTTTGCATATTAAAACTGAGCACAAATGAAAGCTGGCTGCCTTTTGAAGGTTATCTTACTAAAAGCACTGGACGTTGTGCTGGTAGCAACGGCTAGGTGGGGATAATTAAAGGAGCTGTGTGGTATAAATTGCATAGATTTTGGATGATTTACATAAAACCTGAATGAGCATAGTTTCTAGAGTTTTTTTAGCTCATAATGCAACTTTTTTAATAATCTTTATATTAGTTCGTCATGCATTTTAAACTTTGATTGAAATCATCTGATATTTAAACGCATGATAAATATAAATTTGAATGTAATATTTTTATTAAAAAATGCATTTTCGACTGTACACAAATATGCTCATAAAATGTTAAAAAGCGAGTTTAATAATATCTGTTTATGGCCGGTTTTGTGATCCTATGAAAAACAAATTTTCAACCATGATTGTACGGCTCAAGAGATAAATCAAGTTTAATTTTGTAAATTGCATACTGTTTGGCGATTGCATATTGAATTTTAAATAAAAAATTGATATGAATATTCAAGGTTATTTGACCAAGAATAACATGAAAAATATACAATAATCAAACGAAGTGCTACTGAATGTTAAAAAATAGGAGAAGGAGATGAATGTGTCATTACTAACCTTACTCCAGCAGCGATTGCATAACTCACATTTCATAAAAAAAGATCAAACATTTGTAGCTGTAAAATGCATTGAAATGGAAAGAGTCATTTGTCACACTCGAAAGTGCTTAAGCAATGAAAATTTAAATTAAACAAAAAATCTTTTAAAGAAACCATCAAATTCAATTCGCTGACCGTAGGGCGCCGTAAAGTATGCAATACTCTGACAATCCCATTTTTTCCTAGTTTATGTTAATTTTTCTTATTTTTAACTCTTTAAGCTAAAACAATGCAAAATGAAATCGAAATAAATGTTTGAATACTTTCCACAGTTAAAAAAAAAATCAACAAACAAAACATTGCTGTGAATATTGCTTTAACAGCATCGTCTGAATATCGATTTGCGGGTATGATAAATTGTTCCGCGACAAACCTCGTCGTACATCGAAATTGTTTGCCAGGGTGACACACAAAATCACGCCTTTATCCTCTTATTTGCATTGAGAGCGATATCGTATCGTGCGTTTGTGTACGTATGTGTTTCTTGAAACAGCTTCACGACAGAGGCAACACTTTACGGTAGAACTGACGCGTCGTCTGAGCATCCAAGCTATTGCGCAAAGTTCTATCCCGGGAAACCGCGTTACTTCGCATCGCTCGGGTTTCTCCTGTACAAATGTAAATCTTGCGCCAGATCGCTTGACTTAGTTTGAGAAAACACCAGCATTTTGCTGAAGCGAGTATTGGGCTCGAACACACAGCCATCCACTTTGATGTAATCGACAAGGCTTATCTTGCAACGCAAATTTTCCCACACGCCGACCAAGGCGCCTATTCACGGCCAATGTTATCCAATCGTCATCCAAATATTGCGATGATGGTGGATGACGACACAGTGCCGTTCGATTCGGGGCGGCAAAGTTAATGTTAACAAATCACGTTCGCGTAACAAGTTCTCGCTCATCAATCTTTCGTCGCTGCAGACGGTGTGCGTGTGCGTGTGGGTTTCTTCACACGTTCGGAAGAGTGGGTTGGTTGGCCCTTTTTTCCATAAATGAGCTTCCGTTTTGTGGAAAAAATGGAAACATTCCCAGTGTGGCAGGTGTGAATAAATCAAATTAGGGGTTGTTTTTTATTCGTCGATCGTTGGTGCGTTTAGCACCGATTGATAGCACCAACCGGGCTCGTCAGCAGGGCCAAACAAAGTGATGCCGCATGTTTTGTGCGATGGAAAAGCAGCTTTCATGCTGCGATTCTACAACACCTCCCGAGCTCGCTTTAGAAGATAGACGCTAAACACGGTGATTCACTTTAACTTTGTGTTCGTCGAATATCGTTCAGCGGGTGGCAGTGAGCGTGATGAGAGCAGCTGAATAAATAAAAGAATTGAGGTTTCGTAGAAGATTCAAGAGTTCGGCATTGAAGTATGGGACGTATATCGGACTTAGGTTTTCCCAAGCCAGTCCGACGCAAGGTATTAGTCTCGATCGATCGATTGCATTGAATGGGTGAAACAGTTACGAATGAGAAAGTTACAATGAAGTGGCTCACGTTGGTGCTGATGATCTATGTGATGATCCTGCTGGTGATGGTGCGCAGTTATGAGCTATTTCGTCGCCGGCACTCTCTAAATCACACGTTGCTGTACGAGTGGCCTCTGCTATCACTTGAGACAAGAATGTAAATTGGTGGCCCAAGTACCGAGCCAACGGTGGAGTTAATTCGTACAACAATAAGACTGAGAACGGAAGTTGGATGAGCATATCGTGGCTATAAACTATGGAGCCAGTGGAAGTGCATTAGTGAAAAGTTATAGCATAAAAGTGAAATAAATATACCATCAATACGATAAAGCGAATCCGGCCTGATTTTTCATTTTCGATCCAACAATCATCACAGTTCGTGCGTGCTTAATCCATTGCGTACACGGGGCCCGTTGATAAATATACGGCCAATGTTGCAATTTCCTCGCATGTGCACTGGCCGGGAACACACGTTTGAAAAGATTTATGTTTTTCAATTACAATTATAATTACATCCATGCACGCCCAATTTCGTTATCGCATACCGGTCCCGGTCCGGTTATTTGTCCGTTAAAATTGCGCTTCACTCCATCCGGGACATTGGGGTCGCCGATAATTTCGCATCGATCGTTAAGTAAAAAGCGATTTGTTGCCTCGGAGACACACTGTGTAGCGAACAAGCCCGGTCGACACGGTGAAATTCGACACAGATATATCGAATAATCTTGAGCCGTGTCCTTGAGACCGAACCAGGCCACACAATGTTTACCCGAGGCCGAGGCTTTTGTCGAAGCAATGTCAAACCGAGGCGTGTCATTCCGATGGTTGCCAGTTTTCCGGTGGGAGGTAATTTCTGGACGAGGCTGGAGAAGTGTGGGGCGGTAATGTCAATTTGGACCATCCGAAAAAGGCGAAATGATTTGCGGGTTGATGATGGACGATGTCGAACGGTCACAAAGTAGCTTCGGGCAGCGTTGACGAAACCACCGTGAGTGGCCAACAGCATCGAGCGGTGATGTTTGTCCTGCTGTGAGGCCCTATCAATCAGGACCTGGAATTAGGATCCATTCATCATGCCGCATGCTGACCATGAAATGGTGCCCCGTGAGATGGAGGAACGCAACTGGGGAAACGGGCCGGGGGAACGCGGTGATGCTGGCCGGCCACTTTACAAATCAATCAAATCTAACGATCCCAACAAGACGGGACCGGGTTGTCGTTAGATGTCATCTCGGGCACGTCAATACTGTTGGTGGTTGTCGCTGTTTGTCTGTTTTTTGTTTCATTTTGTGAGCGATTCCTAGCAAAAAAGAGGTTCGACTTACCTGTGTATAGGTCATCCAGCAGCACGGTTCAACCTGGTTAGAATCCAGGCCCCAAAATTCTAGCTCTTCCTCGAACAGCGGACCGCAGACATCGGTTGGATAGTGCAGTTTACCGGTGCTTTTGAAGAGATGAATGAGAAACATAATGGAGAAGTAACACAATAAATGATAGGCATTCTTTTCACCTCGAATAGATAGACACAGATAATAGATGAAATATTGTCTTTTATTGCAATTTAATGAAGGTTTTGTTATTGTAAGAAAACATCAAATTTAAAGGCAAAATTCGCGAAACCGGTTCCTATCGGCAAGTTTTGTGCTAAAGATTGCATACCATTAGGCGTTATATTTTTCTGCATGCATATGGAAACGGTTTTGTTTTTTTTTTTGAATCTTTTCAGCTATCAAGAATTCATATTCACAATTTTCATTTGAAGAACACAATTTCACCTTCGTATTCCTTGACTGCGATCAAGAATTTCCCGTCTAAAGAACATTTAAACGCAACATGTTCCGAGCTCCATGCATGTTTTGCAGCCATTTTTTTTTCTGCTCCCTTCTGCCACACTTAATTTGCTACTCGCCGGTTCATTTCACCGATGAAATTTTTATCTGCACCAACGTCTGCACACGCATCGGCGCCACGATACGTGGGGCAAACCAAACCGCGATGAAAAATTCAGGCCGAAAATTCATTACGTGGAAGTAACCGCAGCACCCTCAGTAGAGTTCGCGAACTGTGACTTTTGATAATTTATGGTAGTACATAAATGGACTGCGGTGGTTTTTCTGTCGGTCGGTTCGGTTCGGTCGGTTGGCGTTTTCCAGCCAGCTCTCCCGGAACTCTGGCGAATGTCTGGGTAGTGCTTTGTTTTTATTAATCGCGTGAATATGATTTTCGGTGAAAGTTGGCGTCCGTTGCCAGTCATACGCCATGTTGCATTTGGTGTGTGTTTGACTGTATTGTGGCAGCACTCCGAACGAAAACAGGTGTCAATTATGGCACGAATGCAAGTGTATCTTTATGCCACAAAAAACTAGAAATGCAAATCAACTCGCCGGGAAATGGAATTATAAATTTAGGCAAGCTCAATTGCACTTCAGCTTGCAACTCCGCTTAGCCATGGTCTCTGACCGGCCAACTCGAGACATGATGGAGTGGATCAGACTCCAAAAAGTTCTCCGCACACCACCACCGCAAAAAATAAGCAATGAGCACTGAGCATACTAAATTTTCTTACACCTGTCCCTTTTTGCGGCTAGCTGTTTCCTGTTCCTCGGTCGGTTTTGTGTGAGAGAATCGTACCCCTGTATTTATGGACTCGTAAATTACCAGCTGCAAATTTATTTTCCGGAGTACCCAAGCCGGTGCCGAAAAATTATGAGTGTCTGGGTGTTGTTGGGGTGTTGGTCTTATCTTGGTGTTTAAAATTTTGCCGGTTGCTCTGCAGCACAGCGCCCAAAACACATTGGGACAGTACACTATGATTAAAAGGAAAAAGTTGAAAGTGCTTGCGTATCATTGGCGTGTTTAAAACTCCCGTCTCATTACTTGCGCTTGCCTTTAATCTTGTAAATTATTCACATCATCAATTTACTTCGTCCCAAGGTTTTTCGGTTCCTGCTTGGGGCAATAAATTAGAGCTCCCGGTTTGGGAGATACATTCTCTCTCGCTTTGTCTGCACGAGCTTTGTAGCTTAGCAGCCGATAACCGACAGGCTTGTATGTTGCTAGTTTGCGCTTATGCACAGCTCGGCTTCAACGAACCGGAAGATGTGTGTCCAAACAAAGCTTTTTCTTCCCACTTACGGTAGGGGATTGTAGTTTAATGGAAAGTTTTCATAATTTTGAAGAGTACATTAAAAATGAAACCAAGATGATGCCTCCGGAGAGCGACAGGACGTTGTTTAATATGTGTTTCGGCAGCAGTTTTGGCAGCTGGAATCGGGCATCCTGGCAGGTAGTTGTAGCACTGGAAGCACCATTTTCTATCGCCAGATGGACCGTAGGTGCTTCAAGCACAGGGAAATCGTTTTTCAACAAGCTCGCTTCCTTTCGTGTGCAAACATCGATCTCCATCCACCGTGCCAAGCCCGTTTTGGCCTAGCCTAGCCCACCCGAGCTCGTCCTTGAAATAGGGTAGAACAGGTTGTTGGGTGTAGCTCGCTAAATTATTCACTTGCGAGCGCACGCTTCTGCTAGTTTCCCCGTGCGGAATACCCAGCCAAGTTTTGTGCGATAAGCAGGCTCATTAGGGCAGCTAGGGTTGCTTGGCAAACGTCCGGATTTAGCGGTGGATGGTGAAAATTCCTGTCCATTTTTGTACCTCACAAGGAAAAGAGGTGTGACAAACGGGGGGCATGGTGAGGAAGTGTTGAGCAAAGGGGGGGAAAAGTCCAACACTCTACAGCAACAAACAAGACCGACCAGAAAGTTCCGGTACCTCAAATCTGCATCTTCCAGTGGTGGCAAACTGTACGCGAGCGCACGCCAGTTGTCATATCGCTCCGGCGAGGCGTGTGTATGTACACTAGCGCCCCGGAAAGTATGCAAATTCTTAACGGCATCGTGCTGCATACCAAGCACGGTCCAGTGATTTTGGAGCGTAAAATGCGGAAGTGTTCCGGATAATTTTCACACCCATTGTACGCAGGGGGACGCACCCAACAACGGTGGGCTGCGTCACCACCGATACGGGAGAGCCGTTGGTAAGGCAGGTGAGTCGAATTTTAAGCCGTGAGCTAATCGGCTTGGTATCTGGCGAGGTGTGAAATTTTTGGACGTACGTAATGAGGGTAAGGGTAGTTGGTGCTGCAGAAGGCATGCGAATTGTACCGGGAGAATAAGTGTGCCGTTCATTAGTTGTTTGGTGAGGTGAGAAGTCGCTAGAAAAGTTTCCCATCGATAATGTATGCGATTGAATAGTTTACCGAAGCATGGCGTTATTATTTATGAGCTGCCCTCCGAGAGTGTCGTCAAATATTGATGGCTGTTTTTGAGCAGTTTTTGATGAAATAATACACTTAGTGTTGAGTTTTCCATGACGTTGTGTAAATTGCGTTTTAAATCATTTTACGTCTTAATATTATATTTAATTCAAATTATATTTGCCCAGAAAATGGAACACCATATCCATAGGCTGGTTGAGATGACGGGACACATTCAATTGCTTCTTAGAACTAAAGGCAGGTCGTTTTATCGAATGGTGCAATGCACATTGCCTACATTCAGGCTTACGTGATTTTTCATATACTACAAGTTGGACAAAAATACTGATTTTGAGTTGAAACTTTCTTTTAATATTGTAGTACGTTGTATAATTGAAATCAGAAGAGGATGTCTTTTAAATTTACAATCCACACATTTTGTTATTTGAATAAATTATAAAGAGTAAAATATATTTTAGCATCTTGAAGCAAAAAGCGTGTGGATAATTTCTTGCTCAAACATTGACTTCTTTTTTCAATTTAATTTGCTTGAGAATATTGAATTCCCGCTGATATCATTTCTGCCAAAAAATTAGCATCTTGCGCAAATTTATTAACCACACGATAGTAACATCTTATGGCATCGCCCCTGGAGCAATAAATATACTCCCGAGAGAAACCCGACCCGGGTTGGCTGGTGAATATTTTATCCCCCCCTTCGACCGACACATGCATGGCCTGTACCTGTACTTACCGATAGTAATTGAGCACCTGTGCGAACACTCCCGGGTGCCGATCGAAGAAGTACTCGTTCAGGATCGGATCGTAATTGGCCAGTGCCTCGGTAAGGCGTGACAGCCGCGTGGCCGGAATCTTCTTGAGCGTCGCCTTGTACGTTTCGTGCCGTATGCCGCCCACATTCAGCACGACCCGGTTCTCCGAGTCCATAATGTTCATGGTGGGAGCCGTATGTGTGTGTGTGTGTCTGTTTTCGAGATCGGTGCACGTGGTGGTAAATGAATTAAGCACCCTCTGTTGGGGTGTTGTTGTCTGCCGTTGCACCACAAAATCGGTTTCTCATAGCACCGTCTGTGTTCATGATCTTTTCGGTTCCGTGACCTTCAGCGGAATGCCCTCTTACGCGAACGATTCATAAATTGCACAAATTAAGCTGCTTAAAGGGACACACGCACAGGACACTCTTTCGATACGGTCTTTTACCATTAATAACGACTTTACGCATGATTCACTTCACGGTTTCCCCACTGGAGGAGTTGGGGAGTTTTTCCTTTATTTATCACCAAGAAAAAAGGGTCCGCGTAAGTATTCCTTATATGACAGTTTTGCATTCCCTTTGCACTAATCTTCTTAAATGGTTGAGAACGGAGAAGCTCTCCGTCACTTGCTTTTTCTACAAACTACACACCGGCGGGACTCTTGCGATGTCTTCAGTGGGCCAGTGGGATCGATACGGAAAATAAACAAAAAAACACAACTCCCAACCACTCACTAGCTCCCACTTGCAAGCTGTCTTCGCGTACCGTCAGGCAGTTTGCATGATCAACACTTCTTCACGTCACCTAGTAACTGTAGTCGGGCTAGTAGTCGTAGGTCCTCACATGAAGGACTCTAAGGTTTACGTTCCGTCGTCACCTACTGCTGCTACGGTTTGATGCGTTTGCGTTTTCTCATTTCCCCTAGGAGTAGGCCGGGAAGGGCGTTCTCGGCGTTCGTGTCGCACACACACGTATCGATTGAAACGGAAGCAACTTCTGATCGATTTGTCACTCGGCCACCCAAACCCGCAACAATCACCAAATGGCACTGAGCACTGAACTTCACGGGAATATCTTTCGGTGGTCGTCTCGGGGAAACCCAGGACGTGACGATACGAAACGGAAATGAATCGAAGGAGTCAATTTTTATGGTCACGTCCGGGTGCGTAAGAGGTATGTAGACTCCCGTTTTTCTTTTTATTGTAGGCTTGTGCAGTTGAGTTATGTGATGACCGCTACGGAGGATGGTTTGATGATGGTTTTATATCCTCGGATCATCCACGCAGACGTATAAGGCTCACTTACACCGCACGACGACGTTTGCCTTGTTGAATTCCAGCTGACAGACACCCAAAAGTGATGGCAGCCGGGCACATTTAGCAAATTGGACCAACTTTATTGCCAACGAAGGCAACCGAAAGAACTCTGAACACGGTGTCGATCCCAGACATTGGGCTACTCAAATGAGCACGATTTTATCTGCACGATGAATGATGCATTCGGAAGTTTGAAGAGGACGCGGTTCGATGCTCTGTTTTTCTGTGGATGAGACGGGAAAAGCGTTAAGAGGCGCGTATTAGCATTACAAGTTCCAGAAATTGATACACTTAGAGTTGTGAGAAGTAATGCAAAACTCAGGATCAAAGCTATAGAAAAACAAACTTCCAGCAGGAATCAAAACACAGGAACACTCTCGGATGATTTGGGTCACCCGAAACCACATGACCTGAAGCGATGCCAGAGCATCGTCGACCGCGCAAATGTTTATCCGCAATAAAAGGTCCGCCTTAAAAACTTTGAAGATCACTAAAAAGCAGGCAGCGCGGCTCTGGCTCACTATAAATCAAACATTGCCCAACTAATTCCGGCTCGTCCAACTCTTGCGGAGCTGAGGTGGTTTTTGCCGAGTTGACGAGGCTTGTTTAGTGTGCGAGATCGGCACCGTACCGGATACTGCTCATCAAAGAGCTCATCCGTCGGTGCGTCCCAAGAAATCCCGTCGTAAACTCGTCCGCGAGCAAACGCAATGTTGTTGTTATTGCTACTGAGTCCTCGTGCTCAAACAGTGTGTGCGTGTGTGTGTGTGTGTCGGATGGGCAATTGTTTATTTAGCCGCGAAACAAGCGCGCAACAAGGTACAACATTATCGGGGGAATGTGTTTTGTATGTGAAAAGAGAGGGAGAGGGAGAAACAGAGAGTCAGTTGGATATAGGAGGACCAGTGTACTAAATACCGTCTAAAATCGTTACGAGTGTTCGAGTTGAAAGCAGGGCGCGATGATGACGATGTCGAAAGCGGGACTTGTGGCTTCATTACGTTTGTGTTACGTTTGAAGTGGGTACGCCGCGGCCATAACCTTGCGCTAAACTGGTTTGGGAAAATTTGTTTTCTTCAAACTGCCACCTCTTCGACTGGCCTCTGTAAACGTGAGGTTCATTCATAATATCTATGCCTACTTAGGCAAGAGGGCGCTGCGGATAAGGGTAGCTTTGTTCAAAGTAGCCTTAGAAAGCCCGGAAATCATCTTCATTTTCCAAGTATGGGGGGAGGACTATCTTAACGAGAAAAACAGGCCTCCCATTGCCGATCACGGGTAAAAAAAGCACATCCAATTTTAGTTCCGAGCGTCATCGTTGGGTTATTTATTTTGTGTGTGAAGATTTTGTGCCGAAAGTGAGATCGTACGGCGAAATTTTTTCTTGACGGTGACTTTATCAAGGACCCACGAGGACTCTGTGTATTTGTGTGTATGTGTCCAAGAAAAAGCTGAATCGATGTTTGATGAATTACAAGGAAAAAATGGTAATTAATTTTCGTTCATGAAAAACTTCCTCACCCGCACCAGCAACTGATGCAAGATGCAAGATGGCGTTTTAAGGTATCGGAACTTCCTGTATTATGGTGGTGGCTTTTGATGCTTGAAACCTGGAGTCTAGCGAGCGAGTAAGATATTTGATAGCTTCAGCTCATTGGAATAATGAAAACATTTCCTTTGAGAAGGCTCAATTAAGGTCGGTCATCTTATCAGGTAGCGGCATAGATCCTGTACAAATTGGATTTTATAGGTTTCATTTGTTCTAATCACCTTCTAGCAGGAGACTTTTTTTTGTTCTAGTTGCGGCACCCTCCGGATACGAACGAGCCATTTCAAGAGTTTTTGGGTTCGATTCTAACAGCATCTCCTAAAGGTGGTTCGGAGATCCTAACAGATGCTGCGGGGAACAGCTTGCGTCATGCTCAGCGTAATCCGACACCATTCATCGTTTTTTCGTTTCCTCCCGCAGGATGGCTTTGGAGGCTATCGAGAAGCTCGCTCGATAAAGTTTGTCATTTTCTAGCGTACGAGAACTTCAAGACAAGAATTAGTTCCTGTTTTTTTGGGCTCCTTTTCTTCTCTTCTCGATGGCAGGCTGTTAGGAAAAATATCTCCTATTTTTTGAAAAGAAAAGTTGAACTTTCATCGTTTTGTGTGTGTGTGTGTGTCGAAGGATAATATTTGTGTTCTCCACTGTGTCCTCGAAGCGAAACTGATGACACGTTGAAACGGTTGTATCTTCAAGTGCTTCATGTGCTTGAGTTTGTGGTGAGCTCCAATGGATAAATATTATGTCAAGTAGTCCACTCGTCCGCCGGTCCACTCTTTCCTCCTAGTTTCCCCAAGCAACCAAGTCCACCGAAGGGCGATATCAAAAATCCAATCAACATTACTCGTGTTTAGAAAGTGATTGGACAGTCTGGAAGAAGCAACGAAGAAACGCAAAAAAACCCACCGTCTCGATGGGACGTTTGTCACGTCGTTAAAATCGGGGGGAACGAAACCACAACTTCGAAATTACTGATGATGTGAACTATGCGCTTTGTGGTGGTGGTGGTGGGTCACCAACAGTGCGGCCGGTCGGAGTTCAGTGGGGCAACGTAAACTTTTTTCGGGCTTGTGATTTATAAAGCTGTCTGGTACGGTGGTAGAAGCACAAGAAAGGATTGATGAGGTATGAAATGATGAAAAATAAGATTCATTCGATCCGGATCGAACCATGGTCGCCAGAGTGCAATGTCATAGCGTTTTCATTATTTACGGCACAGAGTGACTCCCTACGATAACCGAAGCCAAAGAAGCTCATTAGTGTGTTTTGGTTTCGGTGGCTGAGTCGAGGCTTGGCCTCGGTGGATGGAGGAGAGAGCATTAAGTTTCGAGACTCCCGGTGCAAAAGGACCTGGACTCTGGGTGAATGTTTCGAGCGGGAGCAGTGAGCTATCGATTCCGAAGGAGGTCGAACGGTCTGCATCGATAACTTCGATCGGTCTATTTTCAGCGCTGGTTGCTGTTGTTCGGAGTAACAATTATGGATGAGCATCTGGTGCATTCAGAACATCAATTTATGTATCGAGCAGGTCAAAATGAAAGCCGTTGGTTATCAGTGTTTAATTCAGATTCATCTGCAATAATTTTGTTATTTATTTATTTATAATTCCAGTATTACGGCATGACGCCGTATTGTACAATAATTTTGTTGTTGAAGTAATTAAAGCGACAGGTCGTCTAGGCTATGAATAACCACTGCAGAACTTCAATGCGATTTCAATAAAAAAATAATCGACTGACGAGTCCTCAAAACAGATTCCAAAGGAAACTTCTTCAAGACAATCTGATCCTATAAATCCCCCTTTAACGGATCGAATGAGGGATCTTGCAGTTTTCTTCTACTTCTGTGTTAAATTTGTCGGATTAATGTGAGAATAATCTTTGTCTTTCTTTTTGTCCATTGGTCACACAAATTCCATTTTACCTGCTGTTACGTGTTTCGAAGTCGAATTCTTGGTCTCCATCAACTGTTCATCTTGTGGTATATGGACCTTTATATTATAAGGACCTTTCAGACCTATGATGAAATCCATGCTCTTGATATCGAAATTCACTCTCGAGCTGATCCCGAGATAACTTTGGTGATGGCTGATAAAATGTCCTCAATATAATCTGATGGCAATACAGTTCAATTCACCATAAGCCAACCCGCTTAGAAACGAAACAAAATGTCCACGTGGTCAAGAATAAAAGGGAACCAACACATTAATAGGTATCGCAAATATCGTATTGCTGCTTGTGCTGCAGGTGACGTTTAATAAGAAAAACAAACGGACCGCTGCATCATAAACAATTTCGATCGCAGTAGGTTACCGTTCTGTACGAATCCCCGAAACTGAACGTAGCACCCATCGACGGTATTCGTTGGGGTGAACAAAAAAAAAACAAGGCTCATGAAGCTTGTGCAAAGCATAGTTGTGCCGGACAACAGTGTCAAGCGTGGTAAAAGAAGAAAAAAAAACACATCATGTCGTCCATTGGCAAGTAAGTAAACGGCGTAAACTGGTGATTGGTGTCCTGTGGACGAATGTTTTATGCTCTTCAATTCAATTCCAATTTCACAGATCACCTCGTTTCGTTAACAGGGTAAAGAGTGAACTTACCGTCACCGGGCGCCGATCGGGCACTCCAACGACCCCGGGCAGTTCACAGATCCCCGTCCCGAAAACGCCCCTAACACCGCAAACCGTGCACGAAAGGTAGGCATAACGCATTTGAACGACCTTAATGAAGTAACGGTAACGGTAAGAATAACATCTTACCATTTAACAGGAAAAAATTCTTAACCCGAAGGAAGCTTGTGATCGGCGATGCCAAACCACACCTTACATGCTCGAGTCCAGCGTCCAGCGTGCAAGACTTTGTTCATCGGGCGACTGTTTGCTCGTGTGATCCGGAGCTACAGGGACCGGATCAGCTGAAACCAAACTGTATCTACGTGAACGTTTGCACTGAACACGTGGCGGGTGTATTTCGTTGGAGAGAATATTTGAAGCGATTGTGGCGATTCGTGGGCACGGTTGCACTATTGCTGGTGGCGTTTAGTATAGTGGTAATATTATTCCAAGGTGCGTTCAATGCGGTGTATTGGATGTTTGGTGGGAAGAGTACGGGACGGGCCCATGACCCGACGCTTGCAGAGGACGAACGCATGTTCTACGAAGAGGAGACTGAGAGCGATGGAGAAGAATTGAACCGTGGCCTCGTGGAGCTGAACCCGAATGCATTCAGCTTGACGGAAACGACACACGCCTTCAATTTGCTTCATGTCTTAATTATGACGTTGGCAAGACTTTTTGGCTGGATCGGTGGCATACTGTTACCGGATGAGGGATAAATCGAGCCTCTCGTTTCTGTTCTTTAACGTTCGTCTGATCTATCGGTCGGTAGGTTGGCAGGAATGTAATCCTTTGGTATCATTAAATAATTTGTTTAACTTTGATTGGTAAGGAAACCGGTTTGCTTTCTATGCATTAAACAAAGCCGTGGGTGAATAGGTTCGAGATTGCGTTACCCGATTGCACTGTGGGAAAATTTATGAATGATGGTGCGTTTTTATGTACTCGTTGTCATAAAATGATCCTTTTCCTTTGGAATATTCATTGTGAAAATATTTTATATTCTTTATATATTCTTTGAACAAATTTCTTCCCGATTTTTGTGTAATTCAAATTAAATTTCAACAATGATTATCCCCAATAATGAAATTTAAAAATAAATGAAGTTGCAAAATTTTGTTGAGTTTTCTAGGGCTGACTGTAACACCTGACCCACATATTGTGAATTAAAATATAATGAATAAAAATAGAGTTGTCTGTTTCAAAGACTCACTCTCATTATTTAAGGTTCAATCTCACCAAAAGCTCAATGTGCGTTACTTCAAGGACCCAATTCATTCCTAACGGCCTGCTGCAATATCGTTCGAGCATAATTATAGGCTGGCTACTGTTCCTGCCTAAGCGTTCTATCGATCTGCCATTTGTTTACTGTGACGTCTATCAACATAACAAGCAAACTAAATCAAAATGAGCTAATGTGTGTGTTTACTACTGAATCAATAAGCTTTGCAGTGATTATTCATCGTTGGAGCAATAACTGGCCTTGGTTGATTTGTCCTCTTTTCCACAATTTTCTTTGTTGTCTTTCGATTAGTCAGCAGGAAATTTTTCTTGAACTCTCGTGGAAATTTGCTTCAGTTAATATTTCGTCTTTTTCAACATTCAGCACGTTAAAGAAAATCGTATCCCAACCGTAACACATGCTCCCGAGACACCGAACTGTATTCCTTCGAGGCATCGCCAGCTGTGACGACCACGGACAACGCGTCTCCCATATCTGATGACACGCCTCACAAATGCTAAGGTGCCACCCTCCCGATGGGGATCCTCCCGAGAGAAAACGGTACCGCAATCAATCGATCGATCTGCTTTTGCGGTAGGCAACGAAGAAGAATGTCCTCTGCAGGGAGTGTTCCAGCTTCACGGACGGACCGACAGGCACACGATTTGCAATCGATATCCGGTGTCCGATCCGTACCGGGTGGTCGCCCTGCTGCGGTAACAACGGTCGAGGAGAAGACGAGTCGTTTCGACTCACCACGAAACATGAGCATTCAGCCCGGCGGGCAACTTCGCGGTTACCGTGGGCATCCGGCTACCCACTAATCCGATTGTCCGACTGTGTGTGTGTGCTGCGTTATGGTCGCTTTGCCCAACGGTCGGTCGGTAGACATTTTAAAGCTACGCGAAGATTAAAGAGACGGTTCCAGCAACTCCGTCGAACCGAGCATTGTTGCACTGGTGAAATGTAAATTGAATCTGAATAATTGATATCGTCTCATTGTCACATCACCACTTCCGGCCACTTTTGTGAGCTGTTTCGTTCGTTTTTTCTCGCAAACAAATCGCCCCAGCCACCGCATTCGGGCCAGCAACGTAAAGCTGTTAGTGGTGTCTGGGTTGATTTTTTGTGTTAAATCTCGTGTGTTGTACGCTTGTTCCTGGGAGGAGAAATCGATGGAATTACTTGGCGATGGATTGTGGTTGCATTTTGAGTGAATTTTCATCTTTTTAAGGAAGCTATCTCTCTCGCTCCCTCTCACACGACTAGAAGCTTGAAGATGAAATTCAATGGAAAAATATGTTAAAGGTGACCTCGCAAGCCTTATGACCTGGATTAAAGGAAAACAGAGCAAGCCAAGAATTTGCGGGGAAATTTATTCATTTATTTATTTATGTATCATTGTGTCAACAGTAGTTTTAAACTAAGCTTCGACCTACTCAGAGATGTTCCGAACGAGATACGAAGCTGACCTATCCTGAGATGGATATAAATTAATTGAGGATGATTTGAAAATACTTGGTGATTTGGTTGTTTTGTTTTAGTAATATTGTCTTAAATACAGCAAAATGATTTTTTAAGCGCTTTGTTTTTCTTATTCCTTTTTTTATGTATGAGGAGGAGGTGTTCTTAGAGAGACCAATCTATTGGGTACTGTGTACATAGAACTATATAATTATAGAAAACATCTTATATCGGAGTATAACAACAGCCATAGAAGATGCCCCAATAGTTCTTAGGCGTTAGTCTATATCCACTGACATCGATCGATGTAGATCGATCGGAAGAGCAATCTACGTTTGGCAGAACGACCGCTAAAACAGCACAAAACACTGGTTCCTTGCCAGTGTTTCCCTTTGTTACATCCTGTCCGATCGATTCGGGTCGTAAGTTTTCATTCAATTTCACGAAACAAAACGTTTGCCAAACTCCACTTCTGTGCCGCTTGCAATGTATCGCGAATGTTGATGTTACATCTGCTCCAGATACGTCGTCAAGATGGCACGAAACCACACCCGACCCCGGCGGGGGTCGTCGATGTATCGATACACGCCCAGGCGTCCCAAGGCGTCAGTGTCCGCCGTGTGTCGGGGCGTGGGTGAGATTTCCGCTCGAAAGAACCGATTTGTGTTATTTTTATGGCCGGTCTCTAGTCAGTTGCCCCACGGAGTGTAGGCAGGCAAGGGGGCGGAGAGATCCGATTGAGCACTCGGTGGTTTGTTTTGTTTTCCACCACCAGACCGGTTAGTGGACGGTTGGTCGGTGGAGTGTGGAATCCGCCTGGCGATTGGCGGGCTGTATCGTGGCGTGGATTGGATGGTGATGATGGGTAATGTGCTGATTAAATGGTGGGATAAATTAGCCGTCGTGTAAGAAGAGTCGAAACACTCTTTGGTGCGTTAGATAATCGCTTCAAGTAAATGGTGTGAACCGTACCGGGAAGTTTGAAACATTCCAGTGGACGAAACGAATCAGCAACAGCAAATGGAATTTTATTAGATTTTAAATGTGGCATCTAGGAACATCGATCCGTATTGTTCTTTAAGACGTATTGAATCATGTGTGTGTGTGTGTGTTTGTTGCTTACCCAATCCCTTAAACTTGTTGCTTAATCTCTCCTTTCCCACTAATTAAAGATCCATTGTGTATCGACACAACGCTCCAAACTTCATTTTTTCTCCTTCTTCCTCAACAAAGCCGACAACACCGGAAGCCACAGTCCGGTGGCTCCGGAAACGAGCGATCCGCAAACAATGGCAAATTAGTTCACCGGACCACAACACATAATCGTGGCGCAGGTCCACCACTGCCTTTTGACCGCCTCACACGCACACCTAGTCGCCAGCCATCCGTGCAACCGAGACACGTCGGTCATACCGAAGCGCCATTTTGTTTGTTTATTTGGATTTTTTATAAAACTTTGTTTTTTTTTCCCCCACCAGCTTCCGGTTTATTTGGGCAAAAATTTCCGGTGTACCGGGGTTGAATTCTAGCTCTCCCAACCAGCCTGCCCAAGCTTGACTGCTCGGTGCAATCGAAACCGTGGTGTCCGTGCTCGAGCGAAACACAACAAGTGACAATTGGTGGCAATTAAATAAAATTCAATTGAAAGAAATTAATTTAATTTACCGAGCACTGGGATGAGGCTTTTGTTCGATAGAGGGCGAGAACTTTGGAGGAATACGGGAGATCATGCTGCACAGTGATGTTTTGGTGTTTGGTGGAATACGTGATTGCAATACGCGGCACGGGTTCCGGCGCTTGTTGTGTGGATTATGAAATTGAATTTGTTCACCGTTGCCTAACGCCTTGTAAATTTTAACTCGACAGAAGATTAATTTAGGGGAAAATAATTTATTGCCGTGGTTCCGGTTGGTTGGGTTAAGTGAAAAGTCCAGTAATTCAATGAGAGTGTTGAGGTATATTTGGTCAATGTAATGTTTTTAGAAGTTCAGCGAATGGCTACAATCATTGTAGCGTTCAGCATAATATGATTAGATAGGGAAATTGTGGTCTAATATGAGACAGAATCATCTCGAATCAATATGCTGCGTGTTGGATGTAGTTTATGAAATTGTAGAACTATGTTCCGTAAATGTTGATGTTGTAGAGCAACAACAGAGGTGTTGTATTCTACTTGGACTGCAAGAACGAACAAGAGGTTTCTCATGCAATTATCACAAAGATTCGTCTTTTCTTTGAATATATAGAGTCTTTAACAAAGTTTTGAATAAAATATAATTTTTGATATTTATAGTTAAGGAAACAAATTCAATAACAATATGCTCTTATTCTAAAAAAAAATGAATATGTTGATCAAATATCTGGTTCCAAACACGGATTTGCTCTACCTTAATAAGTATGCAGGTTACGAGCTGCTACAATTCAAGGACTTGCCAGCTCTTGGAGATATTAGTCGAAGATTAAATGAGTCGTAGATGTGCCATAAACTTGCCATATTTGAGCAGCCAAAATTCACAACAGCATACTACGGTATTGTTTTTTTCTGGGAATTCAAAATGAATTATTAAGTATAAATTACTAGCTGAACGTTTCCCCTGGAAGTTCAATACATATATAGAAGCATATCGTTTTTTGTTCAGAGCTTGTCTCTACTTACCGTCCGAGTGAGGCCATAAGTTGTACTCAGACTTGTCTGCTATCGCTTCAAGGATTTCAGCATTTACCAAAGTATTTTTACAGTGAATCAATAATCTTCCTCTTATTTTCGTGAGACATTTCGTTTAATAGCGCAGATGATGATCAGTCAACACGAATTATTGCAGAAAAGTTAAAAAATGTTGACACATATTACAATTAATTATTACCGAAGAAAACCTGTTAGAAACACAATCAATTACATGCCAATTTTAAATCCCCAAATTGAAATTCTATGAATTCTCTTCCGTTAAACAGAAATTCACTAGGTTGAAGCATTAAAATATTCCAGGAAATGAAGACACAAACGCAACACAGTCGTCCATTGAAACCACCATGAGTAACCATTTACCGACATAGCCGGCAACCATTTAAATGGTGTGAATCATCACAAAATTTCGAACCCCGCTTTGGTCCGGATGTACAACGAAACCAATATTTCGCTGGCCCGGATGTGTGCCAGCGGATGCGTGAGCGAGCTAGATACAGCGCTGCGAGTTCCTGTCTACTGCTACTGCCGGCCAGATTCACGGTGGGTTGGGCGAAAGCAGTGCACTTTTCCGCCTGCAGACCGCAGTGCAGCACGACGCAGTAAGACAACATTGAAAAGGGGTTCAGGCGGTACCGCGTGCTCCGCGACAAGATGTTAGTAATTTGCATATAGATTAAAACATCACTGCACAGCACTGGAAGGGCGTCCGAAGCGCATCCGATGGGAATAAGTGCCAACAGGGACGGGAAGATAGTGCCTGGCGGTGGTCATGGCAAACGTTCAAGATGTGTCCAGAGTGGTCGAGTGCGTGCGTGTGTTTGTGCTTGGTGCGTTCATTAGCGCGTGCATCGTGTTGCACTTAGCGTAACTCTCCATTGATCGATAAACAATGGCAGCAAGTTGGTAAGGGCTGGCGCGCGCTCGTTTGTGTTTGTAAGCCTTTCGTAGCCCATTTCGAGTATTCGCACAGGCCGCAGGCATAAAGGTAGAAGAGGCGAAACAGAAAGGATCATAAATGCAGGTTTTCCACAGGATTTCCATCGTATCCAGTAGATTGAAAGTATTTCACCGAGCCCGTGAAAGATAACATCATGCGGGTTGTTACGATAAGTGGAAGCGGATGTGGATTGTGGAGGCTTTTTTGTTTTAATCTGGGATTATTATTTTTATTTCATCACTCACGTGTGCTCACTTGCCTTTCACGACCCACATGGTGCTTTAAATCAAACCAGAGAGCCAACGGGGAGAAAAAGGTGGACAGGAGTTGAGAAAAAATTCTATTCCCTGTTTTTCCACAGTCGGACAGAGTAAACCATTAAAAATGGCGTACTGAACGCAAACACACACACACACACAGACACACGCGCGGTCTTTTACGGTTAGTGCAATTATTTTACTCTACATCGTGTGTGTGTTCTCTTGGGTTTAATGTTTGAAAAGTTTTCACCTTTCTTCTGGCCCTTGTTTTCCTTTGTTTTTCCTTTCCCTGTTTGGCCGTGCGTAAAAGTGAATTAATATGTAATATGTGGCTTGTCCGGAAAAGCGCTCTACCTGACGCTCGCATGCTGCCCGGGCGGGTTTTGGGTGAGTTGAATGAGCAACCAGCAGATTGTTGATTGTTTGCTTTTAATTAGGAATGCTCGAGCTCGATACGATCTTACCCAACCGTGCCGTGTGTTTACTAATTGTGAAGGAAAAGTCAAATCGTTTTTCCAACAGAAAGCCGCTGAGATGAATTGACTCGAATGACAGACTGATCAACAAGCTACAAATCCACTACATGATCGTTTGTGTACGGCAAGCCCTTTGTTTCAAATAAACCGATTGTCCGAAAACACCAGCACAGTCGAAAGTGCGTGTAATGAAAAATGAAGTGTTTTTCCCCGAGACGCCTTCATTCTGTGGCCTGACCACAACCAGCATTAACAGCTCGTTCTTTTTATAGCTAGTGGAACGATGTTGTTTGGGACTTTTTTCTTCTTCCACCACTAGCCACTAACTCCATTCGTTCCCGGGATGCTTTTGTTGTGGTGTGGCGCGTTCGGCAGAGGTCTGTTTACAGCCAGGATCCAGTTTGGTGCAGATGCGTGAACGATTTACGATCAATGTCGGGGTGAGCGGTTTTAGTTTTTTTTTCGCTCTTTTGTGTGTATGTCGGTACCGGATCGGATGATCGGAAATCGGAAAACTCAGCTGCCGAATGTTTGCAGCGGAGCGAATGATGTTTGTTTGAATGTGAGATAAAAATTTGAGATACATCAGCTGTTGTGCAGTAAAAAAGCGGTGTCTTGGAGAGTGAAAGTGAAATGATCTTAGTGAAGTTAAGCGATTCATGGTGATTGCATTTCTATTCTTATTATAGATATTTGAGTGGTTCAGATTTTTTGAATAAAATAATTGTATGACAAAATCAGATAATTAAACAAACATTTTGTATGTAGTTTCAAAATAATTTGAACGGCAGAATCTCCATTACAAGTCTTTAACAGCCATAAGAATATGACATGAGATTTTCAGAAAAAAAGTGAGAGATCTCTTAATAACGAACATAGCAACACAATAAAGAAAAATTCAAACTTAATGTACAGTAAGCGGACAACGGTGAACAAATAATGAAAGTATCAATCGAAAAATCAAAGAAAGATAAACAAGAAGTAATAATAAGAAGCAAAAGTAAAAGAACAAGATAAGAGCAATGAAAGCTAAAGAAGATGAATAAGAGGGTGAAGGAGAGTTAGGAGAAGAGGGAGAAGAAGAATTAGAAGAAGATGGAGAAAAAAGAATGAGAAGGAGAAGTAGAAGAAGAGAAGAAAATAAAGAAAGAAAGAAAGAAATACAGAGCGAAAATAGATTAATATTCATAAGAAGATTTTTTGAAAGCAGAAAAAGGAGCATTTGAATCATAACTCTATATTTAAATATAAAAGTAGCAATTACAATAAGAATTAGAAGAAGAAAATAGTTAATATGAAGAAAATTTAGGGAACTACGAGTGAAAAAGCTTTAAGAGTGGAAAAAATAAGGACAGAAAGGACAGGGTGCGAGAAATTAAAGGAAAAAAGTGTTTAAAAAAAAACTCAATAAAACATCATTAAATGTGTTACTTAAAATGAAAGATTAAACAATGAATCATGATATTTATGCAAAATATCATCTGCTGAACTGTTTCTATTTATTTTCCATTCGCCTGCCCAATTCTCCTTTTAATTGCACAATCACAAACTGCACTACAATGATGCAACTTGTCTGTATCGCGGGTACCGCGTGTATCGAAAGCGAGAAAGTAAGGGTTTTAATTATTTAAATCACGCGAGCGTGACCAGCATCTTCAATGCTGGATGTCCCCGGGACAGTGATGATTTTCCATCATGTCGTTCGCGGCCCGGCTCGAGGTAATTAATAATAACGAAGTGTATTTCAATTGTAGCAATCGAATGGAAATGAAAATGGTTATGTTATTCTTTCTGGGACTTTTTTTGTGTGGCTCGTGCAATGAAGGCACACAAATGGAAAATTTAATTAACCCAAGCGCTTGGTGTGCTGTGGAATAATGATAAGAGTAATCTGTCACACCCGAAACCGGGTGTTTACGATAACTTGTTTGATGGCGACGAAGGTATTGGGGATCCTTTTATCATCGCTTGGTTTGACCGCAAGACTGGGAAGTATGGCAGGAACACTTAAAAGAGCAACTCAAGCAAATCAAAGAATTAAATCACACTTTTGCAGAACCACACCGAGGCACATGGCACAAAAAAGGGTCAACTTTAGGGGTTGTGGTACTAATAAATCAAATCGTCCGGGTAAGGTTAAAGCAACTCCGTGTTCTCGTTTCGGTTTTCTTTTTTGCCTTCTCGGTGGTTTCCTGAATCTAATTCCTAGTGGAAGAGGTTCCGGAACGGTTGGGTTCAAGGGGCTGGTGAAACTAACGCTTGTGGCACTAAAACCAAGAACGCGCCGAAAGGTACATGAATAAACATTTTTCTGCATTTCTGTCGTTCTGAACGGATGACGGGACCACCACGATTCGTTTCGTACCGAAAAAGGGGTTTGATTTTATTTTTGGAAGCACCGACCATGTTTCTTGATGTTCGAGTTCGGTTTTGAGGTGAAACATTCTTCACCACCACCAGACGTCAGACATCACAGTGAGGGCCTCTGTTTGGAAAGGTGCATGTGAATGTTTGTGGAAACAGGCAGAACCAGCACCAGGCTTTTCCCGATGTGTCTGTCAAGGACGCTTTGCTAAATCGAAACCAAATTCCCCACGTAGACCAGCTGGTCGACATGGCAAAGAAATCAAGTTCCGATTCGACGACGACGACGTTGCCGACGTCAGATCGAATTTATATGCAAATTACCACCACTCAGCACTGACCGAGATGGACGTCTGGGTTCGGAGGGAAGAAGGCCGCTGTCCAGACAGCTGTGTGTATCGGATTTTCCTACCCAGGAAAATGTATCCGATGAGTGTAGAAAATTGTACATTTGAATGTTGAATCGACACAGCAGCAACATGAACAAATCAATCAAAGGAATTCAAATCCAATTTAAATTCAAAGTCCTTGCTGATGTGGAATTTACAGGATGTTGAAAGCTTTTTTCGGTCGGTGTTATGCGAAGCGAGATTTCCTTCCGCCCGTCTGTGTTGCATGGGACAGTCAATTAAGCGAAAGAGGTAATTGTGTTGTAAAGTTTCTCGACATCGTTAAGGAGAGTTTTGGTTTCTAGTGGTGAGTGATTTGGACGGAATAAAACATTCGCTTTTAACTGAAAGTCAAACAGAAAGTGTTAAAATATTCGTCAAGATTAAGGAATGTTTAATCATCAAAAGGAGTGTCCTCATAGTTTTCTATCATGCTTCTTCAACTGAGCTCTTCTCGACATAAAAGTATGATAAATTGATGATTGTAGGGAGAAAACTCTTTGCCATCTTAATTTTGGAATATTAATTGAGAATGATTTTCGGAGCGCTTCTTTCCAAAGAATTCTGATCTGAGCCTGACAAAGCATTCAATTTTAGAAAAGCCAAAAATAATGCTTCAATAGAGAATAGCAACAAAAATCCCAATCATCAAATCACCATTCTACGCAGACCCACTACTGACAAACAACGACTGGTTTCCTTTTGGAGCAAAACGCCGCTGAAATTGGATATTTCAATCCAAAACCTTTCCAAACCACCCAAGCTCTTCCGAGCCTCGCAGAAAGCCTCACTAAGACAGCTGGCCCGAGATAAGCCGGTGAATCCTTTTTGTCACGAAATCGGTGCGGTGTTACACTCGATGCTCGGCGGGCGGGATTTGTGTACGGCAAATGGAAAGCTTTTCGTGATTTTCCATTCGATGCGTACCACCGATATCCATACCGGTGAAGGTGTCTCCAGGTGGCGTGGCGTTTTGTTTTGTATGTTTGTCACCCGAAAGGGAACCATAACCGTTACCGCCTTAAGGCAAGAGTTATGTTTATTTAATTTATCTTTCCGGTGGTAGATGAAAGCGCACCCCGGGCGCGGGTTTTAAGGGTGGAAATGAGATGGTGGGTCGTAGTGGGGAAAATAGGAAGGTCTCTTTTTGCCGTTGCGGTTGTTGCGCTAAGGGCTAGAATGGCCGTCGTCATATTTTCGAGAAATGGGAAAAATGTGTCACTGGTGGCATGTTGAAAATTTCAGGTGAAAAGCTAAAAACATGGAGCGGAAATTCGGTTTGGATCAGTGATAAAGGTACGAATTCAAGCGTTGAGTTGAGGGACATTCGATCTTCCATTGCCGTAATGAAAATGTTTTTTTATATAAGCTGGTAGAAAGTTTGAGTTTTATAAAAATGAAGATAAAACAACTTTAAAACAGATAAATAATTTAAACTAACACGATTTTGAATGATTTAGGAGAGGCTTGGGCTGGTAAAAAAATTCTCTCTATCAGCCATATTCATGTTGACTGCATGGCAAAACAAAATATTGCAACTTTGAATCTTAATTTTTTTCTGATTTAAAATATCGCAGCCCATGTTAATTGGATTGTCTTAAATTTTGTATTTTATTTCAAATTTTGTAATTTAGTTGTTGCATTGTCGATGTTGTGGAGTTGAAACCTACCAGGCGTCTCCATCGCGAGCCTCATCAAGGAAGTTTGGGTGTACGGCTTCTTGTATATATTCAATTGTTTTTGTGATTCGTTTATGCAAATATTTAAAGCAAATATTTAAATTCTATCACTCAGAAGTTCAAATCAAGCTAAATATGTTCAATAAGCATGATTGTAGAAGCTTATTAGGCGTCTCCATTGCTAACTTTTTAAAGCTTGGTTGATTGTAACGATGATTATTTATTTATTTTTTAAAACAAATCTTTCACCTCTTCAATCGAATCAAACATTGCAATTTTATTTTAATTCTTCGTCATGTTTCCTCCAAAGTAAAAAAATAACTCAACTTTAAACCTCATCAAATACAGCATAAATTTAAAGTTAAACAAGCACATCGGAAAAGGGTGTCAAAAAATGGAATTTGCTGGTGTTTAATGGAAGGTTGTTCAATCGGCGAAATAAAAACACATCGATCCCATTTCTCCCCGCTTTCGGGTGACTTAAGCCTAAGCGACAGTTGATTTTTCATGGAAAATTTATTCCATTGTATAAAGGAGGGTATTGGCAAAGGTGGCAAGTGGCAGCAGTCGTAAGCAAATTGAGTTTGTGACCTTGTAAGCCTCTCCCTACACCCTTGCTCTAATGCGAATTCCACGAAAAGGGTGCTGATGAACTTTTCCCTTATTTTTCGTTCCGCTCTTGAATGTTTTCTAACGGACGGAAAAGAACCTGTCAATGAAAAGCCGTTGAAAAGTGGCTCGACATACGAAGCGGTGCGTGTTTTCTATCGCTCGGAACAATCCATTATCTGTATGGTAAGGTTGATGATGCGTTCCGCGAGTTCAATTACCTTCTCACCCGCTTCCGGTTCGGGTGTGTGAGGTGGAAAACTCAATCGGAGGGTAGGAAGAAAATACATTTAAAACCGCGGGGGGTTTTCTGGTAGGGGAGTTCTATTTACGTGGTGGCCAATGGATTGATTATTTCGGGTGTTCGGTACCGTATTGTCGTTACATTTGTTCTTGTTTTTACTAGCATTTTTTCGTTGTGGCTTTTCCTTTGTGTTAGGGTTTCAGGGCGGTGTATTCGAGTCAAATTTCCGATCTGTGGCATTCCGGTCCCAGCTTGAAATGAGGATTTGAATTGCAAATGCTCGTTTCGCTGCATAAAGTGACCGGGTGTCCTCAATGTACCACCAATACAGTTCGTGGGAGTGTGTGCCATACCAGCTGATGAACAACTTTGGCCACCAGAAAAATGAACAAAAAGAGCTCGTTTGCAGATGTAGAGCAGGAAACAAAGCGGTTTTCCACCTTTACATACTAGTCCCCAAAAAACGGAACAATCTGGCTGTAATCTGGTCCGGTGCTGGAGTTATGTTGAGCTAGTGGAGTTGAATGATTCATCGAATTGTTGTACGTGTGCATAGGTTTGTGTAGGTGTGTGTGTGTGTGCGGGATGAAATGAAAATTTTCACCCCGGAGCTTAACTTCATTAAACCATGGAAACGGATGGTTGCTAGCTCGGTCCCCGCTCGTACCAATGGTCTCACTCTCTGTGTGCGGTCTGGGGCTTTGGGGCGCCATGATGAACATTTGTTTATTATGGATCGAGAAAGATGGCGGGGGAGAAGATTGATCGAGATGTCGACGAAATATATGCAAAATAGATGCATTTTGTCGATAGTTTTGGTTGGAGCGGATTTGTATTGATTACAGATTAGTGAGATTACAGCGCAAAGATGGACTTGGTGATTAATAATTGAAATGGTGAGGTTTGTTGAGATCGTTATAAGTATCGTAGAAAATCGTTGATTGACTTGGAGTTTTAAGAGGAAATTGGAGTTTTAAGACAAACCATATTCAATCTCGTGGAAAATGTCTGCTTGTTACGTGCATTACGTTACATGACGTACCTTCAAACTTTATTTTGGATGTAACAAAAACTGCACAAACTTCACATAAATTTCTTCCTGTTTTCATTTGCTTTTGTTCACTTTCTCATATTTTTCTTTCATTTTGCACTGGTTTTCACTTGCTTTGCTTTCGTTTTCCATAGCTTTTGGCACATTTGTTTCGATTTCATTCCACCGCACATGTCTTGCAGCAACCAGGCAAATCTTTCACGTACACAGACACTCTTTACTTTAAAGCACCAACACATCCTTGTCGTAATGATAATGTTACCCTTTTCCCTGAAACCACATTCAAATGAGTGTAATTAGATATTTGAAGCCGTTTCACAACAATCGCACACTTCCGTCCACAAACACGCCAGGCACAACGAGCTCACCGTTCACCTCGAGCTCCAGTGACCTTTTCTGCTTAAGGCCCAGTACGGGATGGGTCGGTCCGGGGAAGGCAAAATCGGATGAATCAAGATCGTTATCGGGATCACCGCCGTGCTAACCGCCACTTTCTCACTGAATACCGAGAAACACTCCCAGCTGGCTGATGAGGGAACGTAAAACGGTTTTAATTACACAACATAACCGGGTGCAAATAGTTTTCCACATGAGTGCCGTAATTGCGCTGAAGATGGTGCCGGGTCAGATACAATAAATGGTTCCGGCGGTAAGATGTTTTTTTGGCGTGTCATAATTACGGCCAAAGTGTAATTGGTGTTGGTTACTGTTTGGTCTTCCGAGAAGCGTTGAGTCGGAGCACAGACAAGAAAACCACTATGAAGGTAGGACAAACACAAAATGCAACTAAGACGTTGGGAGCAAAATTGGGTGAAAAATCAATGAAGAAAGTATAAAACATAAAAAACGGTAGGAAGAAAGAACGGTGAACCAAATATTGCCAAATAGACTAAGATAAATAGCCGCGGCCGTTGTAACGTTAGAAGCTTGCTATTCGCTTCACCAAAATTAAACTTCACAAAAAAATAAGCTAGACCAACAACAGCACCTAATACGGCCATTATTCAGCGTTCGTTAAGGAAACGAGATTAATTAAAACGATGCCTTTGATGTGAGGCAAAAGGATCTGTCGGAATAATCTAATTAACCAGCCTCGTCGGTCTCGCGGCAAGCTTAAGCTAACCCACCGAATCCGGTACACGAACGTGAAACCCGCGTACCGCACTGGCTCGTCTTTGGCTCGCAATGCTTTATTTATGCTTCTTAGGTTCAATTTAAAACTTTCGCAGGGCAAGAAGCACATGGCCGGCACGTGAGATGCGAGCTGGTTGGATTAACGACGACGGTACACACCGGGCGGGAAGAAAAGGAAACAAATTTCACTCTTAATGTTGAATTCAATTAACACATTTTCGGCGTAACAACGGGTGAAACATACACACAGCAACACACATGCACCGATAATCGCTCGTTTCGGTAACGGTTGGCACGGCGTGTGATGGGTAATTTTCCAAACAAATGAGCACGAAATTAACCACTTCCTTCGATCATAGCCAGGAACCGCCGTTGGAAAGTAACGGGCATTTTGGTGTGATTATTTTTTCACTCGTTTTTTAAGCAGATAAAAGGTTTAATACTTTCGAATAAATTTGTTAAAAATCAAATTGCACCTTAATTTAAAAAGGACTTTTTTATTATGGGTTACTTCAACTCCACTCACTCACTAGCTCACACTCACAGTAGTTCGATTATCCCGGGATCGTGCTGGTTGTGTGCGAACGCGGTCACGATTTGGCACCGACTAACGGCGAATTTCACGCTTTTCCACGTTACAAAATTCACTCGCGAGCAGCGATGCACAGAGCGATTCCGGCGGAACGGCAGATCACTTGCGGGTGAGGATAGGTGAGGAAAAGCCGAATGCTAGAATAACATCCCCTGCGAGCGCACGTTGGAAATGTGATAAAAGGAAGTCATGTCGTGCATCGGTCTCTCTTTCTCTCTCTTTTTCGCTTGCTCATTCCATTCACTGCTACCTTAGCGCATGCAGCCGGAAAACCGAAGTGGAAAAAGTAAACAACACCCGAACGGCTGACAGTGCCGACCGAATGACAGTGCTATCCGGATTGCAGCTGGCTGCCTGTCAGTCGTTTGGAGCAGGGTGGGAGCGAGATAGAAACGACAGTGTGAAACGAAACGATAGTGTCGACAAACTGTTGACTGCCTGTAGGGGTAAACTCTCGTCTAGTCATAAACAACCAGGCGCCTCCACTGACAGCATGCTGGCAGTTGAGCGCAAACGTTGTGCTGCGGTGTCGGTGTGTCTCTTGCCATCTAAATTGTTTTGCAAAAAGCATAAGCGAGAGGGTAAAGTTATCGTTTTTATCGTTTACTTAGTTGAAGCATTTGAATGTTGCATACGGTTTGAAATGACAGTTACAAAGGATGTTTATGAAGCAAAAAAGTCAATCCTGGTGTGGGAGAATATTGTTTTGGATTGTTTAACTGGACGATTAAGTTGGCGAACAAACTAGTTACGAAATAATTGGCTCATTTGTTTTACTATGTTTCTATAAGAAATTTGATTATGAATGTATTAGTAGATCATGATTTTCAAAGAGACACAAAGAAAATTCATACTGACAAAAAGGATGAAATTTAAATAAAATATTTTTATTGAAAATTTATTTAAAAAAGGTAAATTGATTATTTTTTTGGTTAAACCCTTCACAAGCGAATGAGGTATGAAGGACACATGATTTGTTTCAATAAAGATAATTTAATGCAGTGAAACGCGTGTTAAATTGAACATAAATCAACTATTTACACTACTGTCAACCATCATTTAACGCTTTATCCCTTCTGCAATGGAAAAGCCCTCAGCAAACCGCATCGGCTTTGTGGTCGATTGGAACCGATTCCGAAATCAATTAGCAACTAATCAAATTGTTGACACCTTTATCGATGCCGTATACTTTTGACGTGCTCTAAGGGCAATCTGCTAGGCTCGTCATTATAATAAATTATCACTAGTTCAAATAGGACAACGAGACTAATCGATTTGATTTTTTGAGGGTGATGCTTAGGTAAAGCTCACTCCACTACGACTACTCACGTTCGACATCAGCACTCCCCGAGCATCTTATTTGTTGCTTGTTGTGAGGTTGTTTGCGGTACAAAAATTGGTTTCGACCCCATTCGAAGAAAAAAGATGTTTTATGCTTGTGTACACGGAAGCAAACCAATGTCTGATGGACAGCCGTATTACCACACTCCTACATGTCAACGTTCTTGGTTGAGTTTCTTAGAGCACGCTTTTTTTGGGCTTCCTTCCCCACTATCCTTAACATTACAGCCAACGATAGAAATAAAACAAAATACAGTTCACCGTAGCCACCAGAAAGAACGGAAAGCAATAAAAACCATCCTTACATCTATTTGCTTACGAGAAATGGTTTCCCCGTGTGCGCGTGTGTGTGCGTTCGGTTCCCGGCCGGTCCTCAATTTCACTCATTCAAGCTTTCCGGGACCACTGTTCGGCGAAAGGTTGTTCATTAATCATTTTCTTAAGTTGGCTGTGTAAATAATCGTCGTTCAAACAAGCTGCCGCCACCAGCCGACACGGAAGTAAAAGGCCCTTCCTGGCACCGGCTTCCAGTCTACTGGTGGTGCTATAATCTGAAACGGAAGTGTTCAGTCGATTTTTGGCAGGATTTTTGGCTGCCTGGCTAGAGTGATTTGCGAGCTGAGGAGAACCAATTTGTCTTGCTCCGGGAGAACGAATGTGCGTTTGGCACACTAGTTGCAAATTTGTAGTTTAATTATATTTAAGTTGATTTGACACAACAAACTTAAAAGTTTTGTTGTTGTTTCATTTCATTTCACATATTTCCTTACTGCCTGTCACTTGTATGACTTGCCCTTACCTTTAACTGATTTTCATATTCATCATGAACATCACCGACTTCCGTATCGATTGTTAATCCAAGCCTTTGTTAAAATTGTTTATCTGTTGCAGAAAATAATAATCACTCTTGCTTAACAGGTACCATCGAGTTACGGATACACGTGCCGAGCTATAATGAGCATTCGGAAAATGAAATAATCTTTTTAGTCAAACCAAAGAACCAGCAAAACAAAACGAAGCAAAAGTATCTGGAAGAGTTTTAAGTACCGTTTATGTCACCATTTGTTTGCCCTGCGTATGTATGCGATGTATGTGCGCCTTATCCTGGTGCCATAGAATGTTACTCGTGCGTGAATTATGTCTGGTTAGCTTCTTTTTTGTTTTCCGCGCCACCCATAGATAATGGAAGACGGAAAAAAAATCCTCTCATACTTACTGGCTTTTGCTTTGAGTACCAGTTTGCAATTAGGGAAAAGTTTAATCATATTTTTCTCTCCTATCGCTAGAAGAAGACAACTTGTCGAGCAAACTCACCCAGTTGCGCAAGGACTACAAGATAATCGTGACTTATAAATATGATCAAGCACCGGTTGGGTGAGTAGGAGTGGAAAAGGGGGGGGAAAAAGGTAAGAAGGTACAATGTACCAGACGCCACGGCGTACCACGCAAACAGAGACAATAAACATAAATTTGCAAAACTTTTGCACCATGCCAAACGGTCGCATAACAAAAGTTGTTACAATCGCATCACAAACAATGGACTTTTTTGCACACTTTACAACGTTCTTGTTTCCAGTAGAAAATGTGTATGAGAGTTTTTTCTTCCCAGCTTTACTTTTCTCTGCCATCCTTAACTCCATAGCTAAGCCTTTGAAATGACGATCATTATGAATTTTAACGATAGCCATAACTGGGCGGACTTTTTCCCCTTTTTTTCCTTCTCTCGTAGCATTACACGACTCTCATTTGCAAAACAACACCAAGTGCATACAAGCGGGCCGAGTGGCTGGCTATTCCACGTTCACACTTTAAGAGCTTTCACCTGGAAGCAGCGCGTTGGCCTAATTAGAAAATCGTCATTAAAATGCAACCAGTCGCTGTTGGGTGAGAAAATCCACCACGGAGCCACGGGAAAAGGGTACTCCCCAAAAAACCAACGGACAAAAGCTAGTGCCTGGTTGCAATTGTTGCGCTGTTGCTTGTCCTTGCTTTTGGTTTCTTTTTTTTTCATCTCGTGGACAAAACACAGCAACTTGATGAACGCGACGAGTGGCGCACGAAATGGAGCGAGAGAAAAACCATTCCATCAACAACAAGCGAAAGTGGTTCATTCGCTGGTGAAGCACGTCCACGGGAATGGCGAAATGTTGACCTTCTTGAGTGGGACAGCGGGAGAGTTGTGTTTTGTTGCTTCACTTGCTTTACCCGCTCATCTGTTAATATTTCTTGTTTCCGACACTTTTGCTTTTGGCACTTTACGAGTGGTTTTTTGGGGGGGGGGGGGGGGGGGGGGGGTGTTAGCGAGAGTCTGGTGCGCATAGGCGGGGAACGGCTGGGTCGGTATAATTATGTGCGCACCCAGTAACCTTGGAAAATAATGAATTCTGAAAAGTAGTAGTATCTTTAGTAGCTGCAAAGCTCGCTGCTTTGGGATATGGAGTAAGAATGGGATGAAGTGTGTGAGATGAGGATGAGGCGTGATTTTTATGTTCATTAAGCAATGAGTAATACGAGGTGTGCAGAAGACCTATCTGCGAGGATTTTATATCCAAACTTTTCTATTTTTATTCGTAGATTATCGCAGAACGAGGTGAGGAGAATAAAACAGAATGTTTCGTGACACAGTATTGAGCTGTTAGCAGCGTTATTCTTGAAGGTCGTGATACTCACCTTTACATTGATCCATATATTCCTCTGCTCTGGCGGTCTGGGTGGGATTTGAACCCTGGTCCATTTTTTGAAGACCGGTGCAACTGTCGCCTGGGCCACCGGACCACTCCACAATTCATAAATTATTGAGAGAATGTTATGGTTTAATGTCTGTGTCCAAAGTGTCCAGAGTGATGCTGGTCTCAAGGGAGATAAAGACCTTTCTTGATAAAGACTTCCTTGAAGATATGTAATCTCAGTTCTCTCCTTCTTCTTTGGCCTAACGACCTCTTAGGTCAAGCCTGCCATTTCTGGCTTACTATACTTAATGATATCACGTAGTTGGATAGTCAGTCCTCACTACGGGGGAACCATCTGGATGGGATTTGAACCCCGGTCCTGACGTATTAAGACCGGCGCCGTTGTCGCATCTGCTACCGAGTCGCCCCATGTCATCTCAGTTAGGTAGGTTTAAAAGTTAGTCTCGAGGGAAATTTGATGATCTTAAAGTATCCAGTCAATTATTGACGACTCATTGTCTTGTTCTTTCCTGGCATAGTATAGGGCTACCTTGGTCATCTTGAGAATATCTGCTTCACCACACACTTCAGCAATTTAATTCAATTTCAGACCAGTTCTCTGCAGCCTTTTATGTCCTGTTTGCAGGAACTGCACCTTTGTCACATTGGTTTTCAGTCAAACTATTGCAGGTTTGCTTTTATTTAAGCCGGATGTTTGCTGGCTTCACCTACTGCCACATATTGTTCGACAGGATGCTCTACACTTTGGCTGGAAACCTGTCAGTTGCAGACCTCGATAAATCGGATAATTTTCATAGCCTTTTTTATGTGTATCAGATATAGTGTTTAACAACTTTTAGTTAAGGAAAAATAAATCCTGATTTTAAATGAAAACTACCAGAAATCGCTCCACTCTTTCGTCGTACCACATTTTAATCCCTTGTTATGATTTAATTCCGACACATCTCGTCCAAACTTTTCGACTCCTCTGTTCCGCCGAATCAAAAGTCCGAAGTTTCATGGTTCACGGTTTCACATTTTCCAATTTCCGGACCCGTTTCGTGTACCCTGTTCGCCACCGCTAATCCGTTGAGTTATCGTTTCCGGCCATCGTTAGTGGCGGTGGCCGGTTCGCTCGTGCCTGGAAGCGTGTTGCGCGTTGCATCCGGAAACGAACGGTGTAATTAATTGAAGATCGCAACAAATGATCCACCATTACCATTTGATGGCGTGTGATGGTGAGCGTGCGCTCGCTGCACAAAGTGGTGTGATAAAATCGAACGGCATACGCTATAAATGGAATTATCGCTGCGGTGTTTTGGCAGATGGTTCGGGTTTCGCGGGAGCAGATGAACCGATCCAGAACAACCGTTACCGTCGCGTTTAATTGATTTATATTGGGACCGTTACGGGGGTAGACTTTCGATTGGTTCGTTTGCGTTAGTTTTTAATTGTACTTTTAAGCAGCTAGGGGTTTTTTCCCCTCCGTAACGAACCATAATAAATCAATCAGCAGGATGAGCTTTAGAGTTTTCCGGACCGGTCGCTTTAAGTCTGGCAACTCCTCCCACACCATCGCCAACCGACGCGGAGCAAAAAAAAGTGATGAAATACGTCTTCCTCGCTGAGCTGCATCTGCTATCTGCAGAAAGTCGAACATAATATGTCTCAGCCTCAGTGCTCGGTTCGCGTGTGTGTGTGTTCGAGCTTTCTCGAGTTGCTTCGCTCCTTCTGGTTCCGATTATTGAAAAGCATGAGCAGCTCAAACATCATCAATCATACACCCGGCATCCGGTACGAAAGCGAACACAGTAGCGGTTGGGTTTGGTAGTAGCAACAACAGAACCCGGGCAAAATCCATACAATCCATCCTCGACTCGACTCGGCGGGAAACCGGTCGCACCAGATGACACGTGTTTGATGCAGCACGGTGGTAGCCTGAATCGAATCGAATCGGGCGAAAAAAAATAAAATGGCTTTAATACAGTGGTACGTGCAAGTGTATCTTCTGGGCCGAGTGTGTCTCCAGGCTTGCCAAAGTTTTTTGGTCCATAAAATATCGAGTCCCCAAGATTGATTCGAGTGGTTTAAGATTTTTTGCTTCTATTGGCTTGCTCCACGTAACTTGCTTTAGAACGGTTCGAGAACAGAATTTCCACACAATAAGGGGCGCTCATGTGCTAGGCGTGCCCGAATTGATTATGTAAGATTTGTTGTACTCTCGGCTCACATTTTGTGGTTCGATTATAATAAAGAAAACAGCCACAATATTTCATCATCGTTTATGGCGCATAGAAAAGCTGCGCTTTGTGTTGCGTTTGTACGTTATCAATCTGTCTGCATTTTTTCGCCGGCGTAAGCATAATACGCTTCTCCCTGTGTGACAGACAAACCCCATCCAACTCGTTCTATCGATCACTGGATGGATGGCTTTTTCAGCTTCGCGTCACTTTATCTCGATCTGTGCGTGTGTGTGTGTATACATCGACTTTTCTCCCGGGCTTTGCCACCGAGTTGCAAGGATGGGGAAATCAAGTTTCAATTTCATTCACTATCTCAGCGATGGGAGAAGTGTGTAATTGAAGCTTGGAAACATGGAGTTAGTCGGAAAGGAACGGATGAATAGATCATACATGCGTGCAGAATGAGGGAAACTTGATACAGAAAGCAACACAGAGAGAAAGCGCGCGGGCATTATTATTTGCCAATTCTTCGACGTTGACGATCGAAGGCATGAAGTGGATGAAAAATGATAACGATTATGCTTATGTTTGTGTGGTCTGAAGGAAAGAATCGGTTCGTAGCGCGAGCGTGTGTGTGGTCCTATTGTCTCGATGGGTTTTCTCGGTGATAATAATTTATTCTATCAATTTCCATTTGCTGAGTGAGTGGATTCGATGCAAAGAATTAGTTGGGTGAATGGTGTTGGAAAGTTGTTGGCTGTTTGATATCAACTCTGGAAGATGTTTGTTTATCGTTAGCTTATAGCTATGGTGTAGGAGAACGAGGATGAATCGCCTGAATGTATGCAATCATTATTATTATAATTAATTCCTTGTGTATATAGAGAGCAAACACTGATTGTGGGCCATTGATTTTGTTTTGTTGTAGCTTTAAAAAAGTGAAATTCATTAAAATTCAATATAATATCAATTGTACAAAAAAATGACTCACCTTCCTTTGAACTTCAAGTATCATGTATTGCATACACCCAGGCTTTTGTTGTTTCGAGAGCATAAAAACAACTTATTTTTATTTCTTTTAGATTTTTTGTATTTTTTTTAATATCCAGGGCTTGATTAATTATAACTTTAGCTAAGCAGTGGTCTTAAATTTGGCTTGCTGCATCTAGGCAATCAGTTTGTTTCGAGAGCAAGCAGCATTTTATCCAACTAAACTACAACTATATAATACTTAACTTCATTTACGTAAGATTCAAAATTCCACATTTATTGAAAAATGACGTCGATTACTGTAACATCAAAGTTGTCGTCATTCTGATGGCGTTAAAATTCAATTGGCGGGGCTGTTTGAAAGGAAATGCGCCTAGAGGTATGCTCCAGAAACTTGTTTCCATGTAAGTAATGCGTTGCTCAGTTAGACACGGCCTTTGTATGAGAAAAAATATGCCATAAAGGATATTCTCAGTGCACATTAAATGCTCATGGAAGGAAGTGAAACTTTTTTATTGATATTAATACACATTGCAGCACTTTTTCCCCTCAGTCTTTCTTAAAGCATTACATTGTAGACACAATGTTGTATTGCATATATTTCCTCACATCCATGCGACTGATTTTACCAATAACATAATCGTCAACATCAAAGCCAATCCGTCCGGGTCGAGTTCTACCTTCCATAGTCCAACTATTTGAAATCGTATTGCATCGTGCCGCCCTCGGTGCGCTGGAATTTTATCATTACAAACATTCAAGTTTCGCTCACCAGCAATGCAGCAACTGCACGCAACATGCGGTCCAAGGTCCGGCTTGAGATTGTACGCGCAGCATGTGGGATCGGTTTTATGATTTTATGAGGTTTCCTGGAAAGCGTATCTGCGTGTGTGCATGGAAAGTTCATTGCACACGGACAAAAGGATGATCCGGGAGGAATGTCGCAGGAATGTGATCGGTGTGTCGGTTGCCGCTCATACTGTAAAAGAAAAACCTTCTTTTTACGACATTTCATCATTAAATTCGGAGAAGTACAGTACTTCTTAAAGGATTCGAGTACGCCCACACACACATCCGAGTCACATGTGTAGGTGAGCAGTAATACCTTCGCTCCATTCAGAATAAATGATTTGCTCGTAAAAATCAAGAAGCGCAAGAAGCACTCCGGTAAGATATTTGCTTTTGTACGTGTTTGTTGAAGTGTGGCCTTCATTAGAATCACTTTTCCACCGAAAGGTTGAATAGCTTTTGTTGCGCCGAGAATTCGAATCACTCCACACAAGCACCGGGCCTGGGTGGAAAATTTAAATTCCGCTCATTTTCATTATGATGGAACACTTCAAGTATGTGTGTTTGATGTTTTTGAAGCTTCGACAGTTTTCAGGGGGGGAGATCGTCGATTTGTTTTTCCCGTGAATCGGGCTGTCTATTTTCAATTTAAAGGCGAAGGGGCGCCCGTTTTGCGCCTCGCTCGCTATTTTGATGGCATAAGTACTTATGTCAAGAAGTTATGCTGCCTGCCTTCCGGGTGTTTGGTTTTTCTTTGCCGCCGGATCACCATCTGACTTCTGCGTGGTGGAGGACCCTAGCGGGAGCAACAATTTTGCGAAACCGTCCCGGAAGATATATCAATTCTTCGTGTGGTGTGGCGAATAATAAAAACTAAGTTATTGATTTGATGCCGGTGCGGCACTGGGCGTGCTAAATTTCGACCACCGCCCGGTACGTTATCTTCCCACTTGACGCCTCGGGTATAGTGGCGTTTGGTGTGGAGGTGGCAGCATCTGGTAGTCATCTTTCGATTTATTGCCGACAACGGAACCCAAAAACGGTCTGTGTTGGTCAAAGAGCCAGCAGCCGAACGAAAACCAAAAAAAATGAGTCGAAGGTGAACAGTAGAAGCAGCACCGTATGGACCATAAATTTTCCCTATTAACTTCATTACGCATTACGGTTGACCGAATGTGCGTTGGAGTGGAAATAAAGCACATTCCTTGTGCATTCTGCCACAGTCCGAGAGCATGCAAGGTGTTCGTTTTTTTCCATTAGGTAGAAGAACTGTTGTAATGACGCTCGGATTTCCGTTTGAGTTCCAGGGTTAAATTTTCAGCTCAGAAATGTGTGTGCGGTGATGAAATTCGTTCGATTTCGAGAGCATGAACACAGTCCAACACACTCGCAAAGACCCGTAAGAGTAATAACTTTTGATTGAATTAACAGAATGAATGGGCGGTAAGGGAAGGGTTTCCATTCGGAACCTTTTTTGATGGGTTGGGTTGGGCCAATAACGTTGGATTTTTTGTCGTTACAGACTGAATAATTAGGTTAATCTGTATGGGTCAAGTTGATTATTGGATCTGTGGGTGGGTATGTCTTTATCTGGTAGGACTTTAAAGTAATAACTTCCATTATTATGCGTTGGCTGCTTCCCGGTAGATGGCTTTTTTATACGCTTCCGAAGAGACTTGCCTCAGGAAAGAAGCGCCTGAAGGTATGCAATGCGTATGGCATTTATTTTACTTACCATTTAGTGCGATACTTACCTACTTATTTTGGTAATTGAATCAAGAAAAGAAGCGGATTTTTTTTTTATTTCCATAAGCTCATATTATCAAGCAAAATATTCAAGTTAATAATGTTACAGCCACGCAAAATATTAAAAATTGTTTAGCATTATGCGCCAAATTTCCAACGCTATTTCACACATAAAATTTACCATAATTGTTCCGGTTCCGGTGAGATTGCATCGCCCTGGTGGAAAATGTGTTCACAATGAGCGAGTTGATCGTATAATTTAATTCTTCCACCCTTAAAAACTTGCTTAAATGGTTCAAAAAGTTTCGGGGCTTTGCTCAATAGCAGCACCGTGGGGTGATAGGACATCCGACCCGATCCGCTAATGAAGAGTTTTCCCACAAGAACGAAGCATTCCGGGAGAGCTCCTACTCTCACTGTACACTCGCTATCGGACTCTGGTAATGATAATAATCGCGAATGGAAATTAGCGTTAATGAGAGTTGATGCAACGAGTTCAGCAAACGGGGGGATAGGTTGAATAATCACAAGGGATGGTTTGCAAACTGGATGGGTCCATGAGGTTGCGAGGTAAAACGCATGGGAACGATCTTCCACTTTTTTTTTGCTTCTGCTGCTGCAGCCACCACATCACTTTTCACCACATATGAGCTTTCAATGTCCGTAGAAATTGGAGACGATGAGCGTTTCAATTTCTTTCACTCAGCACATGACGCTATCCTTCTCTCTCGTTACCTCGCTCTCTATCGCACAGTGATTAAGGATATGAGAATTTAAAGCAATTTAATTAATTATACTTTCATTACGATGCTACTCTCGAGCATCATTGGGCGGAGTACGTGTGAAATAGATAAAGTTTGTACTTGGTCACACTTTTCACCGCCCCATGGTGAAGTTTAGGGGAGAAAAAGAGCGAGAGGGTGTAATAGAGAAAGGCAAGGAGACGAACAAAAAAATGCATAATTAATTGCCCCATCGACAAACTGTTATCTGTGCGCCGTCCGCTTATCATCGCTTGTGGCAGGGCATAATGACAACATGGCCTTCCCGCCGTAAAGAACTTGCCTGTTTTCCACATCATTTACCGAGTTAGTTTGTCTCCTCTTGTTCGCTTTACTGCGCTACGAACACGATCGTTACTATCAATCTCGCTCGCTGCTTCCAGTGAGCCCTGGTTTTCTCAAAGTGGCAATTAAAAACACTCATTAGTTATTCATTTTGTTTCATTATTTTTTGCACAATTTCGATTTCTGTTTTGGTAGTTTTTTTTCTTCTTTGTGGTGGAATTTTGCTTCCATTTTGCTTATTTTTCCGTAAAGTATTTTATTTGCTTTTCTTTTTCTTTTTCGGGTATCAGTTTTTCCTTGTTAGTGGTTTTGTGGGTTGTACAACGGATTTTTAATTTCTTGTCAGTATGTTCCTATTTACCTTCTTTTGTAGCATTTTTCATTCTGCAGTTGTGAGTTGTTTAATGCTTTTTAAAATATTTATTCATTTTGTTCGTTTTCTTGTTTTTTCTGCTTCCTTTGCTTTCTTTCATTTGTTACTTTTGGACCTCGGCCTTTTGTTTTTGGGTCTTGTTGCTGAATAGGTTGTGATACATTCGATTTATTTGTGCATTTTTTTCTGTTTTTTCTCATCCTCCGAGAAACCACCGAATACCCTCTGTTCCCCCTTTCCTCTTATTGCATATTCTAGTTTGTCCCCGGTCCTTGCTCGATGCTTCGATTTTTATTCGCATTTTGTAACTCTGTTGATTTAAATGTTTTACGATTAGCGAATTAAGGTTTAAATAGTTGTTTTGTTTTGTTTTATTTAGCAAGCTGATATCATTTTGTAACACTTTTGTTTAAAAACGTTTTTTGTCTTATTTTACTTTTCTAGAAGTAAAACCGAATACGGAAAAACCAAGAACACAAAAACACGTTTAGCTAGTGTGCGTGTTATTTTTTTTTGTATGGATTGTGTACTTTACTCATCTCTGTCTTCCGTTTCCCCCCACAAGCTTGTCTCAGCTGTTCGTTTGTGCTTACTCTTTATTTACATTTGTTCTATTTGTTCCACATATGCTAAACACTCTTTCCCTTTTGCAAGACACTCTTTCTAGATTGTTTTGTCTTATCCAGTTCCTTCCCTTTACATACCGATATATCAATGTCTAGGTAACGCAATACAAAAAAATGTTTACAACTTGTATCCTTTATCGTTTATCAAATGCATATTATTAGCGATGAGTGTGTTAAATATTACTTTTGCTTTGTGTTTATTGTTTATGGGTTTTTTGTTTGTTTGTTTGGTTGTTGTTTCCTATCGAATGTGCCCTCGCATTCCATGAGCATCTTTGTTCGAATTTGCTCTCTAGTCTGTTTGCTGCTCACCTTAACTTGCTTGCTTGTACAAATATACTTTATCCATTTGCATTTCCAACTCTTCTTTCACCTCTTTTTCGTTTGATATTTTTGGATGTTACAATACTTATTCGTTTATAGTGTTACAGTTTAATGTATTTAAGTTTGCTTGTTTTCTTCTTCTTCTTCAGTTATTATTTTTGTTTCCCACGAATCGTTTTGCGCTTCACGTTCACTTACATCGAGAGAAGAATATGTTACGCATTAAAATGAACCATAGCTACCAATTTGGAGCTACCATTAAGATGCATTATAAATATCATATTGCATTAACGATTGTTGCTCCTTTATGCTCGTATGTTGTGCTTGCTTGCTTCTGGGTTGTTGTTGGTGAGTTACGTGTCGCTAGCGTTCAAAGGTACGTTAATGAAACTATTTTTACTCCTTACTCTTTGTTTTTTTTCATCGTTTGGAAATTTAGTTTCTCTTCCTTTAATGTGAGTAGCTATGTGATGTGGTATGTGTTGTTGCTATTCTTTGTTAAAGCGGTACGCGATCGGATAAACAGTGTTGTAGTCTGTTATGTTTTAAGATAATTGTAGTGTTTCATCGACTGTCACACACAAACTCATACATCAGCATGTATTTGAATTTCTATGATAGTTATGTACAGTTTCCTTTGTATTTATGTCATAGAACATAATGCTTGCAGCGAGCGACATATGACAATGGTTGCTTAATATAAATCACAGTTCAATAAAAGTGAGAAGTAGTGCTACTTGTAGCGTGATGTTTTGAACCAACGACCCAACAGCCGTCGATTGTGCTCTTCA
Organism: Anopheles stephensi; assembly: GCF_013141755.1. Taxonomy (NCBI): domain Eukaryota; kingdom Metazoa; phylum Arthropoda; class Insecta; order Diptera; family Culicidae; genus Anopheles; species Anopheles stephensi. The sequence goes on along the minus strand of NC_050203.1, from coordinate 82,150,717 downwards.
AGGTGCTAGATGAGAAGCAATGTGAAGGGTAACCACAAGAGAAGGACTACACACGGTACACACACACTGGCTGGAAATGATTATGACGAATAAAAGAGCCATCACTTATCTCCAGACGTTCAATCTGATACCAGCACACAGACACACACACACCCTCAAAATGACCGATTATGAATCACCTGCTTGTTCACCCTGTCGTGCTTAAAGAGGTCGAAACCATGCCTGCTTTCAAGCTAGCTAGCTGTAACTTCTGCAAGGCATAGGTGGGCCACATTAACACATGATTATCACCATTGCCATTTCTTTCCTGTCGAGGTATTCAGAAATGATTGTACCCAACAACAGCGGCAGCAGTAGCAGCTGCTACTCTTAGGTCTGGCCTCAATCAATCAGCAAACACTTTGGCATTGAGTGAGCAGGTTCCGTTCGTCCTTATCGCGCTGCTCTGTGCCGAAAGAGTGAGGGCGGTTAAAGGACTGCCTGTAGAAAACAAAACTTTGCTTTGTGCCGTTTGTCAAGAGCACTGTTTGAAAGAAATGATTAAGATGAAAAGCGGCCCTTCCCGAGTGTATTCCACGCTGTTCAACATTCAACCAGCACGTACAATGGTTGAGCTATTCATTCCATCTGTTGCATTGTGCTCGTAATGGTGTCTGATTTTGCTCATATGCCGTGTCAGGGGAGTGGTTTTTGTTTTTCGTTTTGATTGTGGAGCACCATTATTGCCTCCATCGAAAGTGTAACGGCGCACCAGGCGTCTCCATCATGTGGTAGATTTTCAATTTTATCACAACAAAGCGGAAAATCTGCATGGGGGTTTTCTGTGTTGAAAACTGATAAGCTCAACTTAAATGAACCTTTTTCACTTAAAAATACCGATATGGCTTGTTGTGTCATTTACGACCACATGACTACTTTAACACAAAGCACCAGGCGTCTCCATTACAGCATTAGTAGTTGATTTTGTACTGGAAACCAATAAACCAGCATGGGTCTTTTAACAGCGGATTTTGTTAAACCATTTTAAAAATTATCACTTTATGTTATCAGAATCATTTAACCATACAAAAACCACTTTCTACACCGATACTAGGGTGGAAAATGTGTCTCGCCGATTATGTGCAACCATCAACCCCAGCTGTGTGCGATGTGTCTCAACGAAAAAAAGGAACAACAAACAACCCCACGGTGACAAATAGAGGCAGTAAAAAAGGTAAACCACCACGACTGAAAAGTGCTGGGGATGCCAGTGCTTATTTGCATAAATTTTCCGGCCCATTGATTGTGCTCATAAAGTCAGCACGCTTGCTTGCTTGCTACCCACTCCTGAACGAGTTCTGTGTCACGCGTGTTTCGAGAGCGTAAGGTTTCGAGTTTTTTGTTGTTGACTTCTTTCCTTACATTCTTACACCTTTTGTTTGTGTTTGTGGCGGCGGGAGTCACCATCCAGTCTCTCTGTTCCGAGTGGGGTTGATTGTGTGTCCCATATGTTTGCAGTTGTTGCTCATTTTTTTTATTTTCTCGCCAGGAAAACAAAACTACGTCTTGAGCCATCTAAGAATTTTTCCACAATGCGTACGTTTTAAATCACCTCACACAAAAAAGCGTACTGTTTCTTATGATCCTCTCAAAAAGCGTCAAACGAAGACTTTTATTATTTTACCATTTTTTCTTCTTTCATCGAGTAAGAAAGACGACAGCCCACATTCTTCTCGAAGCTGTTTGCTATAAAATGCAGAATAAAATGAGTTACGAAAAGAGAAACAAAAACACACCTTCCCCGATGAAGGTCCTTCGAAAACAAACACAGCACACACTCACACATACAATGAGTTCTGGCCCGCCGTGTCCTAAAAGTTTAAGCTCCGATCCCGAACGTTCAACTGGTTTTCGATGAAAGACCAGCCGGAAAAGAGGCCGCACTGAAGTAGGTCAATGGGCGGAAGTTGCGAACGTGTGTGTGTGTGCGGGTGGATCACCAAAAGTTTTCCAATTCTTTTCACCTTGTGCTTGTACTAGGGGGTAAGAAATGTTTACCACTTTACGGTTATCCACTCACACACCCTTCCTATTGTCTTTACCTATTCTCTCTCGTGGTGTTCCTCAAAAAACACTAAAGTACACTTTTGTTGCCATGTTTCTTTCACAACAGACAATTTCGTTGTTTGGAAATGTTTTGATCGCACAACGAAAAGGGAAGCCGACAAGAGAGAAAAAAATGCCAAACTGCATGGACCCTTTCCCCTTTGGAGCTGGGTGGAATTTGATTAAGGAGGTGAAAAACGATGAACGACAGCTTTCGATGCCGGAAAAGTTGGTGGTGTCAATGATAAGGGATCGATACAGTGTGTTGGTAGGTGATGCACGCCTGACACGGGAAAAACTAAAGACGAAGCTAAAAACGAATCAATAAGGAACAAAAAAGACGCCGGAACACTTCGTGACAGCAAGTGACGCATAGTCAAGTGCGTCACGTAGCTGGAGAACGCTTGAACGATTGCTGATAGGGTGAGAAAGTACCACTTTTGGACGTATGATTGGATCGAGAAGATCATGCCTGCCCTGAAAGGTTAGGCGAAGAGCAGCAAGTAAAGTGTGTGACCGTGTTTCTTTTGCTAGGCTAGGCCAACTAGGCTTGCGATTAGGAAGGTGACATTTGTTGAGCATGGAGAGCAACAGCTACAACGCTATGGGTTGATTGAAGTAGGAAAAGTTTCTGCTACCGAAATGGCCTACCGAAACTGATTAAGTGAGAAACATTTTTATGAGGAAGCTCTTAATGATTATATATGAAAATAGAAATTGTTAGAAACTTTGGAAAATTATTCAAGAAAATCAAAAATATAACATAGCCACCAAAAGTAAGATAATGTAGCCAAAGAAAGGTGTTGATGAACATGGTTGTGAGCAACTTCTATTCAGATTGCATACATTCAGGCGGTTTCTCTAAGAAGTGAAACCGTTCATTTTCAAATGTGAAGAAAAATGTTTCTTCTGAGTTAAGGATTATTTTAACATGCGTTGGATTTTTCCTATCGGTTTACTCATAAATATTGTACCAAAAAGTGGTATTTCTATACTGTAAGTGATATTTGAATACTTTTCAAACCAAGTGGACAGCTTACATGGAAAGGCAAATCTGCATTTTCCAAGTCTCAAAATCTTTATAAACTTAGCATTAACTTAACTTTCTGATGATGAGCTCTGAAACTAAGCAAAACTTAAAAATTGAACCATTAAATCACAGTTCAATAGTGAAACGCCAACATGTATGCAATCCTATGTCAAAAAATGCTATTCCTGTAACATGATGACGATATTTCGAAATAAAATTGTTTTTAGATTGTAAACAAAAACCGGCCCCGTGGTTGCATGTTTCATTGGAAACGTATTAAAATGCAAATTAACATTGCAAAACACAAACATGTTTTCTAGTTTGTCTTTCAACCGCATTTCACGGCACAAGAAAAAAGAAGCAGAAAACCCAATACAGACACGTCCAGAGCGATGCGTCCAAGGCAATCAGTTTCCATCCAGCCACTATCACCGGTGCCTTCGAGTGTGTTTGTGTGTGGTGAGATGGTTAACTTTTTCACCAACAGCTCACCAACCCATCTCCAAACCACGGGCAACTGTAGCCACCAGCAGAGGCAGTCCGTTGGTTGAGGTTTTCCGGGGCGGGAAGCTTCATAACAAATTCATTTCCCGTTATAAACATGCAAATGTCCATGCTCCTTCCATCACACGCACCCACACACACTGATGCGGGAAAAGCTTTGGGTCAAGCTTTTATCGGCTTTTGGGGGCCGAAAACTTTTTCCCGTTCACGTCCACTTTAGGCGCGGGTGAGGATGCAAAGAACAGCTTGAGAGTGTGTGTGTGTGTGTGCTGTGCCGGTTTTCCCCCGTTTGGTCCCATTGGTAGTTAGATTTGTTGTTTAATTTACGCCCGGAATTGGAATGCTGCCGGGAGAAGCCGGGAAAGTGCCATCGTCATCGAAAGGACGAATGTGTGTTGTTGCTTCCTCTCTCTTAAGGATCGTCTAGCTATTGCTTTTCATTTTTGTGGGATTTTTAACGCCGGTAGGAATGTTGAATGATGCCGAGCACTAGGAGACGGAAAAACGCTGAGCTTTGAGAGAGGCAATTTTCCAGCAGAAGAACAAACAATTTAAAAGCTTTATCTTTAATGAGCTCGCTCTATCTTCAAACGCACACTCCCAGACACACATATGCAGTCAGTCAAACGGACACCGGAAACAAATTACCACAGAGATGGTGCTTGTGTGCGAATTATTCCTTTGTTGAAGAAAGCTTGAGAGCTACTTTGGTCAACAATATTTACATAACTTTTGTCTTCCTCGTACGAGATACAATCGTAATGCCCGGAGTACGGCATCGTTCACCTTATTTAAATCATTTACCTACTCTTCTCTCGTCACTGGATTTTTTTTTCTTTAGTTTTGTACGAACGTTTACCTTAGCAAGTAGCGCAAACGATTATAGAGCAATTATTGCACGGAAAGATGTATGTGTGGAGTGAGTGGTAGTGTGTGTGCGCATGGGTGCGTGTGTGTGAGAGAGAGAGTAAGAGCAAGGAAAAGAACGGAAGCTTTTAACAGGGACGTGCTTTTCCGGGAGAAAGAAGGAACGCTTTGTTCTTCCAATCACCGTCCATCCCGTCCCGTCTTCGTTCGAATCCGCCATCTTTTCCGATTGGAAATAACTGGGTTTTTATCACTTTTCGATTTGCCTTTTGTTTCTAAAATATACAATTTGTTTGTTGTAACTTTACCCTATTATCCGAGTCATCTTCCTTGGGGATGACCTTTGTTGTTTTTTTATATGTAATATTATTACTTTCTTTTTGCTGCTTTCTTCACTTAACTAGTTATACGGATACGGTTGGCGGGTGTGTTGTTTTTCTAGTTTTTTTTTTCACTCGCGACTTTCACCTTCCAGAGCTTTTTTTTGTGGTCGATTCATATTATTTACAGGGAACCCCTCAGCCGGGAGCAGCATTGATCGCCGGCAACCGAAGTTGAAACATTTCTCGCACACAGCTGGCAACCCAATTTTTCATCAAACCATCTGCCATTTTTTGAGGGTGTGTTCGATGAGCTGGAACAGCTCCCGGGAAAACAGGGGCACACGAAAGAGAAGCATAACGTTATATTAATCATGTTTCTTTGTAATCCTGGAAGGAAAAATCCTTTTCTATTTTTCCTTTTCCCAGCTTGAAAAGGACTAGAACGGATCGAGCCACACCAGTTGAATGGTTGGAGCAAACCAACACACGTGTAACACGGACCGAATTTCGTGGTCCATTCTTCATTTTGTCTGTGCAAAAGATTTCTTTTCTGGGATTTTTTCCTTTCTTTCGACGGATTTTCCAAAAGGCAATAATCGTCCAATCCCAGATTTCAAATTTGGTGCAGCAAGCTTGAAGTTCGAAACATCCCAAAAGAGCAAAAGAACACCCGTCTTGGAGAGAACGGCGAAAAACTTTTCCACTTCCCAGACTATGCCTGCTGTGCGACACGCATGCACACACTGAATGGTCTGTCGATTCATCATTTCAACACCGACATGGGACCGAGAGACAAAAGGAAAAGGAAGCGAAGGTTAGAACCGTCTTTTTAAACGATTTGGAACTTCCCTGTCTTTGCCTGTCCTGTCGGTGCCGGTTCGATCACGCTGGACAGCTTAGTAAGACAAAGTTAGCCGAAGCTTTTGCCTTAGGTCCTCGGTCTCGGACTTTCCTTTGCGAGCACTCCCGTACGATGCCCGAAGGATGTGAAGTTTTTGTTTTCGAGTGTAGAAAAGGCAAAGTTTTCCTGCTTCTTCGAAAACCATGCGAAAGATCAAAGACCAACCAGAGGGTCAAGGTTTTTTTTTTTTGATGGGGGCCTTTTCCGTACGAGGGTTTTCGGCTCAATACCGGGATGAAACTCGGCCCAAAGAAACTGATCCGTTGTTGGTGGCACGTGTGTGTTTTTGATACAACGACTATAATTAAATGAAAAACGTTCCTGGCAGATGCATCGGTGAGTGGTGTTGCTCAAATCCGTTTACCGGCGGGCATTGATTGTGCGCGGAAAAGTGTTTCCGCTTCCTGGAATTGCGTCCACGGCTGGTAAAACGCTCACGCCGCTCATCTTCTCGTTCGTTACAGGCTCGTTACAAGGGGTTAGTCGGGCTTTTGAAGCAGGCTCTGGCTCTTCCAGCTCGGTCCATCTCGGTTGTTGGTGTGTCCCTTCGGCTGTTTAAACGTTGCCCACTGGTTCTTTTGTTTCTGCAAGCAAAGAAAAACGCAACAAAGGGAAAGCAGAAGAAGGAAGAATTGGTAAGAAATGGTTTAAAACTTCCAGCATTGACGCAACAATGATCGATCGTCGCGTGGTAAGTGGGGATGGTTGAGTTGAGTAGTAAATAGTGATAAATTGCAGTTAATGGAAAGCGAGTGGAGCTGCAATACGGGGGCTTACTGGTGAAGCGAATCGGTCTGGGCGTCCTTGAGCATTGGATATTGATTTATCAAATGGAGTAGAGAGTGTTGTTAAGCGATGCAATTTATAACGAGCGAGATGGGAAAGTGTATTACGTTGATTGATTGTTGAAGGACAAACTTGTGCCAGGTGGCTCAACGAAGGAGGTCCGGTTGAAGAAAGTTTCATAAACTATCGTGTGATCAGTCTCTGTTAAAGTCTTCATAGAACTCGGGATGTTCCAAATTCCAAATGGACCAACCATTACTCTTACAAACCACTTCTGCAACCTAAAACCGCTTCTATACAGCGAAATGTCACTCCTCGAAAGGTCTTCCCCCGAAACACGAGCGAAATGTTATTCCGACCGGTACAGGGACTTCCGTCCTGTGCGTCCGAAAACGCTCAATAAAACAATGTGTCCTTTGGGGATATACGTTCCCCGTTACTGAATGGCCACATCGCTTTAGACGACAGCTGGCCATAAAAACCGAAACGTCCGCCATGTAAGCAGTGGTCTGTATTTTAATGATAACATTTCCGGCATCGGATACCGTACGTTTTTCCTGCAAGAAGCACTATTTTCATCAACGTTCCCGGAATCTTTGGAGAGGTGGGATTTATTTTTTGCTTTGCTTTTCGACGTGCCTTGAACTGATTCTCGGCCTGTGACACCCATACCCATTAACTATCATGTATGGCCAGCTAGCCAGCCAAGGGGGAATTTGTCAAGAAGAGTTGGACCAGCACACGCATGGTCAAAAGACTGTGCATGTCTTGCTACCATGTTTGGTCCCTTCTTTCAGAGTTTATGGTTTTAATCATTTCACTTTTTGCCAGCGCTTTTCTGACACAAACGCACACACACACTTCTCACACGTATATACACGTGGTTCAAGTTGGTTTCGTAGAGGTGGTCTATTGCCAAAATCGAATTTTAGAGACATGTTCTCTAGTGAAGAAATTCGCTTTTATTTGGCTTTCCGATGGAGAGATTCTCCTTCTTCTTCACCTTCTTCACTACAACCTCCATTTCTGGCTTTCTGTGACTTACTTTTACCCCTAGTAAAGTTGTCAGCCCTACATACGGGGAGGTGGTCTGGACGGGATTTGAACCCCGGTCCTGTCGTGCGAAGATTGGGGCCGTTATCGCCTCGGCCGGCGGACCACCCCCCGAGAGTTAGAGAGATTAAAGAGCTTAAAATCCTATTATATATTTAATATTTCAAAGGGCTACGGGAAACATCTTGAATTCTGATGTGAGAGATAGAGGAGTCAGGCTATCAACCGACAGTATAGGGTATCAAACTCGATGCTAATTATCCCATCGTGAGCTGATAAAGCTGCAGATATCATTCATACGAGTTTATTGAACGCGTTTCTTCCTAGAAATTTCGAGGCTTTGATCAAGAGTCCTTCTTGATTGTCAAAGTTTGTGAGAGAGTTCAATTCGTTCGAGAATCACAATAACCATGATAGTTTTCATGGCCTTTCAGGTTACCGTTGCCTCGAAGGGATCTCGAATGCCTCCCAAAAAAAACTAGATCCGTGTGTGTCCGTTTACGGCAAATGGGACAGTTTTATGAAGAGGCTAAAAGTTTCTACAAGTCTTTAATGGCTTCGTATACTTTTTTCTTTGCCGGTTACTAGTTCCCTACACACATAAACGCACACACACACGAACGGTCGTTTTTCTCATTAGTCTGGGATGGGGATCTAAGATTTCATAAAGTGTCGGTTTTATGGATGGCATGCTGTGTGTGTTTCGCTCGTGGAGATTTTGTTTCGTTAGAGCTGCCATGGAGATTTAGTACGTTGGATACAAGCAACCCCGAATCGTGTCATATGGCAGTTGGGATTATTTTTCTTGCTCTTACAAAATACAAAAAAAAACCTACCACTTAATTAGAACATGAAAGTGCTTCAAATATTGCTCCATAAAATGTAAAATCTATCCCGTGTACAATGGACCAAATCCGGATTAATGCTAGCCGAACCGTAAAACACAGGGAAAATTTCCTAGAATCGGAGTCTACCATCGTTTATTTGAAATTATACCCATTATCATAACCATTCGCACCGCAATGGACACCAATCCTGAAGCAAACACCGAAAACTAACGCAACGTGATGTTTCCTTTTCGCTTTCGCGTCTCGTGTTAAAGACAATAAAGCGAAACATGCGAGACGATACGCCGGAGCTCCTCGTAATATTTGTCATTTAAATCCTTCGAATGTCAATGTCACGGTGTATAGTAGTATGTCCTCTAAAACCACCAAAGCTTACCGCCTCAAGTGATCAAGGTTGGGACCGAGAACTTCGACCGGTTGCGATGTTGGGGGAAAATGTGGACGAAACGAGGCTTGTGCTCCAAAAATTCGATCAACTTGTCCTGCTAACTAGTCGGGCTTTCTCACATCTTCTTCTCGAGACATTGAACGGTATGCCGAGCTTGTCTCAGACTGTTCCGTATGGTTCCGAGTTTGTGTTCACAAGAACAACGAACAGATCGAATTTCCATGCACACACCGCTGAAAATCACCGAACTTTCTCTTTTTCCCATTCCGCATTCCGAAATGTTTCGACAAAAACACCAAATTCTTCGACGCTTAATGGTGCGTCCCTTCCGTCGCCGGCGTCCTATCGCTACAGTCGGTGTCGCGCTTGCTTCCAAAACGGATCCACCAGAAAGTCATTCAGCCTGCCACTGATCCCCGTAGATCGCGCCCTTAGTCCTGGCGAAAGGTCTTTGATGCAAATCGAAAACAAACAGTCTGCATAAATTATGCTAATTCATCCCAACCCCCCCCCCCCCCCCCCCACCGGGACGTCCAAACGAGGGTGCTGGTCAGGAGACGAAGATGCAACAGATATTTCGACAGCAAGACTTCGAGAGGCGATTGTTTGTTTTTGTTTGCCGGTGATGGTTGCGAAATTTGACGCTTTGGCAATCTCTTTCCTCGGGCCTTTTTTGCATCGCGTATTGATTGGCGAGGTAACGATTGCTCTTCCCCCAATCGCAAATCGGATCAATGCGGACACGGCGCTGATGACGATGCCGATTCGCTACACCTTTGGCATTAGGCTGAAACTGGGAAAATGGTGGCTAGGGAAATGGTGATTAGGTGGCGGAATGAAAATGCTACGTTTGCACTAGTACTGGTGAGAAAAAAGCAACATACCGGACAGGACAGCGAAAGCTCTACTACACATCTACACAAAGCTACTAGTCTAGAACAGGCTTGAGCCGGTGGCAGCGCACATTCATTCAGCCCGAGCAACCGAACCCCGATTCCAAAATCCGGTTACCTTCGCACAATAGCAACCAGCACGCACCACTTTTTCGACGGTCCCGGAAGCGATGCGTACTTTTCTTCCACGAAGCATTTGTTCCTTCACCTGTATCCGGGTATCGATCCGAGCTACTTGGACCTGCTGCTGGTTGGAATCCAATTTCCGGTAATTTTGTGGCCTTCCGATTACTGGTCCGTTCTATCGCTGGCTCTATCATCCACTCCGATTTTCAAACGATCTGATGAGTTTCGCGTTGGTACCGCTCGGTCCTGCTTTGATGTTGAGGTCTGCCTGGCGCCAGATAGCCACGCTCAAACTGGTGCCACCTTTGCAGCTGCTGTTGCCAGGTAGCTTGGTTGGTTGGGAATGCCATTTGATTGGATATTTGGACGTGGAATTGATCCACCCAGAGCGGGTGAGAGGGATTGACAAGCTCATCTTCGTACCGCAACGATTCCGTCGGAAGAACTGCTGACATACGAGAACTCGAACCTTTGGCGTACTGCATCTGGACGCTGGTTTGCAACTCAATATACACAGATCACAGCAAAACGGATTGGGCAGCTTGAAACAGCGCACACATACACACACACACACACAGATAAACACATACAGAGTCCAAACATTACATGGAATATTGTACACAAATGGTGCTAATGTAGTACCGCCGGGATCGTTCGAATGAGCCAGATTTACTTTACGAACGCGTTTTTGGCAATTTAAACAAAACAAACTGAAAAGGAAAGTTTGGTGCAAAATTGCATAAATTGTCCGTTCGGCCCAAGGTTCTCTTTAGGAGCTGTAAAATTTTGCTATCTGTCTCTGCTGTTTCAGTGATCGAATGCACGCAAATACACCACACATCGTTACACTAGGCATTGGAGATAGTAAGCGACAAGAATAAATCGGCAATCACATCATGCTGCGGGAAGGAGAAGAAAGATAGGTATGAGAAGACAGAGAGAGAGAGAAACAAAGAGACAGACATAGTGTAATGGAATGGAGGCGTAGGCATCAGTGTGAAAACTATGTCCCTTTCCCTCAATGGGCAGGATGCTACTTCGAAAGCGATTGACTCAAGTTTTGCTACGCAGTGAGACAGGCGGTACGTGATGAGGGAAAACAACAGCAAACGTTCATTGTTGAGGTAGCAAACCAAGGTCCAAACACTTACCCATCTTCGGCAGTATAACGTCCTTCGTTATGGTTCGATTGGCGTTCATCCGCCGGATCGCTTGGTCCATGCTGCCCGTGCTCGGCGCGTTCGAGGAAGGAAGCTTACCGGAACCGGTGTTGCAGACACCTGGGCCCGCTTGACCTGTAACAGATTTGCAAATCGTGGTCGAGCCCCCACGACAGGATCGAGATTAGAGAGTTGTGGTACGATAGAAGCCCCATGTGAAAGCAAAAGAAAGGTTGCTGCTCAGTTGGCAAGAGAAATCTGAGCGTATGGTCTGGGGTATGATGGTCCTGGTGCAGAAGGCCGAAGAGCGTTGTGCGATTGGTTGTACGTACTTGTGTTACAATTACCTGGCAGCCGCGGTGGCCTCGACAACTCCACCGGACACACGCGTCTCCTTCGCTTCGGCAGCTTGGCACGTGCCTGCGTGTGCGAGTAGTACATCGTGAAGTTGCTCACGATGACGGGCACGGGTAACGCGATCGTCAACACACCGGCCAACGCACACAGCGCACCGACAAACATGCCGATGTACGTTTTCGGTGTCATGTCACCGTACCCGACGGTGGTCATCGTGACCAGCGCCCACCACAGCCCGAGCGGGATGCTGTTGAAGTCGTTGTGTGGATTGATCTGGATGCGTTCGGCGTAGTACACGAGGCTGGCGAATATCACGATGCCAAGCACGAGGAAAAACACCAGCAGCGTGAGCTCCTTGGCCGACGCCCGGAAGGTTTGGATCAGAATCTTCAGCCCGGACGAGTGGCGCGTCAGCTTGAACAGCCGCATGATGCGGATGATCGAGAAGAACTCGAGGATGTCCGCGTTCTCGAGATGGGACGCGAACCGCTGCAGTATCAGATCGATGAAGAAGCTGAGCGTGGCGATGTAGTCGATGATATTTACAGATGACGTGATGAACCTTAGCTTACTTGGCGACGATATAAAGCGTACCTGGAAGGGTTGGAGATCGTGGAAATCATTAATTTCTTTAAAAAATTAGATTAGTTCTACTTTTGAGTCATGTTTGCTTTACAGGGTTTTCCCAATTAGTTTAACCTTCATTCTTTTTTGTCGGACTGCATTCGATTTCACTTTTTTCGGTGTGGATTTGAAATTAAGGTCACGGATTTTTGCTTATGAGCTTTAAATTGTATGGCTTAGTCAATGATAGGGGATCAAAGCTTCATAATTTTAATAAATCTTCCAAAGGAAGCTTGAACCCTGTAAGTACTGGAGCCTTCCACTGAAAAGAAGATTTGTTCACGTTTTTATTTCAAAAAAGTTAAATCAAATAAGTTAGTTTCGAAAACAAACGCCAAAGTAACTTCAAATATTGCAGCACAAAACCTCTGATGTCAATAACCTTAAAATCGTGTCGAGAAACCTCTGGTGAGTATTTCAATAAATTTGTTGTTTTATCTGCAGAAAGTCAGTTAGCAATTACCATTATTTCGAACGTAAACCATGCATTGCAGACACATTCGATGTAGAAGAACGCGATGTGTGCGTTCGTTTGCGTTTTGTCCAGCACCCAGGACGTGTTCTGGTTGGCCGTCTTGACCGTGATGTTCCGTATGTAGGGGACGCGCATGTCCGGGTGGGTTTTCAGGCAGAATGATATGATCGACACGCAGATGAAAAACACTGATATGATACCGATTATCTGCAACGAGAGGGCAAACGGGGTGAGTTAAGGACGCATCGAATCATTCGGGATGGGCTATAATCTTGAAAATCCTTCCAATTATAATAATCATAAGCAGTAACTGGCCGTTTGACCACCGTAACCGTCATCAATCTCTTCAGAGGGTTAAGCGCTGTTTCGCTCACGTTCGAGAAACGATGCCGATTCCTTAATTTGCATTTAACCATAAAACACATTCATTCTCCATTCATCGGCACGACCTCTCGAGCCTAAAGACCTTCGATACGTCATCCGCTCGTTCGCTTGGTCAGACGATCAAAGCTATCGCTTGCATGGTCAGACAGTAAATAGCGCGCTTAAACCGAGCACGAATCATACTCATAGAGCAAGAAAATGGCTTCGGGCGGTGTTTGTAATCTATTCGAATTGACCAACAAACTGGCGCGGTCGTGGTCCGGGAACGAATCATCAACACTGATCATTCCACTTTCCACAGCAAACCGAATAAGAGGAATTTTCCCCTTTTTCCATGCCGTATCCGGCGATGAAATGAATGCACCAGCAAACCTATAAATCACATCGGAATTACTTGTCCTTCCATAAACTCAGAACAAGGCCCAAGGATGTTTCGTGTGGAAAAAAAACAGGGTGCAATACGTAATCGTCACCAGGGTTTTACGTCGGTCTCAAAATGGCTCCGAGCATCATTCGAGAGCGGTGTGCATCATTGATTGGGCTGGCCGGCGTACCCGAAAGGGCACGAAGGAAAACCCAATCGACTGGTTGATTGACAGATTTGTTTACTGAAGACCTTTTCCATCGTCCACAGCACCGCCAGCACTGGTGTGTCCTTTCCTGCTTTTTTCCGAAATGGTTCGGGTAGCCTGTTTTTTTTTTGCTACATCATTTTCCCACCGAGAGGCGCGTGGGTATCGGAAAATGCAGGACAAAAACAACAAGGAGGAAAAATGAATATCAAACACATCGTCCCCAGAAAGGAAAAATGAACACCAAGGTAACACAGAAAGAGAAAAAAAACGCGCCGGCCATGGACGTGCTTTACGCCGGTGGAAAAGTTCTCCAAAATGGGTGGGGTCGAGTTTTTCACTTGGAGATGGAAAAGTTATAAATTACAGATTCAGTGAGATGTTTTCTCATGCAGTTTTTTTACTCTTCCAACAGCTTAACGGACACAAAATGCTTTCCATTATGTGCTGTTAGATGGTCTCTGCTCCCATCGAGAGAGTGAGATGTTTAATGAAGTTGAATTAGTTTATTGACGTATCGAAGGCAGTTGAGATTGGATTATTAATGGTTGAAAGGGCCTTCCTTCTCGGGCTAGCGTTAAAGTAATAGTTTTGATCATGGAAAACTGGTGGGCCTTTTCTCTTTGTAATTAAGCTTTAAGTGAAAGTTTTCTCTAAATATGATCGATTTATCTTTATCTTTCGGCCTCCGGCCATTGAGTCGAGTCCGGAAACGTTGACCTAAAAATGGAAAGGAAGCATGAGCATGGAGGACAATTTTCTTACCTTGGCAGCGTTGGAACTGTACGGCTCGTCGAACAGTGACCAGATCTGTGGCTTCAGGTGCTGCCACCAGCTCACCTTGCCCTTATTGTAAGCGTCTTCGAAACCGAACTTTTTCGCGACCTCCTCGTCGGTCGGTTTTTCCGTATCTAAATCTAATCTATCTAAAACAGCCAACGTTTCTTGTGTGTTCCGATGCTGGCGTGAGGAAGAAAAGAGAAGGAAGATATTGCGGATGAAGCTTTTTCCTTTGAATTCCGGCAAGGCCTGGTTTGATCGGGGGTGAATATATTTTTATTGATGGCATTTTAATAGGAAACCCTCGTAAGTGGGAGGGAAAATGGACATCCATGCAGGTTGGGTAGCGTTGGCGAAGGAATGAATGATAAAAATTAATGATCTCGGATTTTGCTTTCAACTCAATCCGATCGGTTATTTACAGCGCCGAAAAAATCGAACCCGGTGGCATCCAATCGCTTCCGGATTCGAAATGATTTGTTACCATTTATGTAACCGACCGCGGGGAGAACGGGAAACCCCTTGGCCCACAAGCTCGAAATGCTCATTAATCATAAGGAACTCGCGCTGGTTGGGTTGAAATGTTTATCAAAGAGGTCGAATTTAAATGTCCTTCTCCCGAGCGTTTTCCCCCCAAAAACTCAAGGACGATTGGTTTGGTTTGGTGCGCAAAAGGGCAATGGTACAACTCTCCCCGGACAACTGAATGTGAAAAACTAATCAATGGCAAACCGCACAATAGCGCCTACTTCCCAAAACAACATAAAACCGAAAGGAACGCTTCGGATGGTGTAGATATTCCCGCAAGGGTTTATGATAGCACAACCCGACCACACCCGATTAACCCACTCTCCCCCGAAAAGCGAAAGGATTTGACCGAAAGTTCTAAATCCCGTACAGATTCTCGGAGGTTCTCGTTTAAAAGGAGACCGTTTGCTCCCGTTCGTAAATCAACCGGATTGTTTCGGGATAAGCAAGCGATAAGGAGAAGAAAGGGGAGAGAAGGGAAAACGGGGAGTGAACAGTAAAGGAGAGAAAATAGAATGCTAAAGTAAACACAATCGGGCACAATTCATTAATCATTTTTGAAACAAACTTCCGAGTCTTTTATGTCCTTTCGTGAGACGCACGATGGAGGCGCCTGGTCGGCGACAAGCGATCAGGATTTTGAAGGGGTGCAAGGATTTGTTTAGTTAGTGTCGGTTGGTGGTGAATTTTCATCGTCTGTCCCAGGAATTATAAGATCCCTCTCTCAAGGTTATCAGTGAAGAAGCGACGGCAAAGATTAAGCTAGCGTTTCGCTTAAAATTTAGATGTTTTGTGTCATTTTTTAAACCTGAACTCCCGTAAACGTGTAAATAAAAGAGGTTTTCTGAGCGTGTTGAACAGAATAATTTAAGAATACAATTGAATTTACAGCACCTTCAGCAAAGGTCACATTGAAAAGGGAATTATCCGTTTTGTCGTGCTTTATAAAAATTGCAACGTTATTGCCAAAAGCCTTGATAACAGCTCGATAAGACACAATCGATACATTCTTTTGTTCGGCACTATAAACAAGAGCAACGGAACGGTTTTTTTCCCGACTCCAATTGAAATAAAAAAACAGCTAGAAAACCCTTGTTCGGCGTGAAAATGGCCATCATTATTAGATTAGAGTGACACCTTCAAGGTCCCGGTGTCGGTGTCCATTACCGGTACACGAAGGCGCATAAACCCAACGTCTACATTACAACAGTGGCAGCCTACCAGCACCAACAGAGAAACCAGCGCACGAAGACGATGGTGCTTATCTTTCGGCTTTCAGCACAAGCAGCAATCCTTTTGCGCTCGATAATAGGATGGCTTCTTTTACACGCGCGTTGTTTGGGGGATCGGGGGGTCGTCGGAGCTTTTTTTTTGCAATTTTGTATCATTTTGTTACCTCGGTTACCACTTACCACAAGTCACAAACGGCTTGGGTACTTAACAAAAGGGTGTACGGAAAACAGTACACGGGAAGGGAAAGAGCAAGCGTTGGTCCTGTCTCCAAAAAAAAAAGCTCAACTCGCTTCCCCAGAAAAAGGGCCGAAAAGTGAAAGTCAACCGATGACAGCGGCATGACATTGCGAAACATTTTTCCGACGCACAGGACAGTTTAATGCCGGCACGCAATCCACCCAAACCCGGGGTTGGGTGAAGCCAACGAAAGCTTCACCAGAGCATGTCTTGCGTTGAAGAGGGGTGTTACAGTTCCTTGGAAAGACCGAAACTCACTCACTCACCGGTTCAGTTCACCGATGAGTGGTTTCCGGTTCGACTTAGCGTTTGAGGGAAGAAAACGTTAAACGAAACAAAGAAACCCCACCAAATAGCGCCAAAAAAGCACCCACGAAGCTCCCAACAACAAAGGAAGCAAACGAACACACAACTGTCGATAAAAATCATCTGCCGAACACTGTTTTTCCCTGGGCTTCGGAGAAAGTGATTTGGATTTTTGGTTTCGTTAAATGGACGGTTTGATGGTTTACCGATGCGCCGGTCCCATGCGAGCGAGCGAGCTTAATGTTATTTTGTAACGGGTGAAAACGGCACCAGTTTTTTCTTTTAAAATGTCAATGTCATTTTATGTGGCACTCTTTTTTTCCAAAGAAAACATTGAGGGATGTGTCTTTAGGTGGGTTTCCATACGCGAACAGAATGACAATGAGGTTTCATGAGAGGAGTTGGAGTTTCTTCTGTTCGTTGTGGGTCGACATGTTATGCATTTATTGGAAGGAAGAAGCACTTGATGTTTCTTCGAAGCATGGAGAAAAGTGAAATGATGTTTCAGTTTATGTTGACAGCTAGTACATGAAGAGGGTTCAGCGATTAGAAGACGTAGGTTGACGTGAAACGCTTAAAACGCTTAAAACGCTTCATGTGTCAAACAGCGGACATTTGCAGGATTTCGATAGTGTTATTCACCTAGTTGCAAGTAAAATTGGAAACAAGAACAAATTATAGTGATAAATTTGAATTTGGGGTCTAAAAACTATAATTTGTGCTAAAATTAATATTCTAAAATCAATTAAAAAGAGCAATTAACTCGAGGTTCTCGAAATAATTTTAGCCCGTCAAGCATACTTTGGGGCTGTTAAGCAAACACTCACCTGTGTGTACGTCATCCAGCAGCATGGCTCTACCTGATTGGAGTCAAGTCCCCAGAAGGATAGTTCTTCCTCGAACAGCGGCCCACAGACATCGGTCGGATAGTGCAGTTTGCCCGTGCTAGAACATAGAGAAGGGAGAGAAAAGCGAGCACAATATAAACACCAGGACGAGCACGATAAATGATGGAAGGGTGGTAGTTTTTTCTCTCCAAAGGGGGACATTCCCAAACACACACACACACGAACGAGGACATTAACGTTTATTTTCCCGCACTGCTTTCCGGACAGGTGAACAGCGAAGGGCATGTGTATTATTACCGTCCCGTCGTGTTTGTGTTACACTTTTTTGCAGTGTTTTGTTTTCCCTTTTAGTCTATTTTCCTTGAGCACAAAATTCAACATGTGCCTGAGTTGGGTTGATAGTGGCAAGCGTTTCGTTCGTAGATTCACCAGCAAGGGTGACACGATACATGTTTACCTTATTTTACCAAACATCTACACAACCACCGAACATACCGTGTGTGAAGTGAGTGAACGGTGTTTGGCGCACGGGAGGCAGTAGTTTTTATTCCCATGGAACCTATGAGTTCCAGGAATCAGGAAGGGCGCATAGGAAAATAATCATGCCTAAAATAACAACAATGAAGACAATGGAATGTGACCTGGTAGAGAGAGTTCCGCCCATCTCGTACACATCCACATGTCAAACGCTGCCAGCAGTAGCAGCGGCAGTGTCTGATGATGGTTATTATGGTAATCATGATGTTGAGCGCCATTGAACGGTGCATGTCTGATCTGAATTTTATCGGATGACATAGTGCCGGTATAATTGTAATAATAATATTAATTGTAAAAATAATAATGTGAAACATTCGTTGGAAAATGCCTCCCGACTTCACAAAAAAAAGGAAAAACCTGTTCGTGAAGTGACATTTTAGCTAACAGAGCAGGAAAACTTTTCTCATTGGGCCGTTACGTTCTTGCAGGGGAAATCTCAGCCTGGGGCAATGAAACTGTTCAACCTTAAAGTGGGCTGAGAAGGCAAGCTAGTGTCCTCCTTTCTTTTGTGATAAGAGTAACAAAAAGGCAAATGAAAGAACGCACCGTTGTGTGAGCGGAAAATTGGCAAACGTGCCGTATCGCGGGAAAACCCAACGGTCCGCAGTCATAATGCGTAAGATGTAGTTGTTTGTCGATGCGTGTATGCGATGGAAATGGAATGGAGTTTTAGTTTAATGAAAATGCGGACTAGTAAATGGGCTAGAAAATACGCCTGTGTTTGGTGAAGCTTGCGATAAGAGGCTGAGATTTTTATGAGAAATGGACATTTGTGTTGAGGTGGTCTTAAAAGAAAAGCTTTATTTCTGTCAGACTGGTGAACTAAGTTTTAGCTAAAAATTCATTGTAAAATATTGGCCAAAATGATTTTATTTTTTGCCCAGAGACAGCAAAATTGAGTTAAAGTTCCCAGATGAATTATGAATCATTCTTTATATGAATTATTCAGTATTTCCCTGACAATCAGAAATGTCGAACTTTTCGACACCTAGTATGTAAGTGTTTATTATTTATTTATCTCCAATCATTAATTATTTGAAGTTCAAATAATAATTTACAACGCTTTATTCATTTCCATATTTTACTGACGAAGTTCTCACGATGCTGGATGCATTAACTGACCAGATTTTTTCACGAATTTCCATGCTTTTGCTTTGGCCTACATTTTCCCTTTTTCCTCGTTCCTCTTACCGGGAGATAAAATATAAACTCAACGTGCAGTTTCATTCAAATGCAAATATAATACGGTTATCGACCCAGGTCAATACATTACGTCACTGCGTTCAGATGCGTTCGTAAAGCCTCACTCCTGCCGGAATGGAACATCCATCCCACATTTCCCCGTCCTAGGCCTCGCTTAATGGACCTTTGGCCTGTTTGTGGAAAGCACTCGACAGGAATTTGCAATGAGCGAAGTTTTTTTTTCCCTGTCCCTGTTCACTTAAGAGCCAACGAATCAGAAGAAAATGTTGACAAAAAAGTCATCCGACCGATCCGACGAGAGAACATGGGCGCAGAAAAAGCCACCGAGAGCTGATAACTGAGCTGGAATGTGACCACGAACATTCGAACATCCGGCTTTGCGTGACGACTGCCCGGAATGGCCGCACGGCCTTTGGATGAATTAAATCACGTTCGTGTGTAAAATTTATTCCCAGTTTCCCGGCAGCAGTTCGGTTCGCTTACAGCCGTCGACAGCATGCCTGTATTGATTCACCCGGATACGGAGGCCTGCCAGAAGGACGAACCTTGCACAGTGTTTGAGAAAGTTTCAACGCAGCTCCCCGGATCGTGCCCGCATACAGTACAGCGCGCGGTTTTGTGCAATCGACAGTTGGAAAGCGTGTCACAGGCACTGGGCTCACCCCCCTGCCAACGACCAACATTATGCAGTTGGGAAGACGGAAAAACGGTTTAATTAAAAGTTCACCATCGACATTCTTGGCGGTGGTCGGTTTCTTTAATTACTCGCCCGGTTTTTCGAGCACGCCATCGGTCTTAATGCCGTGTGCGAGCGCGTGACACACGGCGAGGCATTTACACCGGAGCGAGAGTTTCTTAAAGCTCCGGCAGCAGATGTCGGACCCGATTAAGAAGTTTTTCGCGCACCGCACCGGAGGGCGGCTCTTCTTCGGGTGCACTTAAACCGCCACCCAAGAATTGAAAGTTTTTGCCCGGCTCTTGGAGGGCTTGAATAAAAATGCATTAAGAACCGGACTTTTTTGCACTAAAGTCCTCTTTTCCATGGAAGCATAGTAAGGTGGAATGGACCACTTCAGGTAAGGGGTTCGCTGCCGGCTCGAGTCACAGTTTAATAAGAAAGTTTTAGCTTCTAATTTTCTATTGCTTCATTATGAGCGATTTGCTGTTGGGGAAAGTTTTTCGGCTCACGGAAACCTCGGAAGTTATCAGGGGAGGGATAATAGTGGGGCGAACAAAATGGTGGCTAAGAGAGTGATAGTTTGTAAGTGGCACCAGGCGTAAAGTAGGATGCAGCCTTGAAACTTGAAAAACAAAGCTCGAGCTAGGCGATGCAGGAGATCCTTTCAGGTTGATTAAAAATACGAGCAAAGAGGGTTTTAATGAATGGAAATTTTAAAGAGCCAACGGAGTATCTAAAACAAGATGAAATGTTTCAAATAATTTAGAAGTCAGATGTTGCTTAAAATTTATAACTAAACACCAAAATATGCCATAATACTTCCAAGTCTCGGAGAGTTCCCCATTAAGTCACCAAATGATTTACGCGTAAAGCAATATCTCAAAACCAGCGGTCGATAAATGAACGAAAAGTTATGGTGCAAAACTCTCCGCTTCGACGAAAACTTTACCCATTGTATGCACCAGCGCTCCGGCTTATTGCTGTAAGATTTGTGTAAGAAACTGGGTAGCAGGTCATTGCTACCCTTTAGTTGTTTTTTGTATCCGGCACCGATGCTTCATTGCTCTACTCCTTAGATGCTAGAAGCGCATGAAGTTGTTGAGGGAACTGGTTGATGGAAGCAGACGGTCGGGTGTAAAGATTTGGCCAACAATAAAGAGGGCAACGGCAACAGTATTTTACAAATTGGCAGCAGCTTGAGGGCAATATTGAATTCGGAATGAAATACCGCGCCATGCTTGGCGACTCATTTGTATTCTGCTGCTGGTCTGGTCTGGCCCGTTTTGGCAGATGAATGAAGCAGGAAAGGCCAGAAGATTGAATGGTTGACTTGAGAAAGCCACTCGGATTGGGTCTTATTGAAAAGTTCGAGCCGTACGTAACCGATTTGTTCCGAGGTTTCCGGTTTTGTGGTTCTGATGGACGGGAACAAAGGGCAAGAGCATGAAAATTGAGATACAAAGCAAAGGCAAATCGTTGGGAGTTACAGATACAGAGATAATACTGAACAGAAAATAAGAAATGTAGCGTAATTTTAAGAAACTTAAGTGGTTTTCTGGATGGATGGGATGGAAAGACGAATTAAGGGGCCATTCAATTCATTTCCTTAGAAAAAGACGGAGCTTCATGATTTGTTTTCCTTGTTCTTTTATACTAGTTGAGGTATATCCGTTTGGTGCCGTGACCAGGGTACACAAAAAATACCGCGTTTCATTATATTCAGAAATTCTGATTGCATCTTTTGAATAAAATGAACGCATCGATATGATCTTTGCACAATAGCCAATTTAAAATTCAAACATCTGCCCGAAATGGAGACGCCCAGTACTTTATCTCCTAATACGCTCTCACAGCCGCTGGCCCTAATGTGCATGATAATATTTATTATGATCGAAATTGCATCGCATGTCCCGAAAAACGAATCGTGTACGTACCGGTAGTAGTTGAGTACTTGCGCAAACACCCCCGGGTGCCGATCGAAGAAGTACTCGTTCAGGACGGGATCATAGTTGCCCAGTGCCTCCGTCAGTCTCGAGAGCCTCGTGGCCGGGATCTTCTTGAGTGTCGCCTTGTACGTCTCGTGTCGTATGCCGCCAACGTTCAGAACCACCCGGTTCTCTGAGTCCATGTTATTCATAAGATTCATTTCCCGGGGTTTTGGAGTACCCGCACGCTCACCAGTTTGTTTATACCTATCCTATTCACCTGCCCCGGGTCCACGCCAGCACTGTTTGCCTATCCAGATTGTGAGCTGACTCTTTGAAGAGTGTACGCGTGTGTGTATACGTGTGGAAGCTTCTTGCTTCCACTGTTTTCCCGAAAAGAAAAAAAACGATCTGGAAGAAACCCTCCCGGAAATGGTGCGTTTGAGCAGGTGATGGACGCAGCTAGCGAATTGGCCGGTCCGCTTCACCATGCAAATATTGGCAAACGGGGCGCCACTGTAGCTTGTTGCTCGCTGTGCTCCTTTGGCCCGTCGTTGTGCGTGGACGTGATTTTATTTTGATCTGCAGCATATTAAGCAACCGGGCGAATGCCGTCAAGCGTCACGTCACGTACGGGGCACGGCTGAAACTAGATACGCTAGCAAAAAAGCTTCAGTTTTCTAGCTGTCCAGCCGCGGGGTTCTGGTCGTCTTGATTTGCTTGTAGCGACACGCGATCTTATCACGTTCCCAAGACGTATTTCTCTCTCTGTTTGTGTTTGTGCTTGTCGGGCTCGACCCGTGTGCTTATTAGCCACGGTCGAGATTATCTGCTTTCGCCACCTAATTCCTCGACCGTTTGGGTGTCTTCATGAGCGCGTGTCGTGTCTTCGATTTCGTTGCCCAGATAGCGGATGCGGTTGCCCCCTGTCGGATGTCCGAGCCGTTGGACATTTAATTTTTCCAGTAATTAATCAACAGCTGCTAAGACGCTGAGGAGGGTGGACACAGCAAACGTTGCAGACTCATCCTGGGCTAGGCGTAGCGCCAGCTTCAGGCTTCGTGATTGGTAAGCAACGACACATCGTACACATCGTCCGCCTTATCCGGCGATACTAGTGACCTCTGGTAGTGGGCAGAAGAAGCAGCAGTAGTAGCAGCAGCGCGAAGATGCGACGTTCCGTCCTACATTCATCCTGGTGTGGCTGATACGTGCAAGCGCATCGCTATCCACCGATGGCAGCTACGAGAGCTGATACTGTCGCCACAGCTTACACCATGTATTACGGCTCAGCATGACGTGTCCGTGTCACGAGCGTATCCTCTGGAAGGCAAAAGAAGGAAAAAAAGGAGAGAAATTGATTATGTAGCAGATAAATTTTGCACGCCAGCTTAATGCGACGCAAATGGTGTGTGGGATTAATGTTTGCGACGAATTGAATTACTACGACCGGATGGAGCAGGTGGACCACAAGCGTGGGTGAAACAACTCCCTAACATCAGGATATCAGTTGCATAAATGCATTTAACCAACAAAAAAAAGTGCCCGCACTTGGATACAATCAATGACACTGTGTCGCATCCACACGGGTCCCGAGAGGTCCCGTCTGCTCATTAATTATACCGTAAGGCATACAGCTTCAATTAATACGCAGCAAATCCGGCAAATCTTTGTTGTTGCTGTATGAGTCCTTTTTGGCAAATCGTTCCTCGGACTGGCTGAGTTTTTGGGGGGGTGGTAAAATGATTCATAGCGCTTTTTCGAAAAGTGTGCCATACACTCACGTTCTGGGTGATTGAAAATTATCTCAAACAAACAGTGTTGCCGCACCGGGCGCGTGCACTTAATGAGATTAAATAATTGAATGCACCAAATGACCGACGTTCATTAAGTAATTAATAATCAATGCTTATCGTGTCAACACGTGTCATGAGCAGTACACAGCACACAGCCATTCGGGGTAGAAAAAGTAGGGTAGTAGGAAAAATGGCCGTTTACCATATGTGTGCTGTCGGTTCGTTCGTCGGTTACGGTTGGCCAACTTTTGGGCAACAGGCAGATGTGATGTCGGTGATAGGAAATCATTGATGTGTGCGTACACGTGTGCGTTCAAAAATATTTGATTCGCAGGAATCGTTTGTTGGGAGCTGTTTTTTTATTGCGTTCAATGTTGTTTGCTTCGAAAAGCTGCCAGTTTTTAAGGATTTTGTTGTATTTGACGATCAGCTTTATGAAATTTGTCTAGAAGAGTTAGAAGCTTTGTTTCTATACGTATTTCTTTAGGAAAACTTATTTGTTGTAGTTTATGGTATATATGGAGACAGACAAATTGTATCGCCTAAAGTTATGCAAATATTCCTCGAAAGTTCAAATATTGCAATTTTTCTTTCAGATAATAAAGCAGGAAGTTAACGCCTTATAGTTTTTAACCCTGGGAATCACAATTTTCTCCTGATAGTATGCAATACTCCCGACAAAACTTTTGTATCTTGTCTCTGTGAGTCGCCATTTTCAAGGAGCAGGATATTTAGATAGTTGGAACTAATTTCTTTTAAAATGAAATGTATTACTGATATTATTTCTGTGTTTAACGCAGGAACTAAGATAATTTATTATGATAGCTCCTGGAGGTATGCAAGTATTAAATTGTAATATCTAGTAACCTGTGGCTATTCGGTGGGGAAAGCGACAGCGGCGCCGGTCTTCACATGGCATGACCGGGGTTCAAATCCCATCCAGACCGCCTCCGAGTACGCAGGCCTGAATACTTTGCTACGGGTAAAATCAAATCACAGAAAGCCAGAATTGGCAGGCCGAGACCTCTCGACGAGGTTTTAGTGCCTGCCAACGAAGAAGAATAGGATTACTTATTATTTTATTCATTTGTTTAAGTTCATCTTCAAGTAAGTTGAGAAGAACTCAGCATTCAGGACATATTGAGAGTGAAATGGAATTGTTAAACTTCCACCATTTACTTGCGGTTCGGTTTCACAGTTTCCCTTCCCTGCGAAGTCGTGTCCTGCGTAATCATAAATGATTCATTCGTCGTTCCATGGTCCTCTTGTCCGTGATTGTTGCGAATCTCCATCCCTTACCGTTAACTTGCAGCACTGACACACTTTCCGCGATGGATTGAGTTCATTTGGTGTGCCTCACAAAGACAAACGGTCGGTTTTCATCTGGTTCGGCTTGATAGCAAAGCTGCTACTCCTTTAAAACATTCCTCACACTCGACAGCACCACGAGCAGCACTCCACCGGCCGCTGTATGCGACTTGCCGGTGCAGTTATTTCTGTTCGTTTATTCTTCGAAAAGACTCTTGGGGCGGAACTCTTTATAGTCGAGCTTCACTCGGTGTGTGAATCCTTTGATCCTTTTGCGCCAAAGCGTACGGAACGTGGCTTACACAGGCATGGGTGTGACTATGATAAACGTGAGGTTGCTTCAGTTGGTAAAACACGGCTCGAGCTATATTGTGTCAGCTGCTGAGCGGTCTCAGGGCGTGTTAGGACATTAAGAACAACCCCACCGGGACAGCTCGAAATGAAACTTCGCACACACGCACACTGTCACTGTGGGTTGGGAGCGGAGCGCACACGGACGAAAAACGCTCCCCTTATCATTCGCTTCCGAGAAGTAGATTTTTTTCCCTCTTCTTCAGCGAGGCCGTGGGTGGACGAAGCTTTAACAAATTCACGAAAGATAACACCGTATCATCACCGGCGTTCATTGACTTTTGCCACCTTGCCCATGTGTGTATATGTTGCTCGTCCTCCTAGCTTCTGTACCTTACCCAAAGCCGTGACCGTGTGGCCGTTGTTGTTTTGTATAATTTTCTATTATCATTTCATTATGCGCATGTTTTGTGCCACCATTACCGCACCGACCGGACATTTCTAGCCCGCGCGATCGTCCTTCATGTCTCTCGGGACCGCTCCGTTCCATTCCGCATGTGAGCGAGCGTTTCACTGCGTATGTGTGTGTGCGTCGTGTGGTGTTGTTTTCGCAAACGCAAACAAACACACACACACAATCACTGGGCAGGCTGAGAGAGCTAGCTGATACTGTGTGATTGGTTTTCCGCAGCTCGAAACGAGAGAAGGAAGTTAATTTTCATCTTCTGACGATGTTTTCGAGCCCATTGTTTGTTCGATCGGTGGCCTCTGGGTACATGCCGGGCCGGATATCAATATCTGTTGCTGCTGATATCTGATGTGGTCAATACCAGGAAGGGGAGGGCGGGGGGGTGGGGGGAGCTAGGAAGCGAGCTCGGGGAGTTGTTTTTCCCCGGTAAATGTGTTGTACACGCACGCGGTAGGTTATTATTGTTGGTGGTAAACGAGTTTGACGAAGCTTCGCCTAAACAATGGGTCATCATCATTAGGCATTAGGCTTTTCGGGTGGGATTGTTTTTGATTGAATACGGTTTTATTGCATTCCGCTGCTTGAATCTGTATTGTGCGGGATTATGTTAGAAAGGACAATGACGCTCGCTGTTATTTCAGCTACAGTGATGAACATAATGATACGAAGGCTCTTTCTTTGATGAATGAAGAACAAATTTGAAGGAATGTATAGGAGGCATGATGTAGGAGTAAATTTTGAAAAAACATTAAAAATATTAAATAAAAAAAATTAAATAATAAGTATAATACAGTGAAAATAAAACAAAATGTTGACAAATTTTTCTATTTTTAATTTATGTCTTAAATTTACTTAAAATCAAACAAAACCAAGACATCCTTTATACCTGGAGCTGGAAAAATCGTACTGTCATGTTATGCACTGTACCGGAAGACTCAATATAAATAATGAATTAGCGCCTTTTATTGCATGCACTTTATGCTCAATGTGGCGTCACTTTGCTAACGATCAAATGACTGCTGTCGTTGTATTATAATTATATATTTAATATCATTATTTACCCCTTCAGCCTTTCTATCTAATTTTCGTTTATAAACAGTTGATGATTTAAGTATTCAATTTCGGAGCAAATCCTTTCGGGAAGACATTTTACCTATTCTGTTTCCTCAGCTCAGCTGCTTCGTTACGGGCATTTAATCAAAAACAAGGGTGTTACATGGCATACGGAAAAGGAAAAGAAAAAATCCCCCAAACAAAATCAATCCAAGGTAATACCACATAAATCCTGCAGCTTACGAATGTATCCATAAATTACACCTCTAATGCAATCTCCCGCACGGCGTCGATTACAGGTTTATGCAAAGTAAGTTTGCCTCCACGTTGTTGATCGTCTCACAAACAAACGCGCATCACTCCCTGTGAATGTCCCTATGTGTGTATGTGAGTGTATTTCACTGTGAAGAAAGAATCGAAACGAGAAGCATAAAAGGGTGCACAGTTCCCTTTTTTACCCGGTGTATTGTACCTTATGAATTCAATCGGAAAGCAGCGAATGGAATTCTTCCAGAACCGGAAAAAAGGGTTTCGGTTACCAAGCAATTCAATCACACTGACGGAAAAGTGATGGAAATGTGCTTTAAAGTGCATTAAAGGTTGTGTAAAAATGTTCCCTCCTGCAGATCTGTTCGCCAGGTCTTCGATTGAGTTTGATTTACTGTCCATTTAACGAATCGCATTGCGCTGGGATCGAAAATTGAGCGAAAGTAAAGTATCGTTCATTAGTTATGCTTTTAAGAGCTCGTCTCTTTTGGTCTTCGCTTTTTTCTCCATTTTCCTTTCGGTGTCCATTCTCTGGTGGGACAGAACTGCAGGCAAGGGTTCTAGTTTGTGATTTGTGGAACCAAACGAAAGTCCTCGGGCATCATCCATCACGTCGCATTGATATTCCGTGCACGAGGTCCGCAACAGAAAAAATATTCGCAAAAATAGCCATCATTTTCTACAAGCAGCCAACTCGGGCATCCTGGATTCCTCGGAGTGTGTGTGAGTGTGTGTGTCGGTGTTTGCTTGATTTTCATTTCATTTTTCATCCAATCGGTCAGGTTTACTGTTTACCGATGATACTTTTTCCTGCAGCTTCCTTGTGCGAAGCGGAAAGGAGGAAAAAAAATCCATCGAAGGCTCAACTTTGAGCAAGTGGTTTTTATTTTTCCTTTTCCACCAACCCCCCGGTGGGAGGGGGGGGGGGAGAGGCACGTGGAAGAAATCAGGATTTGAATGTAGGGAAAAGTGAGGAACAAATCGAAAAAATACAAACGATCGCCGTTCTTTTCGGTGGCGTTGCGTTTGCTTGTAGTCAAATATTTACCGGAGGAAAAACGATATCCGATTATTGCTGAGCGCTGCAAACACAAAATGGCTCCGACGGTCCAGTGCAGACCCAGCACCGTGGTGAGAATAGCTGTGGAAGGAACGGTGGAATGGCAGGCAAAAAATAAATCCACCAGCTCACCCTCACAGCTTATATGAACGGGGCTTCGTTTGTTTTTTTGATAGCGGGCAAATGGCAAATACTTTTGAATTTGGCATTATTCCGCACGAACTGGCAGCAGCAGCAGCGGGTTTCCATTGCTTAGAAGGTTCGCATTAGGCACAGAGATGCGAAAGAGTATGAAGCAGTAGGTTCTCTCTTGTTTTTTAATGCCGAGTTTGGATTGTTTTTTCTGCTGATTTTTTTAACAGAAAATCAAGAAAATGATTAAAATATGAAGAAGAAAATGGATATAATGTGCCGAAAAAAGGTTTATCCATTTGAGAAAGTACCTTGCAGAAGTCTTTTTTTGTAAAAGAATTTAAGAAAATAACGTGATTTCTTCACATTAAATTGAGAATTGTGAAGTACGACTGCCTTTTTTTTTTTGGTACGATTTTGATTCCACAAAATGCAAATCAGCAGCATCATCGTGCCCTGAAACAAGATACGCCTAAATGTATGCAATCTACCAAACAACTTTAAGAATCATGTATTCACAACAATGAATATTTTTTATTATTGATGCCGTTAAACTATGTCTACAAGTATTTCGGAAGACATGGAATTTGATCGCTCCTAACTTTATGCAATCCGCAAAACAAAATTAGGGTAAATCACTATCTTTCTCGAGCGGTTTCACTATCCGTAAATCACTATCCGGTTTTATTTCAGTTTTCAATGCTTTAAGATAACACCAGTGAGCATTTTACAAGCAAATTTTAAATTATTCTAAGCCTGAAGCCATAAATTTATATTTCTTAACATTATTTTAGTTTAAGCATAACCCAATGAGGAATAAATTAAGGTAGCTTCCAAATAAACTTTAAAGCTAGAATAAATCTCCAAGTCCTCTTGCTCTTGACAAACTAAGAAATAAAAGTAAAAATATTGCTTCAAACCTCTTTATCTTCATCGTAGTGGAAAGAAGAACCGCAAGAACCCAAAATCAAGTAACGATATCATTGAAGAGAATTAATCTTTTTCCGCCAAAACTCAAACCCACCGGGATGTGGATGGGGATAAAGCAGCACCAAAAGCGCACCCTTGTCCTCTTGTTGAAGATTCTTTACAACCCGCACGGACCAACAAAACATGACGATGCTCGGTTCATAAATCATTAGAATTAAAATTTCACATCAAACGTGCGGCAATAATTTAACCTGCCTTTTGGTGGGAACAGATAGGTGAGATTAACCGGGGGAAGAGGTTTGCGGAAAGAGGACAGCAGCGTGAAAATGTCCTGCAAGAGGACACGAAACTTTCCATTCCTGACACTGGCGTGCTCAGTATCAACGACCACCAAATTCGCCCGTTCCGGACCGCTCGAAAAGAACGGGGCGTGATTTTGAGCTTTCCATTTTTCATGTTTCTATTTTGCTTTTTCTGTGTTTTGTTTTCTTTTTCCTGCTTCGTTGCCAAAATATGCTCTTGTTTGTGTTTGTGTTTGTGTGTGTGTCTGTGTATAAACAGAGCAACAAGACAGTGTAAAACATATTTTCTACGCGTACTACGCTTGTGTCCTTCGGATTTTTCTTCCACCAACGAGCAGGGCAGCTTGTCTGCGAAGCTATTGTTTTGCAAGCGGTTCATTATTGTTTGCCTTGCCCTGTGCTTTCTCCCTTTTCCTCTACCGGCCTCGTTTTCCATGTGCTGCTGGTGGTGTTGGTGATGAAAATTAAATGTTCTGCTAAACTGCTCACTTTGAAACGGACGACAGGCAGCTTGTTAGCGGACAAGGATACCAGGACAGGGTATAGTGATTTATGCGAATCCGTCCGAATCCGGCTGAAAAGTCAAGACAGTGTGACTCCAGCTGTGCCATAAAACATCTTCAGCGCTGAGCAAAACAAAAAATGCAGCATAAAAAGGCGCTATGTGTCGCTCGTGAATGTAGAAAAATGGTGCTCCGATTTGGGTCAATTGATAGCAAAAACAAAACGAAAACGAGCATATGGAAAATTTAATTTGATTTTTTCACCAGCTATAAATTGCTATAAAATGCACATTAGCAAAAATTGTATCCCACGCAGCGATAAGCGAACACCGATGAACATCGTTTTCCCTACATTTTCTAGCTCAGGGAAAAATAAGCTAATTCATGTTCACTTCTGGCCCTTCGCCCAGGTCCCTTCTTCGTCAGCACAGCTGCTAAAGTATTCTGCACGAATTAAGCACAAATCTTTCATCAATCTTTCTTGAGCCCTTTGCGATGTTACATGCGTTCCCTGTGCGTGTGTGAGTGTGTTTGTGTGTGTGGGAGACGATGAAAACCCCGAAAGCGAAAGAGATAAGCACGATAAGGGCGTTGGAATGTTTGGCGAACGAGTAGGACTTCCGTTCTGCTTACGCAGGTGTCTGTCGGTGCACATATTGCGTTGCTTTACGCAACGCACCATACAACACAACGTCAGCTTAGGGAAAAGCTTTCGAGCCAATCAATCATGCCCCCCCTCCCCGTTATCTACCCCTATCGAAACCCCGCCCGTGTCTTTAGTTTGGAGAAGAGATAAAGAAACATACCGGAAAAGCTTACCGACGCGCTTGTGGTGGTGCGTGGAAGCATGCGTTGGTGTGCGTTATTTATCGGTATTGCTGAACGTGTGTGTGTATGCATACGCTATTTCCCTGATTACGATTATCATACACCCACGGCTTTGACTTCGAGGATAAACCGCGAACGATGAGCGCACCGCATCGTAAACACATGCAGGATTTCCATTCCGGGGAAGTTATTTGATTCCAGAAAACCTGGAAAAACTCGGAAAAATCTAGGTAGCGAATCGTTGAAGGTTTCTTCGTTGGGGAAATATTGCTAGTAAAATGATTCCGAAGAAGCCCTATTGGCTTTTTGAGTTGAAAGGTGGTGAAATTTTGAGTGAAAAGTGATTTTTTGTACAGTCTTCAGATTTTTCTCGACATGAGAGGTCTGATTTTTTTTCATCTTTTTTCCACAATTTAAAAATTTATTATAAATTCTAAACTAAGTTTTCAAAAACATAAGCTTTTAACTTTAAATTAACTTGCAGGAAATATATTTGATGACTTATTCAGTTTTGGTATGTTTTTAGCGATGGGTAATATGAATCTCAGTAGAGATTTGAATCTCAGAATCTGAATTGCATGGAAATAGAGTGATTTATCAGATCTTGTTCAATCATGCCTGTTATTTTCCTTGCTCTTTCACTCTTTTCTAATCCCTACTCTATCATATCCCGTGCATAACCCAATCGAATCCTACTTGTATCCAAATTGAATTCTAATTGAAGCCTAATTAAATCTCTAACGAATTCCTTCCATTCGGATTCGAATCAGATTCCGATTTGATTCAGATTGAATTCGAATCGAATTAGGATCGGATCCAGCTCGGATTCGGATCAGATCCGGATCGGATTCAGATTATTTTGAATCGGATTCTGATTCCTCATTAAGGATTCAATCTGATTCGAATCTTTCTTTAGATTTGATCTTCGATTAAATTTAAAGCTACAATCTTGAAAAAAATATCACAATCCTTAAAATATTCCTTCAAAGCACTAAAACTGGTTTAAGACATTTATTGCAATGAAGGTAAGATAAAGTTTCCTTAGACTTTAACTACCTTCGTAAAGCCTTCCATTTAAAATGATTAAACATAAAAGATGACATGAAAATATCATGACTGCAGTTGCGATCCATCTGCCCAGTGCACGTGACTACTGTACCAAAGACACGGGCAGCTCTTCAGTTTGCCATGAGCCTTTAAGCAAGCCGAACGATCGACCGCGTTATGGGAAGCAGGGTGAGAATAACATATATCCCGACCATCTATTTCCCGGTTCAGTCCCTGTAAGCATTTTCCTTTAGTACACGGGAACGTAGTGTGTGATTGACGCGTTCGTGTACGGCCGTACTACTAGCAGCTCCGGGAGGAAAACAGGTCACACCGAAAAGAGAAAAAAAGTGGGACAAGTAACATTGCCATAAAATAAACATCCTGCCTTGAGTTGGCAGGCCTAACACCGAGGTGTGTGTGTGTGTGTGCGTGTGGACTGAAGCAACAAACAACAAATAATATATGACACCCAGACGTTCAAGGGAAAGGCACTGACCAATCACGGGACACGATCTGCCACATCCTTTGCCCTCGGGGCGTGACAGTTCCGGTTGCCGGTGGCGTGGAAATCACTGGACCGACCGGATCCCTTCCATCCATCCTTTTCCGGCTCGCTTGAACCAGTCCTCGGGTGAGCGTTCTAATGCGACTTGAAATCAGGAACAAATTTTCATTTTTATCCTGCCTTTTTTGTATCGCTATCACGTCCAGTCTGGATGCGAAATTCTGGTTCGTGGAATGACAACTGAGTTGAAATGGAGTGGCATGTTTCGGAATCATCAGCACGGAATGTTGTTCCCGATTTCTCCCACTCCATTCTCACCTGGGTAGGCTCGATGGTCGGGGTGGGTTGTTCGCTCCAACGCCGTCCCTGCGTCAATTAACACGGTCCACGCAGTACGGTGTAAAATGTTTCCGTGGTCGCGCTCGCGATACTTCCCGGACAAGGTTGTGTAATGGTGAATAATTGTGTTCGTAACCAGTCGGTACAACTGGTCAAACCGGTGTAGTGAATTTACTGACACCAGCGGCAGCTGTCAGGGCGGTTGACAGGATGGTTCCGTCCGGAATATTATTGAGTTCCGAGCAGAACCGCAAAACAGGTGCAGTGCGTTTATTTCCTCTGAAATGGAACCTAATTACTGTGAATTGTTGAGCGCAAAAACTATCATCGCTGTTGGTTGTACTAAAGCAAAATTCTAAGCATTTAAAGTGCAAAATGAAATCACATAAACGATTCCCTTGAAGTAAAAGTTGTAATCACAGCAAGCGATCGATCATCGACCTTCTTCGGTTACCCAAAAAACCCGAAAAAACTCTTCACGAGAGATTGATATACAAGCCCTCACACTACGCTACACTTTTAAGGTGTCAGTGGAAGACCGAAGAACTCTTGCGGTTTTTGCGTATCGTGTTGCGAAAATTATCGACACATTTACCGAACAGCTTTACTGGAAACTCAAGGTGCTTAAAGCGATGAAAGAACACCTTTTGCACGCCATCGAAGGGTTTTCCCTTGTTTGGTCATTAATCGGATCATGTGGTTAGCTGGAGCTTGACACACAGAGCACTTTTCAAAAGGTGGTTGAAGTCTAGTCTTCTTCTCTGTGCGGGTGCCATGAACCACACCTTCCATCAATTCCAAATGAATGCGTGGTCCGCATCAGTAGGTTGCTTGGGTTTAAAAATATTCTCGCTTTGTGGTTGATTTCATCCTTTGGGCAGGTTTGTTTCGCATCGAAAGCATCTTTGTGGTTAGGCCTTAATTCTACAGTTAATATCAATTGTTGCGTGAAGTGTCACGTTGACCACAACAAGTAAAAGCATTTTAGATGCTGGGCAATAATTACTGTTCACGCCAAACAGAGTGCCATCAGAGAATCCGGTTTAAAAGAACTTGATGTACAGTAAATCAGGACCGTTTTAAGCTGCTCTAAACTAGACGAGCGGAAAACTTTATAATAATGAAAGCAAATCAACATCCTTTACATCAAAAAATGTTTCTCTATTTAAGTAAGATACTTTGGTGAAGAGTTTCATAGATTAAAATTAAAAATATTTTTTAAGATCTACACTCATTCTTGTAGCGCTTAAGACCAAATAAACTATAAGTAACACAGGTTTGTTCTGTTGTTCTGGAAGACCATTTGGGATAATAATATTTCTAAAATAAAAGCTATAAACTAATTTTGATATTTGAACGTTGATAAACGTTATAAAGCCTAAATGCATATAAATTGTGTAATAAAATTTAATCCGAAATAGTTTGAGAGTGAAATTGCGAATAAACTTAATTTGCTGTGAAGAATTTTGCTATGAGCGTCATATTATTGACCGATACAACTATGTATTTTTAATATTATCAATGCAATGAACTGTGATGCCTTTATAAAACACGATTAGAATCTTTTATTTTTATGTTTCAAAAATACTCATAAATCAACTAAAAACAATGAAAAAGCATTGAAAGGCAACGCAATATATTTTTGAATCTTATGAGCCTGAAAGTATGCAATTTGCTCATCATCGTTACTTTCTCCTAAACGTTTTGGCTTGCCAGCATTTAAGTGTGATTTTGGAGTGATAACTTCGTCGTTATATATTATTTTCAGAAGGCTTTCAAGAATCTACAGTTTTATTTAAACAATAAATTAAGCACCTGGTGTATGCTTTATCTTAAAATCTCCAGCCAACACTCTTAAAATAATGAAAATAAAATATGAAAGCAATGATGCCCAAACAAGTCACTTACACTCCGGCAGGCAACGACAAAAAAAAAAAAACGCTTTCCGTGGAAAACCAACCGAAACAAATTAACCGTTTTGCTTAAATCTTTCTCCGTTCACTGTTACACATCTCTTCCGGCCAGCCATTTAATGTATTCCGGGGACAGTTGTGTTTTTTCTCGCCTTCTTTTTCTTTGTAAGCAACCAAAGATAAATCCGCTTTCCCTACCGTAAATCGTGTTCATTTTTCACCGTTACATCTGTGCCCACGCAGTGTGTGTGTGTGTGTGCCTTCAAACCTTCTAACCAATTTTTACTGGATTTTGAATGAGTTTGAAAAGGAAAGGCAGCATCTTTGCCGCGGCTGGCTCGAGAAAAAAGGAACAAAAAGCACCCACAAAAGGCACAATATGGCGGAGCATCTTTTCCCATTGGCATTGGTGTGTATGAAGAAAAAAGTAAGAAAAGCGTTAAACAAAAGGCCAACACAAAGGAGGGCAGAAAAAAAGCAGAACAATAAAAGCAAACGGAATCGGGTTTGGGAAAAAGGTTTCGCAAACATTTGCGACCCTGCTTAAATCCCGCTTACCGAGTTTTTCGTTCGTTCGGGAGAAAGAGAATGAAAGAGAAGGAGAAAGAGATGGCCAGGAGAAAAAAGGGGTCAACTGTACCTGATGGCACATTTTCCTATCATTTTTTTCTACATCCAACGAAAAAACAAAGCGGGCCCGGTGTGACCTTCACCGGAAGGCTCACCGTTTTTCTCGATTCCTTTCGCCTCGAATGGTATCGTTGTGTAAGCGGGGTAGGGGTGTCATAGTGTGGTCGTCCCGAAACGAATCCAATAAATTTAGCAATCCTTCCAATAAATCGACGTCTGGTAGCAAAGCATAAGGTTGAATATATTTTATTTACACTAAGATTATTGTTGAACTGTTTGATGGTAGAGAAACTACGTTTGACAAATTATCATTTATTGTGGCAGGAAAATTATTCAAATCCTACCCCAAAAATACAACCCAAAAACATGACGAAATCCTTCAAATCGATCGTAATGCGAATTAAATACAACCCCGTTTAAATCCAAGCTTCAGCCAAATACCATAATCAAGCAAATCCACCAGCCCGAAAGATGCCGCTGATTTGGTTTTTGCCTTCAACCTTTTAGCCAAAGAGAAATTGAACACCTTATAGGAACGAACAGCGCCGGGCATCGAATTGAATGTCGAAATGACCAGAGCAGTCCCCCCAGTTCCAATCTCGAAGCCGTACAGGAAGCAGGCTCTAAAACCAATTTCGGTTGCTTAAGTTTTCGACTCGCTCGACCCACCCCAAAAAAAACTTCATTCAAACATTCACAGCCACAGTTCAAAGGTATCCATTTTCATCAGGTATTGCTCACCTAACCAAAAACCAGTGGGGGAAAAATCATTCGCCGAGCAGGGAAAACACAAAATCAAAAGCGAATGCTTTCTGTATGTGTGTGTGCTTGAACTTCGATGCGCGTGTGGCTTCGTTTCGATCCTTTTTCAACTGTTTGTGTGTGTGGGAGAGAGAGCTTGCTGGCAATGGTTCGCACACCCTCTTCTAATCATTTCCAAACTGACCAGAGCTCCAATGATCCGTATCCCTTATGCTTGGCATCCTCAACCGGCGAAAAAACGAAGGAGTCTCGACTGCAACAGGATTAAGGCTTTAATAGAATCTTGAGTCCGGGGTTTCCACCATTCTCTCTCTTTCTCTCTCTCTCTCTCTCTTTTCATGGCAGCGTTTTGAGAGCGATGTCAGAAGCTGTTGAAGTGATTGAATTATCGACCTTTGGTTGATGCTTTCTTTTCCCGAGCAGCTTTTAGAATCGAACAACCACACCAGATTCTGCCGTGCCGTTTTGTGTTGTGAGGCTTTGTTTTGCACCTCAACCTGATGCCCCGAGCGGATAAAGGCCAAATTAACGGTGAGTTTTTCCGATT
Source organism: Anopheles stephensi (assembly GCF_013141755.1). Classification (NCBI taxonomy): domain Eukaryota; kingdom Metazoa; phylum Arthropoda; class Insecta; order Diptera; family Culicidae; genus Anopheles; species Anopheles stephensi. The sequence goes on along the minus strand of NC_050203.1, from coordinate 82,114,380 downwards.
TTCGATCACGCCCGCTTGATGTGCGGATCAACACTGGACAGCAATCGGTTTGGGGCTTTAAAGGGATGATCGTAAATCAATTATTTTGGGAAGCTTTTAGTGGACTGCAGGACAGGAAAAACTCTTGCGGGAAGGGTTTATTAGTCGTTTTTCGAGTGTTGATGATCGATAAATGGAGTCAAAACCTAGGGGGTTGATTAAAGCTGTTTCAAGGTGGTAATTTTGGTTTTCCTCTCGAGACTAGTGATATTTGCTACACATTATTGTGATATTATTTCAAAAGAAAAGGAACTCTACACTTATTCACAGAAAGTTGTTTAAAAATGTTGTTCTCGATTGATACAAGATGCGTTAAACAGTTCTGAATCAGGCATTGGGTCAAGCAATTTTTCAATGGTTTAATCCTCCTGATGTATGTTTCATCTCTATTTTTCTGCAAATTTATAATTTACATTTAATTTGTATGTTTTTTGTTTTAATTTTTTTAATCCCAATCGGCCAATCAGCGATTTGAACCCTTGACCAGCCTTTTAAAGGGAGCCTCAGTTCGGCAAGCAGTCAATTGTAAATAATAAGTTCTATGAAAGTGTTAAAAATATAGCAATAAGGCACTGCAAATGCTCTTAAACATAGGATATACTTAATTTCAAAGGAAATATAAAGTTGAACATATCAAATAAATAGCGCAATAATACTTATAAAACTTTCTTCACAACTTCCCTGAACAGTTTAAACTTTCAACAATATTGCTATCTAAGTGCGACGCAAACATGATCACTGTAAAACATAACCATAACTTGCGAACAATAAAAACACTTCAAACAAAGTTCCATTTCCTTCAACTGCCACAAGGACAGAACAACACCAGCCACCATCGGCCACAGCTGCATGCATGTGCAAAAATTTTCCCGAGAAAACAACCCAATGCAAACATTTGCGGACACATGCTGGCGACCAAGGCGAGCAAAACAGCTGGGTTACAGCTTTTATGCGGGCCTTTTCCCGCTACCTATCGAACCGATGGGATGGGCATCGTGTCAGCGTGTGAACAGAATACGTGACAAAACGTGAACCCATTGTTCCACCGAAGGATCGCATAAAAATGCCATGCGAACGCGATGCTGGGTGCAAATGTGACACATTGGCCGGCGTGTGTACTGCTGGAGAATGTACTGTCGAAGCACTTGCTTACTTGCATATGATCATCCGAGTGCGAGCAAACAAAGGGGGAAAGGATGAAATGTGGGATCGAACCATTTTCTTTACCACACCGAGCAAATCGAGCGTCTTCAGCTGGCTACTTTGCTTGTCAAAACGTAGATTCAACTTGTTTGACCAGGCAGGAGAGTCCTTTTCGGGAGGACGAGTGTCCTTCGGTTGTTCTAGAGCAGAAGTAACACTGTGTGTGTGCGAAAGAGGAAAAGTGGCTTGACATTAGAGGTTTTCCCTTTGCTGGATGGTTCTTTTACCCTCTCCAAAGCCTTGACTAATCGAAATCACTTGCAAGCGAACCTCTCGTACATGCTTGAACCGTGGAAGTACATGTCATATTCATGTTCCCTGGTCGCTTTTTTCGTTCTGCTCGAGAAAAACCAGAAACAAAAATAGGGAGGGAAATCACCACAAAGCCAGCCTAACTTGGGCAATAGAATGTTCCCACAACTCGGGAGCAAATCGTTCGAGTGCCCTTCGATTTCAATGGCCAATCGTGTTTCGATCGTGTGTTTGTATTTTTGTTTCGTAACGTCTCTTTTAACCCTTCAAGCGCTTTTCCGTCGGTGTTTTGTTTTGTGCTTCCTTTCTCACCCCATGAGAATTCCCTTTCATTAAAAAGCTGGCATGCGGGAAAAGAGAAAATAAATTTCCATTCGAACATGCACATCCATTGGCGTGTGTGTGTGTTCCATTTTTACGTCAAGCATTTTCACGGTTATTATCACTTGAAGCGCACCGGTCCATCCGGTCTGTGCGGGTAGAGTTTCCACTCGAGAAAGCTTCCACTCGAACGCATTGTTTGTGGGTTGTGGGTGATCGGTTAGGATGTGCATCCCATCACATGCGGATACAGCACAACACCAAGCGAACGAACGGAACGAGTTTACCACAGCTCTTGTGTCAAGGGATCGTTCGAGCGGAAACAAGGCACCGATTCTTTTGCCTTGTTTTTCTCTCGAACCCATCCTCACGGGGTAGAACGGGATGACAATTGAGGGGCTCACGGGATGCATCAGCTTGCATGTGAGCTAAAACGTGTGCGAATCCAGTACATCCACACAGATGCTGCTCTACTTAACACGATTGATTTTAATCGATAAACATGCTGTGCCAAGTGGAAAATTGTATTTTGCTGCTCCGGCCAGGCCAGTAAAAGGAAATGGAACCACAAACACTCACACACACTCACACGCTCGAATCGAAGGAGAAAAGTAATTTGCGTTTTGCAGTGCGACAACTGATATTGTGTCATTGAGCTAGAAGGTGGTTGAGAACAGGGTCACATAAGGTGCCTAGCTCTTATTATTCAGGTCAGCGCTGGAAGAGATTCGAGCGGTGGAAATTTGTGTCCTCCCGTACAGTACAAAGCTCAATCAAGTGCAGTTGAGCAGGAGAGTGTGTTTTGGTGCAGCCAAAATGACTGTGATTTACAACGCTCAAGCACTCGATCTCGTTAAATCGGTAATTTGATTGTTCGTTCGAGTTTTGGATTCAATTCGTTTTTTTTGTCCGCTTTGGTGCAAGCATCAGCAGATGAAATTTTGGGATATTCCAATTACTTCTCAGTGGTATGTAGTGTCTCGGTTTGATTGGATTATAATTGAGTACCGTGCTTGACCCACCTGTTTTTAGTCTTTCGATCCGAGTAGAAAAAATTTTGCGCCCAACAATGGACAAGAAATTCTTACTTTATTATTATTTTAATTAGATTCCCACAGGCGTGGCTTTATTCTCTTTTTTATAAATTCTCAAACGCTATAAATTGTGCAGTATGGATTATTTTTAAAGACTGAAAGAGGATGAAAGTTAAAGACTAATGTAAGCAATCCTATGTAACGATATTTTTAACGCCAAAATGTAGGCAAATTGCCTGTCAGATCTGTCTTGGGTGGTCTTGTGATGTTATTGGGAGAGATGCCAGTAGCTTCCGTGAAGGGACTTGCATCAAGCTATGAGTCTACAGCAAAATCAAAAGAATGAGAAATGGCAGACCAAGACCTCTCGAGATTGCATAGCAATGAAAATTTAGAGTTTTGTAAGAGGTTAAAAGTATTCTTGTCTCCTAGCTGTTACTGCGTTACACTCTCACGAGTGAAACTTGTTTCAATGGACTATGATAAAATTGGCGCCTAAATGTAGGCTATTAAAAGGCAAAACTTCCGATAAACATCAAAATACCTCCGATACTTTAGAGGTCCCTGATGAAGCTGCGCTTGTGATTATTTTTATTGAAGAAATCATGCTCAATATCTGTTAACAATGACCCTTCAATTCTATCCGATAATTCCAGCATCCAATAATCCGCCCGTTTATCGTTTTAAAACCGTGTTAATAGAAAAACCATTTATCGTGTATTAATGGTTTTTATCTTAAGCTGGCTCAAATTTTACCTGTTGAATAGAATATTTTAATGAGTTTTTAAAAATCCTCTAATTGCTATTTCCCCGTTACCGAGTGGCTTCCTTTTGTTTTCTCAGGAGTATATCCCGCGCCTCAAGCGTTTCGCACCTTTAAATCATCGTAATCATTATCGGGACTTTGATTAAATAATATTCCTCTGAGATGGTAAAGCAGCAGCAGATCTGATGGTTAAAAGACGACTCAATAGAAGCCCATCGAAAAGCTTAATGAGTTTATGGTCGTACGCAATGAGGCTTATCCTTGAAGAGCCCGCCTTGTGCGCCACCTTATTGAAAAGTTGTAATTACCGACTAGCCATCAGAGAGAGCGTGCGTGGATCCCACGATGGGACCTTCTTACTTTGAATGGTAATGTTTGTGTTTTCGGGTGTGTTTCAATGTTTTTATTTTCTTCTGTACCTTTAAAGCAGAAATTGGTAACGATTACATACACACAAGCCCATTTTTAGCTCATGTGGGAACGGTTATTTGGCATTGGCCTTGCAGGTTTTCAGCATACCAAACACACACACTCATAATAAAACCAGCCCAAAAACTGCCAGCCAAATGAACTCTCCACCTGGTTCGCTTCAAGGTTGCGCAACGGCAGTGCAACAATTTGCTGATGGGAAAGCGATTACGTGCTTTGGCTGGGTGGAATTTTATTCCGGGCGTGTTGGCATGTGGGTCCAAAAGGAAAACCGGCAACAAAAACAACAACGTTCGACGGTTCTGGGCTGCCAACCAGCCATACTCTCTTCGCTAATTTGAAAATGATGAAGCATTGAAGGGGACATTCAACAGGAAGCTTTGATCGCTTAATCCCTAGAAGGGTGCAAAGAGCAACAGCTGAATTTTATTCTAAACAAACTGTATATTTTTTTAATAAGATGTTCATAAGGAAAATACCGATATTTATTACATTTCCTTCTAGTGATAGTAAATCGCTTCAAAAACACACACGCAAACAGGTCCCATCTACTTCCTAATTATATCATGCAAATCTCACCAACCTAAACAGCCTCCCCCTGTTTGTTGCTGGCAACAATGATTGACGCGAATGGTGCAGAAGAAGAGCAACAGTGAGAAAAAAGTTTTCCTTTTCGCGGAAAATCTGCTACCCGACTGCGAATGTCGCTCGCTCACATGCACGCGCCCTTTTAACGGGAAAGTTTTAATTGAATTTCATTTTCACCACCACCGAACGAAAGCGTTCGGGTGCACAAACACACGCTGAATATACTTGCAGAGTAACGCTTATGCTGCTACTTTTCGGGAGTAGGTCCTTTTACACCTTCCACCAACATTTTCTTTCCCCTCCCATCCACACCGCATGAGAATGAACGCTAATGTCCAACGGGGAAAATCGATTGTCGAGCAACTTGCCACACAAAAGCTAACCCACAGCAGCACAGACAGCCGAGAAGTCCGTGCATGGAATTGAATTGATATAACACGATGTTGGAACCACACGTTTATATCGTTTTGTGGATCGATTTGTGGGCAAACGGAAAGTTTATGGCCAAACCTGAGGGCAGCTGAACTGCACTACTGCTACTGACAGGTTGTATCAATACAGGACCCGAGAACGGAACAGTTCCGGCTTGGGAAGGATTTTCCATGTATCAATCAGCTAATAGAAAAGCTGGATGGAAAATTTATTCATTTCACTTTTGTAAAGACTCTTGGGGTGAGTCCTATATGATTAATTTAATATATTAAATAGAAATATTAAAACTGACTGATATTCAGTTTCTTTAATTAATCTGTTTTCACCAAAAAAGGGGAATAAATCGCTTCCAACAATTTATTCAACCAACGCTCGCACAATGAAAGCACAAAAATTTCCTCTTCTTCACAATCTCGACCAGGAAACACCTTCAGCCGGCCAACAAACAGAGAAGCTGTAATGGAGACTAATTTAGTTGTCATAGCTGAATTACAATCGTTGATTAGAGTTGGCAAACAAACTTTTCCCTGCTCCCATTTTACTCGCCGGGCGTACTAATCCAATGGGTTCAGATTTTTGGCGATGGTAGGTTACACCACCGATCTGTTTTGATTCTCTGTTCGAACAAATAGTGAACGAAGTGGTGGAAGGAGTAAAAGACCCGGCACACCAGTAGGAAAAATCGATCGAGTTAACTAATTTGATAATTTCCTTAATGAAAACAGTCCCAATTCAAAATGAGTTACCGGTTCTCTACCAGCGAACCAGACTTGATCGATCGTGCTACAAGCTGGACGTGTTTTCTAACGATTTATAGACTCATTGTCTGGTGATTGATTCTGGTGAGCTAGAAAATGAAGACTTAGAGAAAGCATTTAATTTTCCCGATAGTAATTAAAATGTTTTCTTATCCATTTTGAATCCTCCAAAGAGAGTATGCTGTGTTGGGGATGCTGCCGAACTGGGAAGCTTAAAGGGCCGTTTACCGAGAAAGGCATGTATACAAAAATTACAACACTCGTACTCGCATGTTGCCGAAAGTTTTTCGCTTTATTTTTATCACCCTGTGATTTTAATATCCTCATCATCCAGGGGAAAGTAAGTGGAGGGTAGGGGAATGGCAGAAGGTGGGTGGATAAAATTACCCTGGCCCTGGCTCAAAACGTCAATAAACATGAATCCTAATTAAGCTTTTCTCGGTTGTTGGGCTTCAGAAGTTTTTGGCCCCGTTGAAGAGAACCAAACACACACACAAACACCCACACAAAATGTGTACAAGCCTTGTCCTTGGCAATAAGAGGTCATACTGTTGTGTATCGGTGTGTGTGTGTGGTTGTAGGCTGGGAGTGAGCTTTTTTTCGCCCACATTGGTGAGAGGTGAAAGTTGAAATGAAAATTTTCCCCATTTTTATGACCGTGTTTTGAAAATAGGAGACACTTTGAAGGGAGATACTTCACGTGTAGTCATTGGCCAGGCTGGACATCCACAAGGCAATAAAGCGGAAAAAGCTTTCGGTACAGCTAATATGCTTTTTTGAATGTTTATCATGTCAGCTTCCAAAGGTCAGCGAGTGAAGAGAAAGAGAGAGATAGAGAGAAAGAGTCCCTTTTCATGGTGATTACACTTTCGAACGAAAAAGGACATGTGTCTATAGAGATGAATACCTTGTTTATTTTATGGCTGACCGGTGGATCGTTGGTGGATAGTTTATGTGTTAGCTGTGAAAATGGATAGGATTTTCAAAAAAGGGCTTCGGTATATATTGTTTTGGCTTGTTTTGGTATGTTCACTGCAGCCATGGACGAGCAAGCTTAAAATAATTTTAATATTTTGTGAGAAAATAATAGAGACTGAATTTAAATCATTATTCTGATAGGTTAGAAACTTTTTATTAAATTCTTTCTGTTAACAGCTCCGTATCTTATGGCTGTTCAGGGATTGTAGCACATTGCTATGTAAATTGCATACTTTTTGGCGTTTTGAAGCATTTTTCAATTTCATTTGAATTCGAACATAAATTCACCAATACAAATTACTTCCTTCCACAAAACAAATCATAACAGAAGGCATGATATACATTCCGGTATAAATTGTAGTTAACGCACGGTGTCCGGGAGAAGTGTTTTTAAAAAAAAACTTAACTTTATTTCCATCGACCGGCGGAGTTAATAACCGTTCGGATTAGCGTCTGAGTATCAACTGAACTGTTTGGATGGATGCTGGTGCGCTGGTCCGTGTTGAATTATGCTGCGTGCTGAATAATGCTGCGTTGCAAATTATGTTGTGCGCGAGTTAGCAACGAGCGTCGGTAATCGCTAAATCAGCATTGGGAGTGTCGTGTTGTATCCAACGCGACGAGTTATGCTGATGCGGCGATCGCTGCTGGGCCGTTTATGGGCCGATAACGGAATCGGCTGAATTCAATAAAATAGTTAATTTCAAGACACCGAACTGTAAAAGACTCTTTCTATCTATTCAGAAAGAAAAGTTTTAACTGGCGCCCGAATAGGGACCTGACAAAAAAATCAGCGGGAAGTGTATAAGTTAAAAAAAAATCCTATAAAGTTAGCCATTTAAAAATTGTGGCTAATCTCGTGGTTGAAGGAGCCATCATAATAACGAAGCGAACTTTGGGACACCGTGGTTAATTCCCGATTGCTGCCAGCGAGCCCCCAGTCATCAGAAGGATAAAAAGGAACATCTTGCTGTAGCTGCCCAATTTTCCCCCGAAGAAAAAGAAGTCAGATGCCCATGGAAATTAACTCAACCATACTGTAAGTAAAAACCTAAAAAATCCGAAATCAGTGAAATTTTGGTGTTTAATTAAATAGCTTCTGCTGTAATTTGTTAGTGGTGAATCGTGATCGTGACAAGTGTTAAGTGAAGTGAGCATTTAAAACACAAAAATGACCAATCCCAACACTGAAATGGTTCTACGATCTTTCGTGGAGATGGGAAAAACCCCTGACTTTTTGAGGGATGTTCCTATTTTTGATGGAAACCCAAATGAGTTGATGAATTGGATTTCGGATGTGGAAGATGTTTTTATCATGTATAGAGATCTTCCTGACGACTCTGTGCAGTTCCATCTGATCGAACGAACAATCAGAAGGAAAGTCCGTGGAGAAGCTTCCGATGTGTTAAATGCAAATAATGCAACATGTAGTTGGCATCAGATAAAATCTATCCTAATGCTTTACTATAAAGATAAGCGTGACGTGAAGACCCTGGATTATGAATTGACGTGTATTCGTAAGGGTAATTCGGAAAGCCTCGCCGGATATTATAGCAGGGTTAACCAATTGTTAGCCGCTATAATAGCACAAGTTCAAACTGACAGTAAGTACTCTCTGCATGCAAATGTCCACATAAACTATTTCAGAGAGAAAGCTTTGGATTCGTTTATTAGAGGTTTAGAAAAACCATTATCCACTTTATTAAAAACTGCTGACCCGAAGACCCTTAGCAAAGCATATCAATTTTGCATTGATTACTTTAATATGGACGTTCGATCAGCACCTTTTAAAAATCAATATGGAAATCAAAATTCTCTTAATATTCCCAAGCCAAGAGATTTAGGCTTCGAGCCTCAACCCCCTAGGGTAGCACCCAGAAAAATTGTTTATCAACCAGTACCCCCTCCTAGAGCAGCGCCTCGTCCAGCTCCACGATACAATTCCCATTACCTGCCTAATCAGCAATATACCCCACAGAGGCAACAGCCCGAGCCAATGGAGGTAGATAGAAGTATAAATTCACGTCATATTGACTATGGTAACAGACCCACATATGGCGAAAAAAGACCAAGACCACCATCAAGTCAAGAAGCGTGGGTAAAGAGGCAAGCTCACCCATTATATGCTCATCAAATGAATAAAAATGCCAACGACGCAAGGTATTGTCACGGACAAACAATAAATGAATTTGAGCTCACAGAGCAAAACAATCTTGTTGACAAATTACAAAACATAAATTTGCAACACGAGCATGATCCGTTGGAGGGATCAAGTCGCGATGGTCAGAACCATTTTTTAGAGTGGAAGATGAGTTGGTAGTTCCCAGCCTTCCTTTTATTTATCTTAAAACTACCATTGGAAACTTTCCGTTTTTAATAGACACAGGTGCTAATATTAATTTAATACATCCACAATTGGCACGTGCATATGAAATCAGTAAACCGTACGAATTTTCAGTAGGTCAAATAAGTTGTGCAAATAGTACATTTGCTCCTACTAGTGCAATTAATATAAATTTTTTCCATCCCAAAATTGATTTTGAAGATCGCTTTTTGTTACACAAATTTCACAATTTTTTTTATGGAATCATTGGAAATAGCATGTTGAAAACATTGAAAGCTAAAATTGATCTAGAAAATGACCAAATCACATTGAGTAGAAACTCTAAAAGATTCGTCATCCCAATCTCATACTATTCTCCACATAATCGGTCATCCCACAATTTGATCCGAACATCTCATCTATCCAAATTAGAGCTAGAAAAACTAAACCAGGTTTTAGATAAAAACAGAGATGCATTTTACAAACCAGACAGTAAACTAACATGTACAACCAAAGTGGAATGTGCAATACACACTTCAGACGATACACCTATCCATCAAAGAGTGTATCCATATCCTGCAGCATATGCTGACGAAGTAAATAAGCAAGTTGACAAGCTATTAGCGGATGGAATAATCAGACCGTCTCGCTCAGCTTGGACTTCACCGGTATGGATTGTGCCAAAAAAACCGGATGCATCAGGACAAAAGAAATTTAGAATGGTTATCGATTATCGAATGTTAAATGCTAAAACCATCTCCGAAAAATATCCAATGCCCGAGATAAATTATGTGATAGACCAATTAAAAGGAAAAAAATATTTCTCGACTGTAGATTTAGCTTCGGGATTCCATCAAATTAAGATGAAAGCATCAGATATTGAAAAAACGGCTTTTGCTATTAATAACGGTAAATACGAATTTACTAGGATGCCGTTTGGTTTAAAAAACGCACCGGCTATATTTCAAAGGGCTATCGATGATGTACTTCGAAATTTTATTGGAAAAATATGTTACGTTTATATAGACGACGTAATAGTTTTTGGCGATGATTTAGAAAATCATTTGAAAAATTTGGACACAATTTTGACAACATTAAATAATGCAGGACTAAAAATTCAATTAGACAAATCAGAATTCCTTCGCCAAGAAGTTGAATTTCTTGGTTTCATTATTTGCACAGAGGGAATAAAACCCAACCATAAAAAAATAGAAGTTATAAATAAATACCCTGTGCCCAAAACCATTAAAGATTTGCGTGCCTTCCTAGGATTAATGGGCTACTATCGACGATTTGTCAAAGACTTTGCCAAAATTGCTAAACCTTTGACAAACATTTTAAGGGGAAAGGGATCTGACACATCCAAAAAGAAAATTACATTAAATCAACAAGAAATCGAATGTTTCAATAAAATGAAGCAAATACTATCATCGAGCGATATTCTCATCTATCCAGATTTTAACAAACCATTTATTTTGACAACCGATGCTTCAGATTATGCAATTGGATCCGTTCTTTCTCAAGGTGAATTAGGCAAAGATAAACCAATTCACTTCGCATCAAGAACACTATCTAAAACTGAAGAGAAATATTCCACCCCTGAGAAAGAAATGCTTGCAATTTTCTGGTCACTACAAACTTTCCGCAATTATTTGTATGGAGCTAAACTCAAAATATTAACTGATCATCAACCACTTACTTTTGCCCTCTCCCAAAAAAATACTAACGCAAAATTAAAACGTTGGAAAGCATATTTAGAGGAGCATGACCACGAGATTTTGTATAAACCAGGCAAAGGCAATGTTGTAGCAGATGCCCTCAGCAGAATAGTTTTCTCTATGACTGGTACGCAACATTCATCACAAACTAGTGACGATTTTTACATTATCTCTACAGAAGCACCACTTAATGCTTTTCACAACCAGATCGTGTTGAAAAAAGGGAAACCAAACACAGTAATTGAATATCCATTCCAAAATTTTAAACGTACAACAATTTACTCCGAAATAATAACCGAATCATCTCTTTTACAGATTCTAAAGGATCATTTCACAATATCAAAAGTAAACGGACTTTTCACGAGTGAAGACATAATGGGAAAATTTCAAGAGGTTTATAGGAAGTATTTTGGAAGTCAGAAGCTCCTTAAGATTCGATTTACTCAAAATCTTCTGGAAGACATTACAGACGAAGATCAACAACGAGAAATAATCACGGCAGAGCACAATAGGGCACATCGTGGAGCCCAGGAAAATAAGTCGCAAATTTTACGTAAATACTATTTTCCAAAGCTGCTAGCCAAGATAAAAAAAATTGTTTCCAATTGCTGTATCTGCAATGAAAACAAATATGACCGAAACCCTATCCGGTATCCTCAACAACAAACTCCAATCCCCGTACACCCTTTCCAAATTGCACACATTGATATAATGTTTCTCGAAAAACATTATTTTTTAACTTACATCGATAAATTTTCAAAATTCGCTCAAATTAAAGAAATTCAATCGCGAGCCGCCTTAGATATTGTTCCGGCAGTTAAAGAAATAATTACAAAATACCATCCTCCTAAAATATTAGTAATGGACGGCGAAAAATCTTTTGGTACACAAGATCTAATAGATTTTTATAAAACTCACCAAATCCAAATATATTTAACAGCTACAGGTCGAAGTGAAATGAATGGAGTAATAGAAAGGTTCCATTCTACCATATTAGAAATTTATCGAATAACGAAATTTGAGAACAACAATTTAACTATTTCTGATCTAATCGAGCTTTCACTTCACAAATATAATTCATCCATTCATTCGACTACTAAATATACTCCTTATGAGATAATTTTACCGTCTGTCCGTTCATCAGATATTTGTGAAAATGTTTACAAAAATTTAACAAAGAAACAGGAGAAAGATATTTCATATTACAATAAGAGAAAAAAGGAAATAAATATAAAAGAGGATATGACAGTTTATGAAAAAACCAGAGCCAGATTAAAACACAAGCCGAGATACAAGAAAATCAAGATTAACAAAGTAAACAAAAGCACTATAAACACAAATGATTCACGAAAAATTCATAAAAACGATATAAAAATAAGATAGCTAACAATACCGTCATTCTAACATCATTGTTCTCTTCTTACAGTTTTCTATTTGTAGTATGTACCCTAGCTGAGCCGAGGATCTCTATTCTGAAGGTAGACAACCAACCTATAGTTGCAATGGACGAAGGTTGGGCAAGAATAAGGATAGATAGCCATATTTACATACACCATTACAATTTAACTGCGTATAAGGGTTATATTCAAGCAATTAAGGACGATTTCGAAAAAATGAGCAATAATCAATTTTCCAGTATTATCCAAACCCCATTCGAAGAACTGAATACCATATTGAAAAGAATGCTTCCCACTAAAAGATTCAAACGTTGGGATTCCATAGGAACAATTTGGAAGTTTATTGCAGGAACACCAGATGCAAACGATCTTCGTGTTATTAACAAAACAATTAATAATCTCATCGATGACAATAATGCACAAGTTACAATCAATAGGAATATTAACAACCAGATTAAAGAAATAACAGAAAAAACTCGTAACGTAATAACTCAATTCAGATCAGAATCATTAGAAATTCATTCCATCAATATTTATCTCCACCTAAAAAAGATGATAGACACACTGCAGGAAATAGTTGATAGTATAGTTATGACGAAAGCGAATATTTTAAACGAAAAAATATTGTCAAAATATGAAATCAATTGTTTGGAAAAAAACCTGGCAGCAGAAAACATTCCGTTCGACACAACTCTAGAAGCGCTTTCCTACGCCGACGCCTCTATCGCCACCAACCGCCAAGAAATAATGCTGCTCATAAAAACACCCAAACTCGACCCAAGAACGTTCCGTAAGATAAAAATTTATCCAATCCTGTACCACGACGGCAAGATTCACCTCCAGTATGACAGATTCATAACTCACGAAGCAATCAGATACCGTGTTAGCACTCTAACCCCGAAAATCTATAAAATCAATGAAATAGAGTTGGATGAATCAGATTGCATTCCAAGATTAATGGAAGGTCGAGAAGCAGAATGTAACTTTACGAAGAGTCCAGCCAAAACTGAAATATTACAGATTAATAATCACGCCATATTGATTAACTCTGTAGAGAAATTTACACACGTCTCCAACTGTGGTATAAGCAACAGAACACTTCAGGGATCGTTCGTAATAAGCTTCAACACATGCGATATTTACATAAACGACGTGAGATACTCATCCAAACTCACCGATCTAGTTGGAACGTTGAACTTATATCCACTCGACGGAGTGTTTATTAAAAGACAGCTGGAAATTTCGAACATAAGTCTGGAAGATTTACATAATCTGCACATCGAGACACGTAAAGAATTGGAGCACATTCGCTTACAAAACAACTCTTTTCAAATAACCTGGCCAACGATAAACATTTTCGGAGGTATCATCTTTCCTCTCATTATACTGGGAGTAGCATTGCTTTACTGGTTTACAAAGAGGTGCAAAAACACGCAAACGGTAGTCACAGTACATAATTCGTCACCAAATCAGACACCCGACTACGTCACATTTCCTAAACAAACACAGTGAATCGTGGACGTTCACATCTGAGGGGGGGCGAGTTAGCAACGAGCGTCGGTAATCGCTAAATCAGCATTGGGAGTGTCGTGTTGTATCCAACGCGACGAGTTATGCTGATGCGGCGATCGCTGCTGGGCCGTTTATGGGCCGATAACGGAATCGGCTGAATTCAATAAAATAGTTAATTTCAAGACACCGAACTGTAAAAGACTCTTTCTATCTATTCAGAAAGAAAAGTTTTAACTCGCGCTGCTTTGTGGTTTGTTTGTTTATCGGTCGTGCGTGGTTTGTTTGTTTATCGGTGGCGCGTTCTGCTGCGTGGCGTTTCTCGTGTTGCGCTGTCGTCTTAACTCCTTACTGCGCTGTCGTCTTAACTCCTCCCCTCTTAAATGACTTTGCCCTCAAAGTCTCGTTGCTGCGTGGAATGAAGTTGGTCTGCTAACGAACGTTTCTGGTCGTTTCGCTTGAGTCATGTTTACTTTTATCGTCGTTCTCTTGAAGTGGAAGAATAAACAGATTATAAATGCGCATAGGCATATGAATGCAAAAGTTCCTCCGAATACATTAATTTTCCATCTTAGAGAATCATTCTGCAAGTTAATACTTTTTAGTTTTTCTCTATGTTCTATGGTGAGTTTTTGTACGAGTTGGAGAGGCGGTTTATGTTCGATTTCACCCTTATCGATGTTGATTCCTGCTGTTGATTTGAATGGTTTACCAGGAATGGTGACTTCGTCGTTTGAATAAATTTCTCCATTAATGATAATGTTACAATTTTCGAATTGTATGACGTAGGAACCGTTCAGTACTTGGTTCATTTTGCTGCAGTTTGATGCGATTTCTGCTATTGCGTCGTTGATTAGTATTGTGTCGTCTTTGATTCTTTTTATGAAGCCTCGACTATAAATCTTTTCGTAGTCACATTGTGAATCTTCTCTTCTCACAATTTGTTGAATGCATGTTGTGGGTTGTTGTATGCCGATTTGCGGACATATATAAACATCTTCTTGTTGTTGGCACTTCTCTGTCATGGAATATACGTGGGTTTGATTTTGTAATATAAAGTTTTGTGTGACGATTATACGTGCATCGTGTTGTATTATCGAGTCAATGTATTCGTATTCGTAGATTTTTGAAGATAGTTTGGGGAACTTTAGCATGTATAGTATATGAGATTCATTTACTGCTACTTGGGCAGTTGATTGCCTTAGCAATTCTTCCGGTGTGTTGTAATGTTATTCTTCTCAAGAAACTGTTCTATTGATGTCAGATCCTCAAGGGATAGTAGCTTACTGCTCGGAATACCGTTTTTAGCTAACAGTATAGCGTCTTCTATGACATCCAATTTTTCTTGTAGCATATTTATGTTGGAAAGTAGAATAAGTTTCCGAATTTCCACTTGGTGTGACTCATAGCGTTCGTTTTCGATATTTACGACTTGGTTAGCGACATCAGTTATTTGTTTCAACCTGTCGTTGAAGCCTTGGTTGATTATTATTTGTTTGTTGCTTTCTGCTATCAGGGAGTTCATTGTGGAGTTTATGACATGTAGGTCGTCTGCATCTGGAGTTCCAGCGATCCATTTCCAAATTTTTCCTATCGTGTCCCATCGTTTTTGTCTTTTCACAAATGGTTTGATTTTCGCAAAAGTGTCCTTTAGCATGCTAGCTTTTATGCTGATCAAATTTTCGATAGATTCAGTAGAATTTCCATTTGGACTATCTTGTAATGTTTTCTCTATTGTTTCGTTTATATCAGTTAAATCTATTGGATGTATTGTTCTTACGTATCCAATTTGAATCTTAGCTTTACCTATCGGTATTATGGCTAATGGATTGTTATTTAAATCATATATGTTTATGTCTGCGAAAATTAGTTTGATCAACAGGATCGTAAGTATTCTGTAACGATAGTTAAAACAATTTTGAAAAAGTATTAATATTTTTTCATTACTTTCTTAAGTTTACTTTATGTATTTTTCGATTGTTTGAATCGATAATATATGTTGGATGATTCTCCTTTACTTTTACTGCATTAAAACGACTTTCGCGTTTGTTATTCGTCTTTTTCTTTTCGAATGCATATTCGTTTTCTACGTAATCCTTATATTTTTCATCTTTGATTTTTTCTTCATTCTTTTTGAATATCTGTAGTATTCTTTCATTTGTTTTTTCTCTTATTCTTGATCTCTCTAGCGGATCGTTTGATATTTCTCCTACATACACATTTCGTGGTGTATCCTTTATGAATGAATGTATGCTGTGATTATACTTATAAACAGCTTGTTGTACTAATGTTATAATGCTCATCTCTGGATTGAGTTTTTTTGTGCATCTAGCGATTTCTCTAATTGTTGAATGGCAACGTTCTATTTGTCCATTCGTTTCTGAACGATTAACTGGAGTTTTAAATATTTTTGTACCTAGGTTTAGTATTGATTGTTCGATAACGTTTGAGACAAACGTACATTCGTTGTCTATTACAATTTGAGCTGGTAAGTCCCAGTCATATAGGAGTTGTAGTAAAACTTCCTTTATATCAGCGATTGATTTCGATTTTATCGGTCGTATTTTAACGTATTTTGAAAATTTATCTATAGATGAGATAAATAAAAAGTTTGCGTTATAAGCAAATATGTCAATATGGATAATTTCTCCAGGATATGTCGGTATTGGTGTTTTTACTGGTATAAATTCTTGGGGTTTTCTCTCGTATTTTTCTGTTTTACATATCTCACAATTTTTTACAATGTTTTGAATACTTTTTCTCATTCCGGGAAAGTAGAATTTTTTTATAAATTGCAATGAGTTTTCCTTAGCATTTCTGTGAGCAAAATTATGAATATTCTTGATTTCTTCAATTTGTGTTTCTTCATCGCATAGGTCTTGTACTTGTCTTTGGGAAAATCTAGCTTTGATTGTTTTTGGATTGTAGAGAGTTTTATAAACTTCTTGGATAATTCCCATTGTTTGTTCATCTGTGTGAATTCCATTAATTACATTTGGATTGATTAATTTTTTGAATTTATCCTTGATAAAATCAGGAGTAAATGTTGGTTCAATAAAAATATGTCTTCTGAATTTTGGGAAAGGGGTAATTAATTGGTATGAAGAATTAGTTCCAATTTTAAATACTAGTTGGTTGTGGAATACATTAATTGGTGCTTCTGTTGAAGGTATATAAGAATGATCGTCTTCGTCAGCTGAGTGCTGAGTTGGCGTTAATGAGTTTAGTTGTATCCGGGAAAGTGCATCTGCTACAACGTTTGATCTTCCGGGTTTGTAGAATAATTGGTAATCGTGTTCCTCCATGAAAGATTTCCATCTTTTCAGTTTTGCGTTGTTGTTCTGCGGAGATAAAGCAAATGTTAATGGTTGATGATCTGTATGAATATTAATTTTAGCTCCGTATATGAAATTTCTCAATGTTTGTAGTGCCCAAACGATGGCAAGCATTTCCTTTTCGTTGGTTGCATAATTTTCCTCTGTTTTGGAAAGAGTACGAGAAATGAAGGTTATCGGTCTATCACCGTCGTGACATTTTTGTGAAAGCACAGCTCCTAGTGCTTTTTCCGATGCGTCTGTTGTTAGTTCGAATGGCTTCTGGAAATCTGGAAAAGCTAAAACATCATTAGAAGATATTATGTCTTTAAGGGTTTGAAATGCGTTTTTTGCGGTTTGATCAAATTTAATAGGGAAATTTTTTGATTCGTGTTTGGAAATTTGGCGATGGCCATCCTCCCCTCTTAGGAGTTTTGTGATGGGTTTTGCCAGTTGTGCATAGTTTTTAATAAACCTGCGGTAGTAACCTGACATTCCTAAGAATCTTCTTAGTTCTTTAAGGTTTTGTGGTTCTGGGAATTTTTTTATGGCTTCAATCTTTTTTATATTTGGTTTAAGTCCTTCACTTGAGACTATGAATCCGAGGAATTCAACTTCTGTCTTTAGAAATTCAGATTTATCCGGTTGTATTTTGAAATTAGCGGCTCTCAGAGTTTCTAGAACAATTCTTAAATTTTGCAGATGTTCTTCAACTGTTTTGCTAAAAATGATTATGTCATCGATGTATATGTGACAAATTTTTCCGATGTGTTCCCTTAAAGTGTCGTCCATGACGCGT
Source organism: Anopheles stephensi (assembly GCF_013141755.1). Taxonomy (NCBI): domain Eukaryota; kingdom Metazoa; phylum Arthropoda; class Insecta; order Diptera; family Culicidae; genus Anopheles; species Anopheles stephensi. The sequence goes on along the minus strand of NC_050203.1, from coordinate 82,096,520 downwards.
TGGAATATTGAAGGGGCATTTTTTAAACCAAATGGCATGCGTACGAATTCATATTTTCCGTTGTTTATTGAAAATGCAGTTTTTTCGATATCATTTTCCGACATAGGTACTTGATGAAATCCTGACGCTAAGTCAAGAGTTGTGAAATATTTATTTGAACCTAGATTGGCTAAAACAGTAGATGGATCCGGAATAGGATATTTATCGCTTATTGTTTGAGTGTTCAATTTTCTGTAGTCTACGACAAGTCTATATTTTTTTTCATTGGCAGCATCCAGTTTTTTTGGAACAATCCACACTGGTGCATTGTATGGGGATTTCGAAGGTCTGATGATTCCATCATTTAGGAGTTTTTCAATTTGCTTGTTAACTTCACCTTTAAGTGCTTGGGGATAGGGATACGTTTTACTATAAACTGGTGATTCATCTTTTGTTCTTATTGTCGCTTTTACTCGCGATGTACAAGGTAGTTTCAAATCTGGTGGTTGGAAAAGATCTTGATATTCCTGTAATAGGTCATGTAGCTTTCTTTTTTCGTTTTGGTTCAGATGATTATCACGAATGTTTATTTTATTTACTTCCTGTAGTTGGTATTGTTGTAATGGAATGACATGTGTGCCATCAATGATTAATATTTCATTGGCTGTGTCAATTACTGCTTTAATTTCCTTTAGTGAATCGTGTCCAATTATGGCATCAAACGATTTTAAATTTTCTAAATGATAAAATTTTAGCATTTTATCTGAATATGGTTTGAATAATCGTGCTTGAGAATAAGCGTCGATTTTAATATCTCCTGCTACGGATGATACGAAAAATGGTTTATCAACCTTGTGTGAAATTTTTGCATATTTTGGATGTATGTAATTTTTATTAGATCCAGTATCAATTAACATTTTGAGTGGTTCTGAAGCGTTACCATAGAATAAGAAGTAAGGCAACGCTGAGTTTATTCTAAAAAATTCAGCTCTGCTTCTTCAAAAGTTTCTCTGAAGTTATTACCTTCTTGTTTTTCAATTGTTCTGAAATATCGTTCGAATGACTGTTGCACATTGTCAACCGTTGTGTTATTCACGTTGTTGTTTACGTTTTCGAATGTTTGTGCAAGATTGGCATCTGCTATATGATTAATGTTGTTTATGTTTCTGGCGTTTGTTTGGATATTATTGACTCTAGGTCGTTTTGGTGGTCTCACATTGTTTGAATTTGGACGATTTCCGTAATTTACTTGGCGAGTTCTGATAGATTGATCAACGTCCATCGGTTCTGGTGGAGGTTGACGTTGAAATTGATTAGATTGCATTTTTTGAAAGGGCTGTTGGTGCCTTGGAATGAAATTGTTAAAATTTCGATTTCCATACATTGGAGGTTTTGGGTAATGAGGCCTAGGTGGTGGCTGGGCATGTGTGTACCTTATTGGTGTTGGTGGCGGTAAGGGAATCATATTCCTTGGTGCCGTTGGTGGAGTGTATGTTCTCGGTTTTGTTAACATTTTTCTGCATTCAATATTTTGGAAAGAGATACAATAGCTGTATGCTCCTGCAAGCGATGTTGGCTCATAATTCCTTATGAACTTGTAAACGTCTCCATCGAGTCCTCTCATGAAAGCATCAATTGCTTTTTTGTTGTACATTTCAATTAAAGCTCTGGAAGCTTGGGGGTGTGTAAACCTTTCATCGGTATTTATTTGATTTGCGATGAGGGACAGTAATCTGTTCACCTCGTCGTAATATACTTCAAGTGAGCGGTTCTTCTGTTGCACGCTCATGAGTTGGAAGTTCAATGTTTCCAAGTCACGTTTTTCGCCGTAATAGGTGATCAATGTTTTTTTGATCAGGTTCCAATTTATGCCTACGTTTGAAGCGACGAGTGAGTCATTCGCTTCACCGCGTATTTTTCTACGAATGAATTTGCAGATCATGTGGTATTTATTTTGACGTTCGATGGTATCTGTACCTTTAGTTTGATAGAGTTTCACTAAACTGTCTACATCATTTAACCAACTATTCAGTTCGCTGGGATCCCCAGTGAATGTTGGTAGATCTTTTACCAAATCGGGAATTTTTTCAAAAGTTTCAGGATTTACACTTGTTCCATCTGGCTTTGTGAAATAAAGCGGTGGATCAGAATAATCGATAAAAGTGGGGGCAATATTGCACGCTTCGAGTGCGGCAATGCGGTTGATAATTTGATCAAGTTCGGGTCTCGACATTTTCAATGTTAGAGATTGTAATGAATTAATTAGATCCTCCAGGATTTTTTCGTTAGTTTAAACACGTTTTTAACTTCACTTGATTGAGTTAGTAATATGTAATATTAATTTGCAATCGTTTTTAATACTCGTTTTTGATTTTTTTTCACTGTTTGAAATTTTCACTTACGATTTTTTATAAATCACTGTACTTACGGTACCATACGCATCCTGTTTCGGGCGTTGGATGTACGTCTTATGTTGTCTTTATCAGCTCCTCTAGCGGGCCTTATGTTGTTTTTCGCTCCTCTAACGGGCCTTATGTTGTTTTTCGCTCCTCTAACGGGCGATGTGTTGTTTTTTTCTGGGAAACCGGCTATGATATTCTTCCTTCTCAGTGTGATGGATGGTTCCTTTTTGTCCTGCGTGAGCTGCTTACTGCACAGGTGACTCGGGATCCTTTTCACACGGCTGCACTCGGCGATCAGGAAGTCTTTTTTAGTTTAGGATTTGGTGGTAACTTTCACTCTAACGTGGTTACTTTTCACTTGCACCTTAACTTTATTTTTCACATAGCGCGGTCCCTATTCGGGCGCCAGTTAACGCACGGTGTCCGGGAGAAGTGTTTTTAAAAAAAAACTTAACTTTATTTCCATCGACCGGCGGAGTTAATAACCGTTCGGATTAGCGTCTGAGTATCAACTGAACTGTTTGGATGGATGCTGGTGCGCTGGTCCGTGTTGAATTATGCTGCGTGCTGAATAATGCTGCGTTGCAAATTATGTTGTGCGCGCTGCTTTGTGGTTTGTTTGTTTATCGGTCGTGCGTGGTTTGTTTGTTTATCGGTGGCGCGTTCTGCTGCGTGGCGTTTCTCGTGTTGCGCTGTCGTCTTAACTCCTTACTGCGCTGTCGTCTTAACTTTGTGCCTCTTGACGTACTTCATCTTGCAACGTAATTTGATCTGCCCTAAGGTCTGCCAAGTCCACACACGCTCGCGTCCTAAACATTCCATCAGTACAGAATCACCGACCGACACGGTAATGCAGGCAGCCATAGTTCACCATTAAATCCGTGCCAAATTTGGAATCCGTGTGTCGAACCACTTTCCCAATAATGGTTGATCCGTCCGGCAGCACTACACAGTCACTCGGCTATTCTGTCCCCAAGGCACCCCTTTGTCAAACCCACCTCAAAGTGGGCGATTCTGTACCTCCGGATTGTAACGAAGTGTGTAGCAACGGCTACAACAACGTCACACGACTCTGCTGCTCATTCCAGGATGCAATAAATTCAATCCGGTTTTCTACCCGATTTGAGGATCGACTGTCGTAAATTTTATTTACGTTCTCATTTTTTTTTCGTTGGGTGCCTTAAATCCGGTCCTGAACAAGTGTGTGAGGAAGAGATTCGAACGAGACGAGTTGCTCCGGATTGGAACCAGATGGGATATGTTGCAGTTCGGTCGTTCATGGGGAGAAAATCGCACGATCTGGCAACAGTAAGATTGAGGTTGAACATTGACGTGCTATTGCAAGAAGCGTCGGTGTGTGTGTGTGTGTGTGTTTGTGCTCTGCTTTGCGTTGCAGCACAAGCATAGAGAGCAAAGTATAGTGCTTCGCTAACAACGTTTGCCTCTAATGCATGGGTGACAAAACGGCAAACTAGAGGTTTCATCCGTGAAGCTCCTTCTGTCAGACAGCACGGCCGAGCTGAGAACCCTTTAGAGGACTTATCGTTCGGAAAAAAGGAGTACCCCGTTTTGATGTGCACGCTTTCGACTGTACGTACGTACGGGCGAGAGCCATTATAAACCTCCTCTGCCGAAAATGCAAACACATACTTGGAGTATGGACTACGGGCGAGAACAAGAAGCAAGTGGAAGCAAGTTTATCAAGGTGGAGCAGAACCAAACCCTTTTCTTGTCGTATCGATGTTTGATGCACTGTGCTGATGGTGGTTTCTTCTTTGTTGCTCTGTTGTAAAAGAGTGTTAGGAAAGAAAACCCTTAAATAACCCTCAAATACGTAGTTTTCATCCGTTTCGTTAGGTAGGATAGGGGATATTTGCACGATGCATTACTTGCAAGGAGTTTCAACGAGAGGCGACCTGGTCATGTCTAATAGGCGTGCTGAACCCTGAATATAAGACGAACAGGATGATAAATGGAATATCTGAAGTTTTAACGTTGAAAATATATAAAAACCGCCTAAGGAGGCAACTGCCACTGTACTTAAATCGATACATAAAAAAAGTTTCTTTCACTTGATTTGTGTGATTGTTAATAAAATATTTGGGCTAAAGGGAACTCATGATGAAGATCGATTGGAAAGTTTACTTTTTCTGATAGCAGGTTTCTGTTCAGCTCAGCGATGTTATGCCTAAGAATAAGCCTAAGGCTCAGATTCCAATAAAAATTCAGAAGCTTTTTCAGTGTGAAACTTCTACTTGACAAGCGCTGTACACCAAGTAAGTCCTTGTTCAGTTAAAGTTCGGATAAGAGTCAAAAGTTAGTTGCTGGAACTTGATGTGAGTTACAGATATCACACTCATGTACACCTCCTTTATATGGGATAGAATCTATGCGAAAATCTTCGAGCTCGATTTAACCAGATTCGGATATCTTTTAAAGTAATTGCAATTAATTTTATGCATAAGATATGGATGACTTCATCATTTCAGACACTCCTATTTTTCCATCAATTTGTTGAACAAAACTTTATATTTCCTAGAGTTCAGTAAAAACAGTTGCAGGTCGAATACTGACATCGAGTGACCAGAAAGTCCTCTTGTTGACCAACATCTTGTTCCGGAAAAAGAACTGATAGAGCTTAAGTTTTTTTTTCATGTATGGCTTTCTAGCTGATTGAAGTTTCATGAGAACACAGTGAAATCTGAATAACAATCTCGTTACTATGCTGACCACCAAAGTCACTCCATGAAAATCGTGAGTATTTCCGTCCTCAAGCTAAGCTTTTTATAAGGCTTTCCTGTTAACGGAATATTCTTCATTCCTTCGATAAACTTTAAATTCAACCTTTCTGTGATTTCTTGCTCTTAAGCACGCATAGTACTGCCCCATTCAACGAACATGCATCATCAACGATACCCCTTTTCTAAAACCACTGTGCCACATTTTGCAAGCCGAAGCTCAACCAAGCCCAGCCTCGACAAGGACCGGTCCAGAAGGCGTTACTCATGCGATTTGAACATTATCCGGTAATTGCAGCGAAATTACGAAACCGACCCACCGGACGGGCGAGACGAGCCCACCTCAGGTAGATAGTTTGCGCAAGTGGTGTGGAAAATAATTGTCACTCATTACCCTTTCGCTGGGATATGTCTGTGTCTTGGCTGGTGGTGTACCACGTGTGTGTGTGTGTTCAATATTCATGAGCCTTGTTTGTTGTTGGTTCGCGTGCTTAAGATATGAGCGCGGTTCGAGGTTATTTACCGACCAGAAGCACCGCACAGTGTGTCCTCGTATGTCTTTGAAGGCTTAGACATGTTGACAAAAGTTGCTCAAGAGTTTCACCCGGCAAAATCAATTATTACACCACCGGATGGCGTACGTGGGGCTGGCATGAAAACGAATCGCAGCACGACTCCTTATAAATTTAATAATCTGACTCCACGGCCCAGTCTCGGGTGCGACCTGAGTGAAAGTTGTTTAGATTCCCTGTTACACGATCCACCATCCAGCAGACGTGATCGTGAAGTCAGATGGGTTCCAGTTTTCCAGTTGAAGAGCGTTCTGTGTGAATTGATACACCGGGACCAGCTTTTCTTCCCCTGTGCCAGGTGGAGTAGTGGCTAAGTGGTAAAGTAAATATCCTACCAGGAAGCTTCATACCTTTTTTCCCAAAAGGTGAAGGTAAGCGCGCGCGAGTTGTTTAAAATTCAGACACTCTCGGGGCTGGCCCGAGCATAAGTGGGTGCTCTTGAGCGTTTCCCGAAGAGCTGCTTGACAAATTGGCAATTAAATTACAATACATCCTGACGATGGTAGCGATGATGGGAAGGGCGCGAGGGCTCAGCACATCCACGAAGAATAAATATCGAAACAGGTGTTTGGAATGTGGAAGAAATCATCATTTGGAGCGTGGACGCACAACTATTGCACAAAGTTCGCCACCGCCAACAGAACAGCTGTCGATGTAACAGTGTTGATTTTAATTTTACATCATTTCCACCGACGAGATGGCGTGTGCATAGCGAGAACGAGCCGGTCGTCAACCGGTGGGAATCGTAGCAGCTGGCTCTACTGTTCAGATACTGCCAACAAGCCTGGGCCTGTCGGACGACTTGAATAGGTTCCGGCGAGCAATGATTTGCCAAGTAACTGCAAAACCTCTTAAAGGTCAATATCTGTACTGCGAGGCGTAGCAGCGCCAGTTAGTTTCAGTGGTACGGTGTCGATAAGTATCCCTGTACCAACACCACCACCTCATCACATCACGCTTGTGCTAACAAATTATGGAAAATGGAAGATGCGAAATCGGCCGGAAATTGGATTCTTCCCGGTACAGCTTCTACCGAGGCTTACGCATTCCATCTTGTAAACCTCCGCTCGGTATAGCGGCGGTGTATGTGAAGCCGGCCGAAGATGGTAAATTATCAACCCGGCAGTAGCGCGGATCAATTTCCCCTTGACGGCTGCGAGAGTTAGCAAACGGGTGCCCGTGCAAAAACTAAATGGAAAACGGATAGAGATTGTTCTTTGTTTAGCCATTTAGGGTTAAAAAGGTGGTGATGCTAGGGGGCGGAATTGGATAATGTGGATAAAAGGAGCAGCTCATTTCGTAAAGCTCATTACACCTTTTCCTTTCGTTCGGGAAAAGGGTGCGTTCGATGGGTTTTTCGGGCGGGGTGTGAAAGAAAGCTTCGAGCGCTCAAGCTCATTTCCACAAAACCTTGTAAACAGGATTCCCGCATGAATTTCGGTGCGATAAACTGGCGTGATGGAAGTTGATTTTGGTTTAATTTGGCTAATTTTATGACACTGGATAAGGAAAAGGGTTTAACGATAAGCAAATCCTGAGTTTGATAGTTTAGGTAAGGAAAAATTAATTTACAAGATGAGTTGAGAAGCTTTTGTGTGGTGGATATTTTGCGCCTAAAGTTATACTAAATTTGTTAATTTATTTGTAAGCGATATCTCTCAAAGAGACAATCAATTGCCTACATTTAGGCGCAGCGCATCGCAGAATGAATAGACTGTTTGAGGACCAGCAGGGTATTAATAACTTATTACAGAAAATCGTTTAGATATTGTTATTTTAGTCTATCTGTGGCAGTTGATAACATAATATCCTAAGAGTTAATATTGTTTAAAAGCTCACTGCAGCCACCTAACTCCAGTTGCAGGTGCACCGATAGTCTTTCACACAATCCAACGGGCACAAGTAAATCCGATCAAAATCCGTGCTCGGCTCGTCACTCTGCATCACCAGTAATTGAAAACTACAGGCTTCCCGAGCTTCAAGTCAGCAACATGCTTTACAGCGCCTTGTACGTAAGAAACGAGGGGTTTTGTGGAAAACTTCGCACACCGACAAGCTCCCAACCTACAACTGCATTTCCGAGCTTGTTTTCTCAGAAAATGGAAGCCCAAACCGAAGCTTCCAGCCGTGCCACAGGTTCGGTTTTGCAGCAGAAAATGTGGCCGGCAATACTTCCTCCGGCAGTGCTTGGTACGCACCTAGCACTGCAACAAGCTTTTGTACGTAGGCTTTCTCGTTGGAAGTTTTCCCCATCCGCGCAAAACGATACCGAGCCTGACGGGTTTGAGCGGGCGTTGGGAGAAATAATGAAAATTAAATTACGTTCCTTTTCCTAGCATCTTTGTATGCGGCAGAAAGGGTTCGGCCTGGCAGCTACAGCAACTACAGGAAATAGTGGAATGAGTGTTTTACATAATTACAAATACTACCGCTAGAGAGCGAAGCCGGTGCATTAATCTAGGTGAGCGGGCTTTTCGTATTGGATTTATGCGTTTGTTCATACTGGCCCGGGAATTATTTAGCTACTTTCATCATCACAACGCTTAACGATTGGAGGCGTTGGGCCGGGACTGGGTCCAGCTAATCTACAACACCTTATCAACGTTGTGGTGCCGCAACAAACCACCGTAGTAGGGGAGGATTATGTTGCGTTGTACACCTTGCCCGTTTTGTAGCGAGCGAAACATGCTTCTTCACTTACTTTAAACTTTTTTACATAACACCGGTTTTCTTTAGGTTGGTGTGCTCGTTACCGTGCTCGAAGAATGGCTAGAGCCGGCATAAATCGTGTATTCCTTCCTGCACTGCATGCTCTATTTAATGCGGGTGTCACTGTCGACGGGGCTGGCCCAACCCGCTGGCCCAACGGCAGGGACTTATCAAATAGACCATGGGACACACTTTAAACGAGCCCGAAGCGGCATGTTTCAGCACTGTCATCTTCCACTACAGGATGGAGATCCCCCGTGGGTGGCTAAGTCTTCTACACACCCTACAAGGCACCATCGAAAGTGGGCCCCGAGCGACTCAAATCAGCTTCCGAGCAGTGGTCGGGTAGGTTTATATCGATTTTCTGCTCGCCTTGGTTGTCTTTGCTAGGGGGAAAACGGATTTTCCTACAGTCGATGCTGGATGGGAAGTAGCAGCAGCAGGAAGCTAGTTTCCTGAGTGTGAAACGCGCGCGCGAGCAATTCTGTAAGGGCCGGTTGTAGATAACACATTCCCACGGCCAGACACTCGCCTCAGATCGACAGCCCTTCTTTTGCTAAATGGTGCTGCACCATTACGGAACGCCGAGAGAAGGCATCAGGCATGGGCGAAAAGCGAAGAAAAAAGCCTCATGCGGGTTCACCACCAGCAGCGAGAGGAACCCTTTTACGCGTCAGCAAGGATGGTCATTTGGTGATAATGTTCCACCGTTGTCGTCGCTGATAAGAATGCCAAACCGGGCGACCGGTCGTTTAGGGTCTGGTGGATCCGAAACGAGTGCGCGTTTGCCTCTCTGGGTCGGTGTGTCCTGTGTCCTAATCGACCAGCACACGGTCATCATAACCAGCAGAACACCGAGCCAACCGGACCTTACTTTGGGGGCCCACAGTTCCCAATCCTCTCAACGAAGCATCCAAAAAAAAAAGGGTTCGTTCCACACTGAATCGAATTTAGGCCGTCCAACTCGGAGTTGTAATTCATGGCGCAAATGGTGCACGGAAACCCGGGGACTACAGGCGCGCGAGCCTGTACCGGTGAAGTTTGCTGATTCCGGTTTCGGGCGATGGAGCAGTGCCCGGACTGCAATAAAACCTATTCCCCGAGCGCTAATGACCGTGAGCATTCAGTCTAATTGGGTACGTGGCCACATGAGGGATTTTCGGAAGATTCAGGCCGAGAAGGATCTGGCCGGGTGTGAGAGTGGTTTTGAGCAGTTGTGAAAAAAGAGTGGTGCTTGTGAGTTGGAAAGAATACACTTAAGTTGTTGTAGGTGTTTTGAATGTGAGTGTGTAGAGCTCACTCACAATAGAGTGTAGTTTTTGTCGCTGTTTTGCGTCGTTTCTTTTATCGTTTCATTGGTATCCTGGTCACTACAATCGCTGTATTTATTAAAGTTTTGTTTCATTATTAATTCGTGTAATTATTCGTTGTTCATGTAGGTTTAGTAAAAGTCAACTTTTTTGGAAAATTCATTGTTTTTAAAGCTTGTGAAGGTAAAGATTAAGCTTAGAAATAAATTAAAAATCTCAATGTAAAATTTGAAATATTTTCCATAAAGGAAATATAACTTTTTAATAAAGAAGCTTACTTGTAAAATAAATGCAGACAAACAAAGAGTCGTTCATCTTTATTGCACTTCCTCGGATTAAGTTGAAGGATTTTTCAAATCCCTTTCTTCGGCAAATTGGAAATAGTGCTAACAAACTAAGCCGAACAATCGCCATTATCATCCTCCAGACCAAATATTCCAGTCAGCTGGTGACGATCGTGAAGCAACACAACCGTAACGGAACCTACTCATTTTTAATGATACCACTATTAGGGCTACCGGAGTTTTGGTATGATTTAACCTCCTTCTGGGAACGTTCCACCACACAGGAAGAGTTGTTCGACAAGAGCCATCCCGCGTTCACGCGAGCAAAAGTGAGAGGAAGGAAAAGAATAAATGACACACGATTTCTTGCCCAACCCAAGCCCCATAAAAAGCAACGCCAACCACCGACAGCTGGTGGATCGATTTAGGGTGATTATACACTGCCTGGGAGCAAATCTACTCGGTACGATCTCACTTCGGGCCGGTATGTGCGGTTGGCCGGGTCTGGATGTATTAATAGGACCGGCATTTTGACTTTATACCTATCAATTCCTCGACGCTTGATGGCGATGTGTGGGGGCAATGTTGGAGCAGGAGAGCAATTGGAAATTAATTTTAATCACATCATTTAGGGTTGGGTTTTTTTTTATGTTTATACTGCGTTTATCGGTACAGGGGGAGCATTGATAAAGGATTCTATTAGAAGGTGTGATAGTCTGCTGACAGTTTGATTTGACCGAATCGGTTGAGAGCTTTTTGAGCGGCTACAGGTATGCAATCATTAACATGTTGTTTGATTAATAATGGACATTTATGCATTAAAAATTCTGTTTTATTATACATTATTAAATATAAAATGCAGTACGCAATCTTTGACAATATTTGATTCATTTTATTGAAAAAACATAACAAAAGCCGGTTTTTAAAGTAAAACAAAATTAAAACATAAGTAATTGTTTGACATGACAATCAAAATAATTTTCGACCATTTAAGCATTAACCATCACCACCACCAGTATGCTGTTGCTGCGAGGGAAAATTCCATTCCGCGTAAGCGATTCACATTCGCGTGCATCCCCTATACTTTCCACTGCCCCTTCCCACCCTCTTTACACCGAAGAACCCATCCATGGGTCATGCACGAAACAAATCTTGCCACGAGTGCGGGCGTGGCACACAAAAATCTCAACATTTTCGAAGCGCCCCCGAAAAGAAAGACGCTGCCCAACGCACGCCTTTATGCGCCTTTTATGATGCTGGTCTGTGTGATTTTTTTTCTTTGCTACAGAAAAGTATGCGTTCATGTGTGTGTGAGTGTGCGTTTGCCCCTAATCCGCCCTCGTTCAGTCGCGATCTCTCCACCGAGGTTGCGCTTACATACAAATTCTCATCCGTTGGTTGCTGCTGTATGGAAGAGCTGTAGTATGCTGTTCGGCTGAAAGCTTCGTGAAGGAAGTAAAAGAAGAAAAAAAAAGAAAGCGAAAACAACACACGAAACATAATGCCCGCCCCAATGTCTTGGGAATCCTTGCATACACACGGGGGCGCGCGCGATCCGTGCGAGCGAAGAAAAAACATTCAGCATCAAAAATGGAGCCAAGCAGCAGCAGCAGCAGCAGCAGCAGTAGCGGCCACCATTTTCGGGCGGGTTTTGTTGTGCGCTTGAGTGAATGCTTTGTGTATGTTTGGTCCGAGGGGAGGGGTGAGCTGTTGGTGGTGGTGACCACCCTCCGCCTCCTAAGAGCTGCGAGCTGTCCCAAATTGCTTCCAGCACATTTCCCATAACTGCTTCATTCATTCGCGGCGCGCACGCTGGGCACGATATTTTTATTTTCATTTCTCTCATTCCTGGCTCACTTTTTCGGTTTTTGTTTTCGGTCGGTGCTATTGTTTCACCAGTTTTTTTTTGTTTGTTTCCGTCCTTGCTACACAAAAGGACACAGTTCACAGTTCGGTGCGTAAGTAGCGGGGGAGAATAGGTCGTCACCACGCGTCACCAGTCGTTTCCATGCTTAAAATGCTGCGTAGGAAGCATCTTATAGCATACACACAGCGGGAGAAGCACCTCACTTTAATTTCTTTTCCACAAAGCACAAAAATGTGTCCCCAACCCACGAGAGCGATAAGTAGAAGGTAGCCGAGTGGGCCGAATTGTTTTTACGTCAGAAGAAAGCAACACAACCTTAGGTAGAAACTTTTTCCACCATTATGAGCTTACGGCCGATGAACATTCCTAGCGAGCGAGCATAAAAGATGCCGCGCGTGGAAGTAATTTCCCACCGGCTTGCAGGTAGCATCAGGAAGATTTGCTCCAAATCAAACGACAAACATCCGGCATGGAAAGCGAGAGATAGGCTCGACAGAGAGAGAGAGAGAGAGAGAGAGAGAGAGAGAGAGAGAGAGAACTTGAGTGAAGTGAACTTGAAAAGTCTTATTTCGTCTTATCAGCGTTACTGTTGATGAGGCATGATGGCACAGGGTTTTAGGAGGGTGACATGGGAAGTGGAAAAATCAATATCATTTTCCGCTATGGATGGTTCGAGTGACTCCAACTTCAACTCATACTCCAACCGCTAGGATCGATTGTATTGAATTTGTGGAAAGCTGTGGTTCTCTTTCTGATCCTGAGGACAGTTTGGTAAAATTGCTGCACCGGAACAGATCGAGTAAAAATCTTCGACTTATAATGCTGATTACACACCATTTTTAAACATTGAAACCCGAGCTGTTTTATCGCACACATCAGCGATATCTGGTCATGAGCTCATACCATCGAAAAACCACATTCCGCTTACTGACAGCTTACAGGATGTTGTTTTAATCGATTATGGAATGGAAATCGATCAACCCTTTCCACCCATACGACCCGTGTCCATATGTCTATTTCCTGCCTACGGGCTGGTATTTGTGAGTGGTTTCTTTTTCTGCTCTGAGCTCCATTTGTGTTCCGAAATCCATCCGAAACCAATTCTACCGGCACGGAAATTGAATTTGATGAAATATGCAAGTAATTGACGGTGGTAAAATCAATCCTTTCGTTGCACAGCGAGCCGTGTGGCAAGGAAAATTGGGGTAAATGAAAGGAAGGAGGGTCAACATAATGGAATAAGTGTAACCGAGACAAGTGATTCCATTCATTATGCTGCTGTAGTGCTGTTGCTGCTGCTACGTGTGCATTTTAATGCGGTCATGGGTCAGCAAAGCAATATCTGATGGGAAATAAATATGATTATTTATGTCAAACTGTTGTTAGCCGGGATCGAAGAAGCGGAGCGTGTATTTGCTTTCGTTCTATTGATCGATGCCCTGTTTGCGTTGGACTGATCCGTGGTTGGTGAAAATAGGGAAAAATAATTGCTATCATCATTTTTAATTACTTATTATGAACGGGGTCTGTATGAACGCCTACATGTATGCAAACCAAAGAGCAGGAAGTATTTTGTTTGACGCGTGTTTAAATTCAAATACAAATTCGTGTAAGAAAGATATACTGTATCTGTAGTAAAATAATAAATGTTTTTTTTTTGATAATAAAAATAATTAATGTAATAAATAAGGATTAAGCATTGTTTAACAATATTTATTTTATTTCGATTTCAAGTTGCCTTTTTCGATTCCCTCTTATTCATTCTCGCTCTTCTCTTTCTCTATCCGTCTCTTTCTCTCTCGCTCTCACTATTTTGCTTTCTCTCTCTCTCTCTCTCTCTCTCTCTCCTTATATTCAAGTAATATTCGTATTCTCTCCTTTGAATTTTCAGCAATGAATCTTATAATCGTTACATTTGAAAGAGTTGAAGAATACGCCTGAAGGTATGCAATAAACAATACAAATTTATACCTACTTTCACAAGCATAAAACAAATATCATGAGACAAAACAAACATATCAAACTTCCTGCTACCAAGAGCATGGTAGAGCATCTTTTCTCTTTAAGGGTCGTTTCTGACTTCAGAAATTATTATATCGTACTCAAACACTCTTAAAAGCATTACTTTTGACTCACATGCAGTGTACGAAAAAGTTCAAAGAGATCTCCATTTCCTTCTGATTGAAAAACCAGAAACAGGCTTGAATCCACAAATAATAAAACAAAAACTCCAACGTAATATCAGACACATACCAACACCCAACGGTCGGTTCTGTCGGCGCTCGTTACGTACTTTGTCGGCTAATGTCCGCACTCGAGCGCTTCGTGGGTTCACCTTCCTCGAAGATGCCTACCGTACCGTTGTTGTCTTATCGTTAGTTTGTTCATCGGCTCGGAAAACGGATGTGATTAGCTCCAGTCTGGATAGTAAATATTTTCCAAACCAAAAGAGGACCCCCTTTTCACTCAGCGTGCCAAGGTGTGACGGTCGGCACCACATATTCAACCGAAAGGTCGCTTCACTGTCGTGGAGCGCGCGTCATCAACGATGAAAGCACCGACGGAGAACTCACTTCCCGGCGAGTTCTTCAATCTTGTGCGCTTTACAAGTGCGCTTCCACCACCACAATTCACTGCTTGGCTCACTGTTTGGGACAACTGAATCCAGGAGATTTTGTATTGTGTGTTGGTGTGTGTATTTTCAGCTCATTTTTCAACAGTTGAAGTACCGGCACACAGCAGCAAAAGCACTCCAGAGTTGACAGCCAACCGCAATGATATGGCGGAAAGATTCTGCAGAAGTTTCTCGACGACGACGACGACGACGACGACCGGTAGTGTGCTTCTTCTGGTACACGAGAACCATTCACGTGCGGCTTCCGGAGCTCCATCGACAGGCACACTCCCCCCCCCCCCTCTGACCCGCTGACGCCGACTGTGTCGGTGCAGATAGCTCACCGGAGAGATTACGGTTCCGTATTGCGCTAGGTGGCCGCATGCGGTTGTTGGAAGCTGCTATTGCTGCTGCTGCTGCTTGATGAGGTTATTAAAAATGAATTCACCTCTTTTGGGTCGGTAGAAGAAAAGGTGGTTCGAAAATATGACCCAGAGGCAGTGATCTATTTCCATCCCGTTAGCCCGTTCTTCTTCCCACCTTTCCATCCCAACACCAGAATCCAATGGGGTTGATATTTTTAGACGCTTTCATCAGTACTCACCGTAGGGTTGGATTTTGTAAGGAGGTTTCGGGGTTTGCTTCACGTGAGTGCTGGTTGTTTATGACTCCCGAAGGGATCACCAAAGGTAAGGTGTTATCAATGGGATAAAGTGATCACTGAATGGCAATAAAACCCGGGAACTGATAGAAAAGCTGCTTACGGGCGGTACTCAAGAAGAAGGTCATAAAGAAACCATGATTGTGTGTGTCTTGTGGCAAGATAAAAGAAGATGAATCGCAAATGAAAAAAAAAGGTTGAGGTTGAGTGTACGACGCACTGATTTCTTTAAATATTCTTTTCTTGTTTCATCTTACATATTGTTCGGTCTGTTTATTAAAATAATCAGTATATTATTAATTTTTTTAATGTTAGTTATGAAATATAGAAGAAAATAACATGATTGAAACACCAGCCAACATTAAGCACTTAATATGAGTAGTGCATATTCCACAACGAAAAATTCAATTACTTCAAACACTTGTAAATTGGTTTAGGTTGTATCTCCACCGTAAGGTCAAAAAAGCACTCAAACGATTGTTCTTCACGTCAAAAGACACCGAACAAGCAAAACCCATCAGAACGATCCACCGCTCAACACCGTCACCACCATCTGCTTTCGGCCTATCATTATTATCCATTTGTCGATACGCTGTACCAATCGTACCTGACAAACATGACAACTACTCCAAACGCACAAACACGAGCACTGTGACGCTTCTAGGCCCACAAAGTGAAACAGTGGCGAATTGATTTGCCCAACAGCCGCGAACTGGATGGTGTGCCGGTTTGAGCAAATAGGTGGAAAAGCACCAAAACCATTTCGCTGCTGCAATTGAATATAACACAACGAGCTCAATTTTCATTCAACCATGCACACACACACACATAGGCACATACCCACGGGTGCTTTCTGTCCTTACGGCTTTGCCGGACAAACAACACTTGTTTTCTGGGAATAATTGTTTCACCGTGTTGTTTCGTGTTTTCCTCCGGATTGGATTTTTCCAACGGTGGCTCTCCCGGTCCGAAACTTTTCGTGGCCGGGAAAGCCTTAGGGAGATGTGCGGGCTTTTCGTCTGCTCGTGCTCTTCCTTTTCTGCTATAATCAAGCATCAACCAGGTGACCCCATCGGGAAAAACACTGATGACCGATTTTCATTCAATTACTCACAACTCCCGCCGGCCATAGCATAGGCCAACATTCAATTTCCCTAGCGTTTGGTGGATTGTTTTGCCCTCTCTTTCTCTCACCGGATGCCTCTCACACGCTCTCTGCAAGGTGGAAAATTTATCGTACCGAAATCGAAATTTTCCACTTGATCAAACCGCCCGGCACCGACGGCACGAACAGCTCTGGCTCATTTTTCCCAGCATCCCTTATCGAATCTGACACACTCACGACACCGCCAGCCGTATTCAGTGTCATTCGGTTAATTGTCGGTCCACTTTTTCACAGGTCATTCGTGTAGTGTGTAGGAAAAGTCGATCGTGCTCGTAAGACAACGTGCCTCTCGGTCGATATGCCAAAGGAAAACACGCGCTTGTCTGTTGCGGGTTGGTGTTTTTTCTTTTTCCTTCTCCGTTTGGCACCTACTTTCCATTGGCAACTACCGAAAAATTATGATGACGATGATGATGTTAATGACGAGCTGGATGGACAGTTTGTCACAGGGACAAGCGATACGTTTGTTTCCATGTACCGGTCCATGTTTTTCTGCTCGTGTGTTTTTGTGTTTTTCCTTCAGCATTTTTCACCCACTCAGGATACTTTCCACCCGTAAATCAACATCGTGTTCACAGGTCGGAATGATGTTATGTTTTGCTTCTTTTTTTTCGCTACTCTTATATTTTTCACACCCAGCATCAATTCCCTGGCCATGCGCGGCCCGTCGTGAAAATGTCAGCCGCGATTAGTCAACCGACATTTCCGCTGTCTGCTGCTGGTGGACGTTTATTTTAGCGACAGGTTGCAAACCGTTCACCGGAATGCTGGCGCTCTCTCGCGTTCGGCACCCTGGTGTGAAGCAAATTGAAATTAAAAACACGCAAATTATGATGCATCCCATCACGAGCGACGGGGTTTGCTTGCTTTCTTTTTTTTTTTTTTTGCTGGTGCCAAACGAAACAGGTTGAAGCAAAAAGGAGATAAGTTGATTTTTGAAGCAAATAGTGTCAGAGTGTTGGTTGTGGCTGACCACAGGTCGTTTTTTATCCTGTTTACGGTACTTAAAGAACTGCTTCGTATTCGTGCTTTGAATTTTTTGTAAATGTGTTTTATTTTAAATAAAAAATTACGATGCAGTTTCTTCAAAACATGAATGGTAAAATCAGATAAATCAGTTAAGTTCATAAGGTTTTGATATACCTCATCAAACAATTTAGGATTCTTTTATTAAAACGTTATTTTCTTTTTCAAATCATTTTCCAACCATCAAGCCTAGAGAATCTCGGATAAGAATGAAAAATCGTTAGATTATCAAGTAAATTGTACGATGAATAGCAAATACTATCTTCACATTAAATTGCCAAGATAGCGATGAAGGCGCCTGGTGCCTGGTGCGAATCAAACGAAGGAAAATAGATTTCCCATCATCAACCGTCGGTCGGTTGAAACACCTTTCCGATGATCTTTCGTTACGGTAGTACTGCAACCTTTCCCAACCTGTGCTCACCTCCGTCATGCCTCATTCCCCTCTTAGTAGCGATAGTAAAAATAGAGCACGGGAGTTATTTGTTTATTTGTCCATTTAATGGCCGGGAGTATCTTTTCACCCGTGGCCGCCGAATTTGTATCGAAGTTCATCCCACGCTCCAGCTCATCATCTTGTTTGTACAGATTGAGCTTCACACACACACACACACACGCAGAATCTCGCACACGTAAGCGACCGTAAAGCGAATGAAATTAAACATATTTAGAGCCGACGGTGTGTGCTTCTGTGTGTGCGCCCGGTGTCCGAAGCATGTTTACTTCGGTTGCACTTGGACTCGGAGATGATAGATAATCGCTGTTGCCGCCCGGTAAGGTGTGAGAAAGAGACACCGACAGTGGAGAAGAACATCAAGTCGGTGCATTTGAAATGTGTGAAACACAAGTCACGGGATGGAATGGAATGGCAAGGGTTGGGAAATAGTTTGGACATTCCGTGTCATAAAACATCAGAACGCTTCGAAGCTGAAACGGTTGGCCGGGGTGGATAGGTACGAAAGGAAAACGAGTCAACTGTCCATGACGTACCATTTCGAGCGTTGCAATACATTGACTCTTCACGGCTGGCAGTGGCTGGCCCCACGGGCGGTTGGATACAATTTCGTTGGAAAACGATCTGTTCCATACCGGCAAACAGAGGAACGGTTGTCAATCTGGTGTGGAAGGATGGCAAGTGTCGTAATCGTGAAATCGTGCAACATTGCAGCGAACGTGATGCAATCTAAAGTGGGTAAATGTTTGTTGCCAACAGCTTACGGTGGATAGGAGACCCAGAGATGAAGAATGATTGGTTGGGGAATTATTTTTAAATGACATTAAGGTGCAATAACCTAAGCTAAAAAAAACTAGAAATTATTCTTCGATTGACTAGTAGATTGAAATTCTAAAAATAAATCATTATTTCAATAATAATATTCTATTTTCGGAAAATCATTATCATCTATTTCGAGCACTCTCAATTTCGCCACATTATTTGAACTCACCTCAATCCGGCGTAAGAATGCCGTCAACGAACTATCATTACACGCAAGCATATTTCAATTTTCTTACCCGACACACATGCAATACGGGGCACAATTTTCTTCCCTAGCTCTTGCTTCCCGCAATCATCATAATAGCAGGGAACATAAAAATATCCATTTATATGCTCATCTCGACCAAGCAGGTCGAGTCAAGTAGCACTGTCGTACCCGTACCGTGGCATTATTCGGCTTGGATCGTTGACAAAAGTCCACAGACGATCTGTTCGGTGCATGGTTCCCCTGTGTTCCTGTGCGCTCTCTGCTACTTTCGGCTCCATCATTCAAATCGAGCGTGAACGGAGTAAAATAGTTAACCCTCGGCGAAATCATACCCACTTCAGGACGTCTGTTGCTATTCTGCTTTCCACCTGCTGCGTTTTTCTTTGGGTTTTTTTTGCGAGGAGCGAGTAAAGACGAGCGGACGTAGTAACATTATGTCGTCCCGATCGATCGTGTACTTGGTTGATGGTGTAACGGTGTGACTGTCCCATTTTCGGAGCATCATAAAAACCACATTCACACGCACCTCACACATACACACACACACACACACTTTTCGTGCCTGGGTGTGCGTTGCTGTGTCGTTCATCGTCTCAACAGCAGGGCCATAAAATCGTTATCAGAAATAAATTGCGTGCAATGTTCAAACTTTACTTTTTACGATTATGTTCACGAGCCACACACACACATACAAACAGGAGCTGTAGCAGCTTGCCAACTGAATGTTTGAGTGTGTGTGAAGAAGGATACATTTACGATACTGAATTGCAACACAAGCTGGGACTGGAAAAACCACAAAGTATGCACGCAGGGTGGGACAGAAGTGTATCATTTGGATTTGTGTAAAAATGCTTCACTCGGTGCTGTCTGTAGTGTGTTGGAAAGGTTGAAAAAGTCATCCCATCCCATTGTAGTAAAGGAAAATATCAAGAAAAACACGATGCGTGTGTATGTATTTTATTATTTTTGGTTTATGTGTCAAGCGAACGAGTGGGGAAAAAGACTTCGAATTTTTAGATGAGCACACTGTCAAACATGCGTGGAAATACCGGAGCTCAAAAATCTCATCTTGCCCGGAAGCGAAAAAGCAACATGATGACATAAAATTTCAACCACACACGCAAACACACACCTACATACACGCGAAAGTGGGCGCCATAATTATGTGCCTCCAGCTGGTGCGAAGGTGTATGGGTATGGAACGGCAACTGCCAGTACTGAGAGCACTGTTGCTTGTTGTTTTTCCTCTTGGATAAATCGAGCCTAGAGCGAGAAGAAGATGACAAAAAAAGAGATGCTAAATGGACCTTATGTGCCCTCCAGAAAGCACTGAACCACTGGCTCACGCTTTTGATCAGGGCCCACAGCTCGGGCATGTGTCACACAGCTTAAAAAGTATTTAACGCAATCAACTCAGCCGCGATGCGTCTGGCTGTGACGGATAAGCATTTGATGCTGCTTTTTGCTTCCCCCTTTGCTCATACGTTCACAGTTAATTTTCCCGTGCTCGAAACCATTTCACCTTTGAATGCGATAAAACGGTAAAGATCGCTTAATGGTGCGTGTCGTACGTGAACAGCCAATGCAATTACGGTGCGAACGATCGATCGGTAGTGTGCGAGAGAACGAATCGAAAACAGAGTCGATCAATAATGCCAACGTTCTCCCCACTGAAATCTGGCCATTTTTTTAACAATTAAATTAAAAATATTATATTATTGGGCAACCCGGAAACACAAGAAGGTGATTTTTTTTTTACGTGTGCGTTTCACCATTCGGAGTGGCGTGACGGACAGCACTTTTTCGGGGGCTTAAAACAACATTGGGAAATTAAAGAACACGTTCGCTGGCTAGGTAGGTTCGGTGCTAGGTCACACATGTGCAGGGCTAATTGTTTATGAAACATTGACACGCAATCGCACAAAAGGGTGCTTCAAGGTGGGAATTGAGTGTCGTGAGGTGTTTTTTGCTCGCCTCTACACCCTATAACAAGGTTTGGAGGATTTTTGCTTCGGGATAATGATGTTGGCGGTTGGTTGGCCCTCTCATTGAGGTATTCTGCGTGTCGTTACCAACAGGTGTTGAAATGATTTAATTTTATATTTTCCATGGATTGAAATTTTTCTTTGAGGTTCTGAATTGCGTAAATATTTGAGGCTTGGAAAATATGCCTTTTTTATTAAAACAATTATATTGAAGGAATAAATTCATAAATTTATTCAATATAAGGGGTGAACAATTTTAGGCAGTTGGGTGGCATAAACTTTAAGCTTCCAGTTTTCATACGGAAAGACGAGGTACCAAGTCGCAAACGAAAACATTGAATGACATTTGCCAATTTTCCCGTATGCTAGGCTTAAACCAATAGTCCAGGAGAAAATCAATAACAAATTGTAACTTTTGAGAGTTGCTTTGAAATTTTTCATAGCTTCATGAAAGATTCCATTAAATGTTTGCAAAGTTCCACAGCAAGATTGGAATATTCTTCATCTGCCCTGGCACTACAATATTGAGGGGTCATGGCACGGCATTTCGGGCTCTCTATGACTTGATTTTCTACTTCTTCTTCTTGGCACTACAACCTCGAGAGATCTCGGCCTGCCATTTCTGGCTTTCTGTGACTTAGTTTTACCCGTAGTAAAGTAGTCAGCCTTACGTCCGGAGAGGTGGTCTAGATGGGATTTGAACCCCGGCCCTGCCGTGTGAAGACCGGCGCCGCTGTCGCCTCGGCCACCGGACCGCCCCTTGACAATGACTTGATTTTAAAATGACTTGATTTTAACAATAGCAAAATAGTTCATCATGCGTACGGGGAGACAGTCAGGATGGAATTGGATCTTCCGCCCTGGTGCACCGCTATCGTCTCGGCCACCAGACCGTCCTGATCAGAATCCAGAATTCCCCTTGAGCGATTGAAAAGTTTCATTACATGATTCACAGCCTGTAATGTAAATTTGCGTCAATCAATCAAACTGTTCTAAAATTTTATCAAAAATCAAATCAAACTGTTCTAACAGCTGTTGTCTTATTTTATTTTTTCTATAACAGTTAAATAAATCATTGCTTGATTTTTAAGCAAACTTTTTGCTTGATGATCTAAGACTTTGAACTAAAAGGCATCATACGATTCTTATTAAGATGGTATAGGGAAAAATATATAACTTACAGCGCAAGGCAGTGAAAATGGCATACTTTAAGGGTTATTTTTCAACAACTTTAAAGAGCGTACAGCAAGGACAGCATGCATTAAAGAGTTCACAAACGATTTCAACCATATTAATTTTACTTTACACAGAATTGAAAGGACAAGGATCCAGCTTTCGCTCTTACGAAGACGCATCGTGCATGATCATTTGAAGCCCCACAGCATCATTAAGTTGATAGTTTAAGCCTAGTGCAAGCCATCCATTTCTGTTCCTTCTATCCATCCAGCATTCAATTCACCATATGCAAGACCCTTATTCCAGCACCATCTACGAAGACGAACAAAAAACCATCCCGTGCACATTGTCACTGCAGCTTGCACGACACGTACACCGTACTGATGATGAAATGTGAGCAACGTGCTCACCCTATTTGTTCCTTCATTTGACTTCCTTTCTCTCTGAAGCACGCACGCACACATACAATCCTCTTTAACCATCGCTCGCATCACGTCGGCATCGGTTGGGTTTCGCGCCAGATTGCACGGCACCAGCAGCAGCATCAGCAGCAGCAGTGGTTTCACTTTTTTATGCTGAGCTTTTAATTCAAAGCCGTTCGCCGTGGCAGCTCCGATGCATCCTTGTCCGTGTCCGCAGTGTTATTAAACATTCAGCAAGGGAAAAAAGCTGTCCACTGCCTGTGGCCTTCGGGGTTGCGTCAATTTAGGTTTTGGGTGAGGGATCTCCGCTTACACACCATCACACCGGGCCTACCGTTGTTCGGTGGTAACGAGTTGGACGATGAAAAAATGCTATGTATGCGTGTGGCGTTTAGACCATTCTTGTGACAGTTTGCTTTTGAGAGGATCTTCTTGGGATTTTGATTTGCTGCTGATGCGGTGCGTTTTGTGGAGGATTTTTGTTTTGCTCTCTCGAGTTCCTGCTATCCATGATGCATCACAGTTCAGACAGTTGGCTTCCCGTAAATGCGATTGTGTGCGCCTTTGGACACCTTACCTCAATGGAATAGAAGATTTTGGAGCCAGATTTGACTTATCCCTCATTTTCTTGTCTCGCTACGACTGTGGGTCCTTTTCTCGGGGAGCACGCACACCACCGAGATTGACAGGTGCATTATGCGACACCGACAGCATAATAATGTTGATGATGGCTTTTAATTTGCGCATGGTTGAGTAGAGCTTCGCTTCGAGTTATGTAAAAATGGTTGAATGAGATGCAAATTATGTTCCATCTGGATGGTTCGTTTGTGTCAAAGTCAAGAGCAAAAGGGATCTTTGGAGCACGAAGTTCCTTGAAGAGAGGTTTTATTGAGTGAAGTTTGCTGCTGATGAAAAGTGTATTATTTTTGGAAGTGAAATTCAATTACACACAATAGTTTTCCTCATGCACAAGGTTGAAGCTTCAATTCTACAAAGCTCTCTATGACTGTAATCATGTTAATAAAACCTCAGGAACAATTTCTCCACTCTCCAGTTCCAGTGTTTTTCGCCTTTTTTGTTTGGGAAACTCGAGCATAATCCTCGTATGTGTTCAGTGAGCGTAAGAGAAAACTTTCCCATTACACATTCGTCATCGTGGAAAAGTGGGACACGTACCTTCACCACGCAAAGAGGAATTTCGCTGTAAAGTTTGGGTTTGAAAAATACATTTATTTAAATTTCCCCCCGTTTGTCAGCAAGAACTCAGTGTGATCGAGCTTTCCTCTACAACTACTTCCACTGAAGCAATAATAAATAGTGTGAAATGTAATAAACAACAAACAAAAAACGGGTTCCCTCAGCGAAGCACCTATAAACATTCCTGCTCAACTGCCCAGCAACGAGTGATAATAAATGTCTGCGAATCTATCTGCACAATGTGATGCATTTATTTATCTGTTGTTTACTTTTTTTAGTTTTTGCTTTCTGCCACTGCTGCACGGCCATTCTTTTGCAAAACAAATTCCATCCTTCATCGGTTCCAAGTTCATCCCGGGCACAATGGCATGCCACTTGCATTCCACTCCGGACGATGTTCATCGGTTTGGTTTCGGTAGTTGGTTATGGATGAACGACCATGCTCAACACGCACACACACACACACATATACACTTACGCTTACATACCAGACGAGTTAGGCGGTGCACATGCAACGATGCATGCAACCATGGATCTGCATTTGCATGACGGCGCTGTTTCTTTTTTCTTTTTTGTTCTGCCTTCACACATACATCACCACCGACGCTACCACTACGAGCACTGAACATTGCATTCAACAGCTCTAGCCTGATTAATGGGTATTAGAACGTTGGCGGCATTTGGACGGTGACATACACGACATTCTTCGCCTTCGGTTTGTTTGGCTGGTGCTGACTCTTACTTCCTCTCTCTCTCTCTCTCTCTCTCTCTCTCTCTCTCTCTCTCTCTCTCTCACCGTCGGTGTTATGTGTAATGGATTATTTTTTTATTACTACAGCTCTATACACGCTTCCTGTCTGCCTGGGTCTCGCCTTCCCCCGCAAAACCCCTCAGTTTCTACTGCCAACATTGACTTTGTGCTTTTGAATTTTTACAATCACTTTTCGAGCTTGCCTTTCTCACTACTCTGTTAGTACGTCTGTCCCCTGGAGGGCGAATGGAAATGAAATGTGTGTGTGTGTGAGTGTGTTTTTTTGTGCTCAAATTTTCATTTCTCCCCTTTTTTTCGTCCAGCGCACGCTAGCAACATGTGGAGCGAAATGGGTGGTACCGGGTAGAAAATTGCTCGCGGCGTCCAACGGCTAGACGACCAGAAATGAAAACGGGCGTATAAACAAACACGTCGAACACGCACACCAACACACACACACACACGTTGGGTGCTCCTGATGGTAGTCAGACCAAAAAAACCCGGAGAAGGAAAAAGGATTTGCTTTCCGGTGCTGATGTTCCAAAAGTGGGTATGTTTGGGCCATGTTTTGATGATTTCGAACAAATCTGGCTTTTTCGTACCGGTTTTCGTAGGAAAAATGTAATCCTTAACCATGTCGCTGTAAAATAGAATTTAACCGGAAGGGAAGCTATGTGCGAGCGATTACAAAGCAGTGTCGTGTGTTTTGTTCTGTTTTACAAAGCTTATCAGATTGTATTTGTAAACTAACATAAAGAATTTAAGTTAAAGAAAATAGA
The DNA here is from genome assembly GCF_013141755.1 of Anopheles stephensi. Lineage (NCBI taxonomy): Eukaryota > Metazoa > Arthropoda > Insecta > Diptera > Culicidae > Anopheles > Anopheles stephensi. The sequence goes on along the minus strand of NC_050203.1, from coordinate 82,071,399 downwards.
AAATGCTTGTTTAAAATATATAAGCACTTGACGAAGGCTGGATTATCTCAAATCGCCCCAAGTTCTGAAAACAGCTATCTCTAACAACGTATGATAACAATTGTAGAAAATTTATTTTATTTAGTTCGTAATGAACCCGTTTCTTCATGAAGAAAGCTAAATATACTATATACTTAATATTAGGTCAATTTTGATGAATTTTTAGGTTTTGAAAGGTTTTTATAATCCATTTGCCGTTTTAACAAAAAATCTTAAATATTGCATTATGATACCTTTTTACTGACTTTAAATCAAAGCCAAACGTTGACTAAGAGACATTTGTTACTTATTGACCATTTTTCCCTTTTTCAAACAACTTTACTAAAGAAACTGCTTCTTCATGCATCCACTAACGCAGACACATTATGCACAATACGTGGTAGTGTAGTATTACTTTAAATTTATTTCCTTGGCTTTTCAGTTTCTCGTTCCTTTCTTCTAGGGTTTGGAACACAGAGCAAGGCGATAGTTTCCCCTTTTTCTTTTCCCTTCTTTTTTTCATCCAGAAACCAACCTTTTCTTAATACGAAGCGTTAAGAGTTTTTCCTTTATTCCCGACATTACTTTCCTGCAGGAACGAACATCCGTACTCTGCGAAACAGAGATCGTAAAATCAATATTCCTCCCGTTTTGCGCGTGGATTCGTAACGAAACGAGACTGGAGGTCAAACGCTTCCCAATCCCGTTCCCGAATACTTTACTTTAGCCGGCGTTTTGTGCTGTAATTTTCCCCCACACTGCCTGCCCATCATTCTTCCCTTCCGCAAGCGTACCGCTTTTACTAACCCTGAGGCAGCTTTACTTCGTCGCTTTCCACGCGAATGCGTTGGCTGGCGCAGGCACAGAAACACAGAAAAGCTTTTTCCCAGCCTGTCTCGTGGTTGTTTTTTTGTGTGTGCTTTTTCCCTCGCTTAAGTTATACTCTTGTGGGCTGAATGCTCTGGTACCCACATCGCGTACAAGCACAGCATTTCCACCCCCTAGCACTGGTGTAACATGTGCGGTTCGTGGGGTGTTTCCTTCCATGCTTCTCCCACGCTTTCCCACAGCTGAAACTGAGGCGTGCCTTTGGGAAAGTTGATTTGTTTCATCGAAACACACTCGCACACCGCAGACGCACACAGCGGTAAAAATTTCGTGCGAACAGTTCACTCATACAGACGCAAAAGACCACACCACTGCCATGTGACCCAGTGGAAAGCTGAAGGGTTGATTTCTCTCTCTCCCTCTTTCCCTCTCTCTCTCTCTCTCTCTCTCTCTCTCTCTCTCTCTTTCTCTTTCGCTTCGATGGCAGTTCGTGGCAAGTCACATCAACAGTCATTCAATCCTTTCGTGCCCGTGCTGCATTCAACCACACCGGCACAAGCTCAGTCTCAGTCTCATCGGCGTTCGTTTGCACATTTTCCGTACCATTCCGGATGCAATAATTCACTTTTGCAGAGCAAATTAAAATGCAATTTGTTCACCCTCTTGAAGAAAGCCCCGAAGGTCTTAGTACGATTGCTGATCTTTCTTTCTGCCGGTTGATCCTTTTTGTACAGTGGTGCCAAGGGTGGTGCAATGAAGCAAAGGGAAATGAAAAATGGAGCAAAACCTGCCCGCGATACCCCGCACTGCAACCGACATGGATGAGGTTTTCTATTCCGGTTGGAGCCTGTGCCGTAGTGCGTTGTGCCTTTTAAGATGATGATGAAGATTAAGCGACCCGTCAATGAAAAGGCTGGGTTTCCTGTGAGCGGCGGCAGTACGGGTTTGGGATTTGGGTTGATTTAGTTAGTAAATTGATTTCTTAAGACAGTTACTGTACCAGCACTGCCTTTGGTTTTGTTTTGTGGGACTGTAATCGGAAGGGTTTGCTCTTTTGAATTACTTTGGGGTGAATTGAGTCTAGCTCGTCAGGAATAGCGGTTGAAATTAATTTGATCTGCCAGACTGGATGATACTAGCAGAAAAGTTTTGTTTCAATCTGGTCCTTTATGGTGCAATTTGTTTTATTCAATTTCTTAGGCGTCCTGAGCTTGCTTTGGAACAAAATGATGCATTATTTACATCAAGCATCATCGAAACCTCCTTAAGTTTCTTAAATAAAAATTTTTTCAATCGAGATTTGGCCTATATGATGCTTCGTTTGGTTCGTTGATAATTTACCCTCTCAGAATTTTTTTAAAGCTGATAAAACATTGCTCAATATTTTTATGAGATTGAAAGATCCAAGCTCCAAGTATATAATTGCTAATTGATAATTGTTTCAAAGTTTTGTGAGCAAATTTTCCGATATTTTTCACAGTGTTTTTAACAGCTAAGAAATTTGAACATGCTGTTTCTTTTTTGAATTCAGTTTTAAACCCTTTCAGAACCATTTCTACCCAGAAACAGGAAAATTAAGTGAAATTTGAAGATGATACGAATAATGGAGACGCCCAGTCCTTCAGTGAAGTTTGCATCAAATAACAGTAGACTTACCACATTTAATAGTGTCTTCTGAACGCTTTTGGTTCCTAATTCATGAAATCATACAATTTCTATAGAGAAAAAAATTTTTTTTTGGTTCACACCATTACCACAGTAATAGCGATTTTGTCCACTAATTGCTCAAGACTACGCCATAGTGTCACCTGTTGTGAAATGATTTTACACGTTTTAAAACGCAATGATAAATTTTAAAGAGGCTTGATTTTCAAAAAATCTTTTTGTATTTAAAGCCAAGCTTACAACACCGTTGAAGCTTTCATTTTTTGCTTATAGGAAAAATATTCGAAAAAGTTGTACGAAAATGTCCCACGTGGCACATCCATTATTTTATTGCTTTCCCCCATGCCATTTCATTCATGCAAAATATGCTAATAATCCAGTGGCAATGGAAGTGCGAGCTTGTAATAAATACCAACCAATGGGAGCGGACGAAAAAAAGGAATACAAGCCCACCCATCCGTCCTAGCAACAGCAACGAGGAGCGAGGCCCTCGCTCGGTATCGGTAAAATCGATTTTATCGATCCGCGAAGGGTCCTTGTGCGGGGTCGTCCTTGTGGAATCCCCCTAACGTCCTGTGGCTTGTGGTGGCATAGAAGAACACTCGCCCACCGATATGGTCAACCTTGTAGCGCGTGTGGTCACCATTGGTGTTTTATGCTAGCCGTTGATTAAAACCACTAACTACTGTACTACGGAGTACCCAACCGCGATTCTCGCGCCTTTTCATTGCTACCGTTGCTGCCGTGCCATTAAATTTGGTGTGCAGCAAGATAATGCGAATACATTATTTAAAGCCTTACCTTTCGTGCATGCTTCCTCCGGCGAGCTTCACTAATGGCCTCTGGCGACCTTCAACCGACGCAACTTTTACAAACACAGGCACACGAGGACACGTTCCCTCTCTTGGGCTTATTTGCTGTGGCACAGTAAGACAGGATTTCCGTTCCGTCAGAATTGGAGGAGGAGTCCTCGCTTGGAGACCTCTTGGAGCCGACGAATGGCGTCTTGCAACAAAGACACACTCACTGACGCAACACGCACGCACACAAACACCCACTTAATGGCAGTGTCACTTGAGCAGTACACAACACTCCACGATAACCTCGCAACCAGCGTTTGCAATCTTGCCGCGTGTAGCTTCCTTTCCCTGTGCCTTTTTCTCTCGTCACACACTCCACTCTGGGTCACAACTGTCGATCGGATCAGAAGCACGGTGAGCCTTTGGCAGCACCGAACACCGGTACACCGCCCGGTGGTACACTGCGATCGATTACAATTTTCACCGTCATTTTTTTTCTCCCACCCGAACGGCACTTATATTTTCACTTTTGCCTTTATTTTTCATTCAACAAGCCCCAATCTCACATCCTTGGGGAATAACTTTACACTCTGTGCACAATCCACCGGTTGGCAAGGAGAAAGAAAGAAGGGATCACATGTTATAAAATCGCACACATTCACATCACCGCAAACAGGCACCAACACACTCTTCTTGCACGCCGATGCTATCACCGTCATAATCATTAGTACCACGTCGTATACTTTCCCTACCAGTTGAACGTCACAAGGCTCTTTAATTTTAAGCAAGCAAGCAAGCAAGTAAGCTAAACGATTGTTTGTGCTTTCTTTTTGGGGGGGAACGGGTCTACTGTAATATAACATTGCCACCAATTTTTTAAAGCGAAAAGGGTTTTCCCGGTCGAGGAAATTTGATTCCTTGCTAAAAGAATTCTTTACCGGAAAAAGGCTAAAAGCTCGATTTTCGATCCCTTTTAGCATTCGGGGCGGGTGAAATTTCGACTCAAAACAGTCAATTAAGAGCGTCAAAGGATTGTCGTTCTCTGGGTTTGGGTGGGTAGAGTTTAAAAGAGTCATAAAATTAAACAAAACTGGAAAGAAAACCCAAGCAAAGGCGAAAGAACGGGAAGCAGGGGTGTGTTGATTGAGGCGTTTCGCTTTGATGGCTAAAAAACGGGAGCTCGTAACCGAACTGAAGGTTCTATTTGCCCAAGAGGGTGTCTTCTATTTGCCTTGGTCGAGATTCAGAATAATTTCTGAAGCACTGTTGCCGGAGCAGAAGGAATAACGAGCCTGTTACGTTAGAACCCTATGGTAAGGGGAATTTTGAAGCAGGCTTTTTGTTGTTGTTTTGTTTTGTTGTAATAATGCTAACGCAACTCTCTAACGCATGAATGTCTTCATGATCAAAGGACGACTGGTCCTTGCTGCTGCTGCTGCTGCTGCTCGAAACAATGCGAAGCTTTAAGTACTGTTTGGCGTCTGTTTAAACTCTACTTGAAACCAGTCGGCCAATTGTTACCAGACGGCCAGAGCCACCCTCTAAAGAGGCTTACCATCGTCAGTGCTACCAACGGCCAGGCGCCTCCATCAAGAAAAAGGGTGAGTTACAATTACTGCCTTACCTACCGCTGGGAGATTACACACTGAATGCGCTCAACACGACCAACACCATCATCATCATCATCATCTACCACCATGAGCCGAAGCGTCTTCCGCGCGGACCCTAACGCAAAGGGGTCCTCACATTCCCTTTTTGCGCTTCGGTGTGGGTGCTACTACTACCACCACCACTACCACCACCACTACCACTCCACTTTTCAGGATGTACAGGACCCTTCTTACATACACACGCGGGGTGTAGTATAAGGGCAAACACACTAACAAGCACGCACACACTGTTGAGTTGGTAAGGACGTGAAGCACGTGTGCAATCTCGCTCGTTCTGCTTCCTTCCTTCGGGTTTGTTTGGTCCACACACACACACACACGCTCACACGTACATGCACGTACGCACGCACGCACACACACACCAACACGAAGGTCCTCGGCGGTCAGGAAAACCGTCCTTTACGGGCAACAGCACGCAGAGAGCACGGGAATCGAACGACGTCTCGATTACTACTGAAAAGTGGTAACACTCCTTGGCACGTTCTCGATTCGCGGCGAGTCCATCCGCGCTCGATCGAATGAGACACGGTTTACTATGGGAGCAGGGGTGTCCAACTGTCGTTGGATGTTAAATTCAATTTATAATTCCCGGTCTTTACCTTTTATTTATCCATTTTTGCTGATTTTTTATCGCTAATTGCATAACTTCAGGAGAAATCTTCTGCATTTTTGGTAATATTTTGTAGTGATTAAAAGCTATTTTTTGACATCTAATAAAATGATAAATTACTTCTTTGAAATTTCAATAAACGAGTCATGACTCTCAGGTTGCATTCTTTCAGGAGTTTTTCATCTACAATTTGATACTAACGACCATATCGATTTCGACCCATTGCTTAAAGGAGTTCACAGTACAAAATAGCCTTACTCTCCATCAGTGTGTTTGACGCCCCTCTCATAATATCCTTCCTATTGCACAGATTTAGAGAGACGACATCTTTGAGCGGAATTTTATGAGCCAACACTGTTGCTGAGATGATGAAAATCGACGAAACGAACCATCGCCAGAGAGTGTCCAAATCGACGAAGAGAAAGCGTGAGCAAATCGCACCAACATTCTCTCTCACACACGCTCTCCATGTTTTGAAGGCGTTACATTGCAATCTAACCGGGAGAACAGATTTTCCTGCCCAGTGTGTGAATCAACATAAAACAGAGCTTACGGGAGAAAATGTGTAAGTAAACAAAAAATTAAACGCTTCCCGCAGCCCTCAGCTGCGTGTCTGCGTGGGGTTGAGCAGCAAGAGAAAACGTCCGAGAAAATGAGCCGGATAAACAAGAGAGAGCCACCCCCACCAACCATCCGTAGTAATAACCCACTAGCGTAACTGCCGAGTTCCCTTCCGAAACTCCACCGCAAAACCCCTTCACCAACCGTCAACTTCCCGGTTTAGTGTTTTTGTGCTTTTTCGCTTGGAAATACATTGTTACATTTGCTACAAGCGCACATTGCGAACGCACTGGGTGGAGTGGGGAGAGTGGGTGGAGGATACGGAGGAGTGCGTAAGATTGTGCGAAGAGAGTTTCAGCTTCTTGAAAACGGAAAGCCTCTCTTTCTCTCGACACCGCGAGCCGTTCGGCTGGTGCGAGTCGTTGAAGTACGAAAAATTACACGAGAGCGGGCGGTTTGATGTATTTCGTTGCAGGGTGGGAGTTTTTTTTTATTTTTTGCTGTGAGTGTTCTTGTGTTATGTTACATTTTCTTTTTAGCTTTTTTCCATTCCCGTTTTCGCTTCGCCTACACGAAACAAAAGACTTTCGGCCGTTTTGGTGCGGTGGAGGGCGTGTAACGCTGGCATTGGAATTCTCCGAGCCCCTTGGTTTTGCTGGCTAGTCTTTTCCCACACAAAGAGAAAATTCGTTCAACAGATAGTAGTAGATGGGAGTAGGAGAAAAGAACTGTGTGTGGGACCGGTTTTAAGGGAGGAAGTATAATAGATTTGAAATAGTTTTAGAAATGCTTTTTTATGATGCGAAAAATATGATTAAAACAAAAATCATTTGAAAAATCTTTCGACATATGGGATGAAATATTTAAATCTTCTTAGACACAACCTAGAAAGGTCTTGGATCGAATTTCAATTTGTTAAAAATGAAATTAAACACTACTCTTACCAAAACACCTTAAATAAAGCTTAAATTTAATCAAGCTAAGGAATTCAGCATTTCCACTTAAGCTAAGAAGCATTAAGTTGTTGTGAAGAAAGCATTAAAACCGGCCTAAATCCAGCTAACCCGCTCTTATCTGACACAACTAATTACATTACACAAGAAACAGCTCAATCGCACGTTCACACGAATTGACGCATAAAAAAATCTCGTCTGCCCTTGACATTCACTAAACCGGCTCGACAGTCTCCGCACAAAAAAGCGTACATTTTGCTCAAAGTTCCTGTTCATGTAAATGCCCGAAAGCAACTCACCAGCAACTCGCAGCAAGCAAGTAACTAGTTAAGCAACCAACAACCGAGTTTCTTGGACCTCCGTGTCCCAACCTCACCAACTTTTTCCGGTAATGATTTATTTTTGGTTCACCTGTTTCCGTGGCCGGTAATAGGCAGGCTAGGTCCCAGTAAGAAAACGACCTCAGCCCCTTCCGCAAAAGTGAAAACTTCCCTCACCGGAAATGGTTCATTTTGACCTGCCCGATTCCGCCAGCGTTTCCGGCGCACACATCCACACACACACACTCACACGAGAGCACGCGGTGATGGCTTTTGGTTGAGATTTATTACGGGCGTCCCCGTCGGCGTAAGATTTATTGGGACAGGTCCTGTTTTGGTTGCACCCTCAGCCAGCCAGCCTGTTCGGATACCAATCCAATATTGAGCCTGAAAGAGAAAGAAAAAAAAGGCACAGCGGGAAAAAACTGTCATGTTGACACTACACAACACCGACGGTTACAATGTATGCACACACTCACACTCGTATCAATCTCTTTCTCTCTTTTTCTCCCAGGAAAAACCCCGGATGTTGGTAATATTTCCGGTTTGGTTGCTTCGGAAAACGGCTCTGTCTGATGTGTCCTGATTTTCCCATATCCAAAGGGATGGAAAAAAGAAGCAAAAAGAGTCTTTTTCTCGATGAAAGGAAAACCGGGAAGCGATTGGAAAATGAGACGCAAACGGGAAAGAAACAGGGGAAACAACAAATAATGACCCGAACGTGCAACAATTTCTCTGCCTCACAAACTTCTTCCGACAGGTGCTTCGGGATGGAAAATGGTATGGTGAATTTGAATGTTCCACTTTTTCCACTTCATAGCGTGTGCTTTTTGTCACTATCTAAACCGTTTTTAAGGACTGTGATTATTTATAATAAAATAAGATACATGATAATGGGTTGCTGAAAGGTCTGAAAAGGGACCTTAAACGACCCATTGGCATTGCGATATGTGCGTGTAAAATTATTTTCACACCTTGCCCGTCGGTCATCAATTTATATTCTTTCGAGCGTGTAAATAATTTTGTATTTTTCCCAATCCTTGCTTCAACTTTTAACCGTTGGGATCCATTTGCTGGGACCCTCTTGTACGCAGTTAATCAGTAAAGACGCTTTTCATCTTAAATGTTATTGCCTGCGTGGAAAAATGTTATGTTTTGGCCCTCCGAACGGAAATACTCCCTCGTGCAGTACATTCAATTTAAATTAAACGTCAAACGATTCGTCAAAACGGGCTACCAATTCATCGCCGTGACCAATCCCCTTAATGGGAGTTTATCTTTTTGCGTGTGCACCGCGTTTATGTCTTTTACCTTCGCTTCATCCAACGATCTCGGTGTCGTGGTGGAAGAAAACACATTAGATATTAATTCACGCCAGTCCCGTGTGTCCTCCGGGGACGTTAGCCAAACAAACCCTGGAGGTATGAGGGTGGACACGAAACGACGACAAGCGACTCGAAGCGAAACAACCGAAAATGTGACCCAAAAGTATGGTCAAGGAAATGGTCCGTTTGTTGACCTTGGGTGAAGGAGCGAGATAATGCGCTTCTTCATGTGGGAATGTGATTGTGTGTTTGTGTGATTGGAAAGGCAAACAGTAGCTTCAAAAGGCCGAACCGGTCCCGGCTCACTTTCGGGATGAATAATTTATTCCCTCGTGGTACGCGTGCCCGCCGGCTGGCTGGCGATGCCGCTGCTTATGCTTTTTATATGTATTGATGTACCCCTGAGTCGGTTCAAGGATTTATGCGTGTGTGTGTGTGTGTGTTGGTGTTTCCGTGAACTACTACCAACCGCCATAGTAGACCACGGCTTGTCAAGGTTTTCCTTTTCTCATAGGAAAGAAATGAAAAGTTTCACTAAACACTGCTCGAGGCCGTTCCGTGGGTGTGTTGAGGAGTTTTGTACTTTTCCGACCAGTACCGCTCGCCTCTCCCTCACCCTGGGGCTGGACAATTTTCTTTGAGAATGTAGGAATGCGAGAAACGCTCATTGAATTGTTTCTTTTGCCGGTAGCTTTGAAACAAACGATTTTGGAGACTTTTAAAATTTGTGGAATTTACAGCCAAATAAAACCATTTGTGCTGCATCACTATATTAACTTGAAGAGGGGTGCTTTTGTGGGTGGGAAAGGGAAGAGAACAGTGAGAGAGGTGAAAAGTTTTATATCCATTGTCTAGTTGCCATAATTTGTTTTGGAAGAGGAAAGTTCTCAAACATCGGAGCGGGCCGTTGGTAGAGGTGACAACACTGCCGGTCTTCGTACTACGGAACCGGAGTTCAAATCCCCAGAATGCCTCCCCATATGCAGGACTGATCATCTTGACTATCCGAAATCAAGTCACAGAAAGCTTAAATGGTAGGCCAAGACGCTTTAAGTTTGTAGTGCAACAGAAGAAAATGACTTGTCGAAAATGAAAATGTCTTGTCTCTTCATTCCCTGGTATAGATCTTTCTCATGGTAGAAACCAGTATATCAATCTAAACACGGGAAAAGAACCGTTAATCGTCAACCAGTTTTAAAATACCAAGCACTATTGTTACACAATGAACCAGCTTAATTAATCATCATGATGCACTTTTAAATCTGAACTCATTTTAATCTCTTATGCTCTTTAAAGACTTGCAAATAAAAACAGACTGTCATGTCATTTAAAAAACAAATCATCTCCTATGTTTGAAATATGTTTAACCATTATTTTGCGCACAGCCAATATGTAAATCTCAACGACAGACATGCTACCCGTCTACCCCGAGACACATCAACCGAACTTTATGGACACGTCTCCCCAGAAAAAACAAAGAAGAACAACCAACCAACTATCTGCAACACAAGCGTCTCTTTCTAAACAAAAAACACAAAAGAACGCTTTATAGTTTCCCAGACAGATTTAAAACTTTTCCAACTACACCATTAGCCCTTTCCAGTGTGCCGCTTGAGTTGTGGCTTTTGTTTATCAGCACTGCTCCTGCTTTGTTGTCTCCACCCGGGAAACAAGGAAATTGATTCACATACTACGGCTGTTTTTTTTTACTCTCTTCCATCTATCGACGTGCTTTTCCAATCATCGACCAGGTTTTGAACCATCACACGTTTCGTGTATTATTATTTCCCCGTATGCTTCACACGCGCGCACGCTGCTTGCGACATTAAGATAAATGAAAGGAAGCATCGAAAGCATGCCAACTGGAAAGTGAATCGATTCATGCGATTTGCCAAATGATTTCGCTTGCTGTTTGAAGCTGTTCTTGTTTCTTTTGTTACACTTTTCTGCCTAAGCTTGTGTGTGCTAGTAAGCATTGTTGTGTTCCGGAAGCTGTTCTGTTCAGAAATCAATATTATTCAATTTTGAACGGATTAGGAAAAAGGGGTTTATACTCGCAACGGTAGCGAATATTGGCCGTCCATGTGTGTGTGTGTGTGGCACCAGTTCTTGTCTTTTCTTTGCGCTTCCTTGCTCATGAGAGATTTACAGCCTCCATTCCAAACAGCGAAAAAAACATGGAAGGAAAAACCTAATGTGGGTGCGTTTTCGTTCACAGCAAGCCGCAGGTTCCTTCAGCATTTTCCGTCCTGCCAAAAAAAAAAAAAAGGAAGCAATTGTGTCCGTGACAGGGTGAAGTAAACCCCAAAAAATAAATAACAAGCGGAAAAAAATGTTTCATCTTCTCGCAACTTATCTCAGGCTGTGCATGGAACGATCGAAAAAAAAATCCAACCTCCCGAAAGCATGAATTCGGTCGGATATTTTAGATACTTTACATGCCTCACGGGACCCGCTAAGACGTGTTGTTGCTTGCCATTTTGCCGGTAAGGAAATCGAAGCCCGGCTCGATGCCACTCGAGCAGACGACGAGACGAGAGCGCAGCTTGTCGATGAGCACGGCAGAAGATAGCAATCTACGCCAAGACTTAATTTGATCCAGAACGTTCCGTGGAAAGCGTGGCACCGTGCGTCGCGTAACGGAGCCACTCGATAATGCCCCGAAGCGTGGTGGAAAAACGATATCCCAAGAGCAGAGCCTTGCACGCGGCTAATCCTTGTTCTTCGTACGCTGCCTCTGCAGGCCGGTAACAAAGTGTTAAGCTTTATGCAACGTGTCGCAAACATTGACAAAACGGCAGAAGTACGGCACGCTGGGGAAGCGTGGCCACAGCCACGAAGACGCAAATTACACACCTCGCTGCCCGGTGGCAATCGATGAAGCGGAAAAGTGCGTTTGCCGAAGGTGGGTGGGAAAATTGCTTTGAAAGCCAAGGGACGAGACACACAAAATGACACGACGCAAGACGACAAATCGTATTGGACGGTGTCAGTCGGTCGGTTCGATTCGATTCACTTCACATCAAACAATTATTCGTGTAATGAACATTCACCCGGAAGAGAGCATTTCAATAGGATGCTCGATTGGATGCAATAAGGGTTGGACACAGTGCCGTGCTAATCATCCTTTGGGGCGCTGATGGTGATGCGTTGGTGTCAAATGGGGTTTCTCGAGGGTTAATGTGGCTAGTGAAGGTTAATATAAGCGAGAAACAGCACAAAATGCATGAATGAATTGAAATATGCGCCTGAAAGTATGCAATAAGCCCATTAAACCTAACTTCTAGGTTGATAAATGCCTATAAACTGTTCTAAATCATCGTTAAAAAGCGAAAACCAAATGATTTTTCCAACAAAAAAGGCCTCACTAGCTCTAGTGAAAATGTCCCGGAAAAGCTTCATCGATTACACCCATTTAAGTTCTCAGTAAAAACCAGTTGAATGCACCACTCATCAGGATGTGATACTGACAGCCATTTAACATCCCCTTCTTTTAACCCTCATTTTCATTTCCATACTTCACCGGCTGTGTGTGTGTGTGCGAGCCAAACTGAACTGAACTGGGTTATGCAAATAAGTGAGTTCCGCCAGCAGTACCATCCTGAGCCTGTCTGTGTGCCTCTGTTTTAAGCAGTCAAGTGCAGAAGCAGAAATAAAAAGCGCTCCAACAAGTTCATCAAAGGGCGGCGGCTGGTCGCTCTTGCTTAATTTTTGATTCGCCAGTGAGCGATTCGATCTCATTCGCATGCTAATTCGATCGGTTGGCTGATTATGCGGAAATATGAACTTAATTTGGAACGCAAATGACTAAAGTATCTGCTGCGGGGCTTGAGCTAACGGAGTTGGGAAAGAAAGTGCAGGAAGGAAAAAAAGCAAAAGGCTTCTGCATTAGGTCTCTCGTCGTTGAGTATTTGAGCTCTGTTTACTCGGGGCAAAAGCAAACAACCTTCCGATACGGTACGGGTGTTGATAAGGGCAAGATTTAACCCAGCGGCTAACCTAAGTGCGTCAGTTAGTGTGTGTGCTTGTGTACAGATTGTATTGACATGTAATGGCTAAACAAATTATAACACACTGAGATTAGAGTTTATGGTCTTACAAATCACTACCCTGGTCGGTCGGTGGTAGTGACTAGGTCAGCAGTAGCACCACCAGCAGCACCGACTGAAATGGATCGATTTTTCTCCCATCGGACACTCATTTGTGGTCGATGGCGTGGTGTGCTTTATGGCCTTCATTATCGAGTCTCATAAACATCGCTCACACACACACACACTCGTTCTGCCTTCTTTCATGCGCTAAGTACTCTTTCTCTAGTGGTCGAGCTCGCATATGTGTGGCGCATGATGATGTTGACGGAGGGAAAAAGTTGAAGTAAAGTAGCATACATAAAATGTTGCCCTCACACACCTCCCACTCACCGCCCACTCAACCTCAGCCTTCCTCATCGATCACATGTGCAACAATCGGCACAACACACGAATCGGCCAAACCGAGAACCCAATCGCGCTACTTCGACCGTGTCCGACAGTCCGATTAACGGTCGGCACTACTGCCCTATCGATCGACGATTTATGGTGTGTCGCGCTTTTTTTCTCCACATCGCTAGCAAAACATGCCGTCCCGAATAGGCAGCATCTTCACGACACGGATCTTTCTTTTTCGCTCTTCTCGCGTTCTGTACAGTCTCGGACTGTGCTTTATCCTTCCTTGTCGATTAATTTGCCATCAGTGCCATAAAAGATTCATTACCACCTTGCACACCACCCACGGCACGGTATTGTGGTCTTATTTTTACAAAAGCGAAACCGTAGGGTTTGATGTTTTCCTTTTCCTCTCGTGACCTAAGCGATTCATGGTTGGTCCGTCGCAATGCGACTTCTTTGTCGTGTATCGGGGGAGGAGGAAAAAGGTATCAAGGTCGCATTACTGTTAAGCTTAAGTTGTGATGAATTTAAGACTTCACATCGAGAATAAGATCAAACAGGAATAAAAGTTAAGCTGTGCTCAATTTAGAAAGCAAGAAGTTCCGCCTTAAAGTTCTGATGAAGACGCCTGGTTGATTTTAAGTGTTTAATTTTGGATTTTAGACAATTTTACAAATTATTCTCTGAAGGAGATTTAATTTACAAATTTCTTTAGAATTTTTAGAGTTTTACTTTCCTGGCTCTTCTACGTGAGGGAAAAAATTGGGTAAGAAGGAGACGCCTGGTTGCTTTACTAACTGGTAAGCGTACTTATTGGAGACGCCCAGTACTTCACGGGTTTTTTTTATTCATAAAGAACGGTCTGGCCGTATTGCTACTTCAAGGGTTTTCATGTGCCACAAATCCCACCTGATGCACAATTGCATCTCCTCAATGTCACCCATCGAATGTTGATCAATCAACCTTCTTGTAACCTGTGCCAGACAGCCCATAACCTTTGATTGTCTACATTGGTATATTTTATTATTTCACACAGCAACAGCACAATCAATACTGCCAGCTGTAACATCAGACAGACAGTTGTCTGTCTGACAGTTTGACAGAAAAACGCAAAGGACACAACAATGTTTTCTCTGGATAGTTCCTCGTAGAAGCGAAAATTGATACGAACGAAATACACTAAGGAGAATTGAAACAATCTTGCGCCACCCGGAAACGGCCACAGACGACAAAGCACCATTTTCGACGAAGGTGAAGGTTCTCATCAACACGGAAGGCACGTTTTTGGCAAGAGTTTTCCGTTATGTTTCGTCCCATTCCTCTTCCTATTGCCTTACCTTTGAAAACTGCAATGATTGTTTATGATGATGGTTTTCACAGAGGTTTCACTGCGCTCGTCCTTTGTTCGTTGTTCACCGTTAGCTTTTCGTGCAGCGACCGTCCGTAACGAACCATTTTCCTGACCATTTACGTCCAACAAATGACTTTTTCAAGCTTTCCTTTGGGTGAATTTTTCTTTGAGGTTCTTGTTGTAATTTGTTCATTATATGAGCTGTCTTACGATTTTGATGAAAGAACAGGAGCAAATCAAGAGTCTTCGTCAACGCTTACCACAAAAGAAAACGTCATGTAGTTTATTACACGAATTTTTAAATGTTTCATAGAGAACAAAGTAAAACCTTGAAAATGTTTGAACATAAATTAAAACTGCTGTTCCTCTTTCAAAGAATGTTTTAAAACCTTCCGTAAACTATCATCCCCTCCGATAAAATAAAAATCCCCCAAGTGCACGCTCTTCAAGGTAAGTAAACGTTGCTTAATTTCGAACAAAGTGAAACAACAAAACACTCAACCAAACACACATCCCCCGTCCGATAGACAGATGGAGATTAAAACGGGCAGAAGCGATACGGATGCTTTCGAAAGCGCCCACAGAAAAATAGGATACGACTTCAACTATATACCGCACCGAAGCGTAGCATAAACAAGAATCATCATGCTGCTGCCGCCGGCTTCATCGTCTGCGATTTGGTTTGTGGTTTCAGGAAAAATTAAAATGAACTGGAAACTGGGAAAGTGCTATCTCGTGCTAGAAGAATACCGCCAAGCCAAGAAGCACCGAAATGAAACAAGCATTCAAGTTTCCGCTACCGAGCTCTTAGAGTTTTACCGCTGGTCGGAGTTTCTGTTCTTTGGCCAGCGAGCAGAGTGCTGATTGCGTGCTTGAAAGTCTTTGTGAACGTTGAGAAAGGTGTGTTGAATGAAGACGCTGCTCGAAAGCCTTCCAGAGAGGGAGATACTCATCTCGAGGTTTCCCTTAATGCATTATGACCTTCATTATGCCTTTGTGGTGGAAAACTTTTTGCCACGAGATGAACAGTTTAATTGATTTTGAAGGCAAGAAGCAACAACAAAATCTGTCCCAAAAGCAACCCCAAGCTAAGACTCACTGTCGGCATGGTAACCACGTGACTACGTTCACAAGTGCGTCCGATGCAAGGACCAGAGAGCCCATAAATTTGCTCCCCTCCAATCGCGAAGAAACGCAACACGTTTTGCGTTAATGAAGGCGCTCGGTACGCGTTTTGATGAACAGCTTACCGCTTGCCCTAATTTAATGATTTTTTCGGGATATAATTCTCAACAACCGGCCCGGCCCGGCCAATAAGCCACCCGTGTCGGCTTCACAGCCCGTTTCCGCCTGCATGGAGCAATCACTCCACAAAAGAGGATCGTTCGGTGGGATCTTTTCTCCCGTTTCGGTTTGTTACTTGAGAGCTATCAAGTAAGTTACGTGGTATGCCTTGAGTTGTTCAGTCTTCTTTCGTCCGTTCGAGTTCTTTTCTTTATTTTTTTACTGTCAAGTAGTACAGAGCGACAACGCAACGGCCTTTACTTTGTGGAACCGTCAGAAGCACTAAACAGCCGTCATTAATTTTGGTCTGCGCTGTGTGTGTGTGGGGGATGGATAGTAGCGGGTGCTAGGTTTCTTATTTGCAAAATTTACGAGCAGCAGTAAAAATTGTCCACGATCTGTCGTCCGGCCGATGGACGGAGCGGACCAACGGACGGATGACCAAATGTCCCACCAGCCCCGGAAAGGAATCTCGAATGTAGTATATCTTCTTTATGCTATTTTCAAACACTCGAATACGCATTTTATTTCAACGCGTGAGCGACAGAGAGAGAAAAAGGGAGAAAGGAAGAGAACAAATGAGGGATGGAAAGAGAATGACAGTTCTGGAATCTGCGTGCAAAGAGACAAAGTTGAGCTTGACTTCATTTAAATAAAACTAGAGAACTTTATCATCTATAAATAAATGTCATGGCGGTCCGATGGCCGAAGCGACAGCGGCGCTGGTCTCCACACGGCAGAACCGGGGTTCAAATCCCATCCGGACTGCCTCCTCGTACGTAGAGCTGACTACTTTGCTTAGAATTTAAAAGCAGATTAAGTCACAGCAAGCCAGAAATGGCTGGCAGAGATATCTCTCCAGGTTGAAGTGCCAAGGAAGAAGAAGAAGAAGATTAACTTAAAAACAAGATATGGCTCGTTTAAAACCGCACAAATATATTTCTGGTCTCATTTCACTAAACATAACAGCTTAATTGTCTTGACACATATAGTTTTCCTTCACTGATTTCCTCTTGTCGCTGTGGTTCGTTTAACATTAATAAACAAGTTTTGTTTTCCAGTTAAATCAATCCTTTCTGAGTGTAAGATTTACATGTTTAATGAAGAAAGGAGAAAATCTTTGAAGAAGTTTGTCTACTGAACGGAAACTTGTAGCCCCACAACGTTCTGCTTGACGTTTTGTCGATTTGAAACCGATCAGAAATTGATTCCAATTGTTGCTCTACTGTTTCATTGACCGTTTTTATGAAAGTTGAGGGAGAGTAGCATCCAGAAAGTCTTCTTTTGAAGTTGAATAATTGTTTAAACTGCTCCACATCTTTCTTTTCCTTTCTTTTGGTTCGGTTAAATTTAAGAGTAGATTGGTTTTGCAGAATTCATTTCACTAACACGCTCCAGTCATTCGATTCCTCGTGTTTTAAACTCGTTTCACACCGTTGTATGTTTTCTTAAAGCTTGTTGTAATGTGGTTTCCCTCTTTCCCTCACCATTCACATTTAAATGTGAAATGTATTTTCCGTTCTTCAGTTTTCCTTTGCTGGACATCGATAATTGTGGACATTTGACATAGACGGTTGAAGTTTGTTTCAAGTTGGGACTTTCTGTTGGTTGTTCTTCTGCTTGGTTTATCTTTTTCAACCAATTCAGAACATTTACTGTTGGCATACATTCATACAGATACATTGTATTGTTTCACTAACACACGTCACTTCCCGCACTGGAGAAGCGTTTTTTTCGCTCATGTCGTGGTTCAACCGCTTTATCACGCTGCTTCTTCCAACCCACGTTTTGAAATCTGTTTCCATTTTGATTCTATACTTCAACTCGTCATTTTATGGCATATGCACACACACACACACACGGTCGTATAAAAGTTGAGCACAACAACGTTATCCAATTAAACAACTATTCACTAGCTAATTTACTTATGATGCGCTTGGCACAAAGCTTAATCTCCCTTTACGATGCAAACTCAACTCGTCCAACACACGCGTCTTTGTATGACAAAAACGATTCGTTTACCACTAAATTGTGCTCCCGTTTACGATCTCTGCTAGCAAAAAGGTCGCACAATTCCCTAGTAAAAAAAGAAAACTTTCAACTCTAGCCTCTCTCTGACGTGAAGTGGATTGCGACAAACTTTAATGCATTTTTTTATTTGCCTTACATTTCTTTAAGTGTTTATTTAGCTTCTATTTCATATCCCTGCTTAGTTCCTTTATTTGAGTACATACATACATCCTTTTTTTACGACTTGCTGCCAGATTTCTTTCGCTTTACTTTTCAGAAAAGTTTTTTTCCCGATGACTGTTCACTTCCCAAACTTACAACTTTTACAAATCTAATCAAAATCCTTTCGTTTCTCAATTTTCCGGACACTCACACCGTGCCTGTGTCCCTTAGTGTGCGCATCAGGAGAAAGCGTGCTGCCAGGCGTTTAACATTCATCCCCAGGCGTATTGCTGCCGGACACACCGTTCGGGTCGCTCTGTAAGGTGACTTTCGGTTCCAGTGGGATCATTTCTTCCGGTTTTGATTCCCGTCGCTCGACTGCTGCTGCGAATGTGGCAAAAGGGGAAGCAAAAATCGAAACGGGAGAACGAAAGAATCGAGTTGAATTAATGGCAAACAAACGCGGTTCGATGCGGGCGGAACAGCAGTCTCGTCTTACCCAGCGGAACGAGCAATTTCGGCTGTAATGGTAGCAATAAATCCACATTTCCGGTCGTCGGTTGGCGCGGCTGCAGTGAGCTCAGCTGTGGCACGTTGATGAAATCACCTAGAGGAAGAAGAGCGAGAAAGTGGAAGAGGACAAATTTGTTGTCGTTGGCAGATTGGAACGGATGGATTATTATCGACAATATTAGCATGAAATTTGTTTGCGATTGAAGCTTTACTGGGAAGGGATTGAATTTTTTTTCGGGGATTATGATTTAAAGTACAAAAATTACCCTGCTGTAGTACGGAAGGTGGCTTGAGGACTGCTAGCCCTGGTACGGAAGGTCCTTGAAGGGTGAGTCCTATCACATTGACGCCATTCACGTGACCTGAAGGGTGAGAACATAATTTAAATACATGAGGAATGCAGAAAAAGATGTTCTTGTTGAAGCTTTCCCAATCTATGTTGAAAGAAAAGCTCTCAAAAGCTCTTCAAAGCTCAACTTCTCTAAGCTTTTCGGTTAAGGGATGATTCTGCACGCAAAAGCTCCCTCGAGAGGCGAAAGCTTACCGATTTTCGCCCCACCGAAAGCATCCTTAAAGATGGCGGGATGGGTCGGTTGGGTGTGTTGGTGTTTGAGCGCATTTACCCGCCGGTTAGCCGCACCCATGTCACGCTTCCTTCGCGGTTGCTCCACCGGCAGCACACGGCGACGCTTTTTCGGCAGTTTTGAACGAGCCTAAGAGATGGAGAGATAGTAAAGAAAAAGTCGAAAGAAACAAATGACAATCGTTTTCCTGCAGACAAACCAGTAGTTTGAGGTGCCGATGACCAGAATAGAAACAAAGTGTCCCCTTTATTTTTCTTTCTCTCTCTTTCTCTCTTCGCTGAAAGTATGAGAAGTTACACCCCAAAAAAGTGGTCGCTAGTTGAGCGTGATGGGCGAAAAAAGGGCGAGCGAAAGAAATAATCACCAGATAACAACGTCTTTGTTTACGCTGTGTTTGTTTACGGGGGTTTGGAGAAAACTGTTCCGGGTTTTTGGCCCCTGTGCCCTGTGGAAAAAAGTTGCCCCATCAGGGTGGTTTTTGGGAAGTTTTTCTTTTCTTCACGCAGCAGGGAAACAAAGCGAGTGGTACGGTGGTACGATGTGTAAATTGGCGCCTGTTTTCGTGAAGGGTAAATTATCTGATCAGCACACCAAGAAACACCTTTTCTAGCCCTTGCGGGAGTTTGGTGGTTTTGGTGGTAGGTTTACTTTGGGCAACATCGTAAGGAAAGGGTGAATTTCAATTGTCTACCAGCTATGGGACTGGGTCTGGAATTTTCATCGCACCTTCTGCTTGCTAATTGTTTGATAAGGAAGGTAGACGTGTGCTGACTTAGCATTGTTTTTTTGTGAATTGATTGTTTAAGGGTTTCAAGCATTATCGAGCAGATAGTTGAATCAAACGGCAGCCATGCATTTGACCGATCATTTCATTTTTTATGGAATTTTTGTATCACATTTAATTTAGAAAAAATGCTCAAAAATCACTCAGTTAACGGCAAACTTTTAAAAATAAGTTTAATAGGCCACCCCTAATGAAAACTGGCGACATTGACACCTCTACCATCGGGCGACCCCACAAGCTTACGTTATGAAAACAGTCCATTTTGCGACAAATAATACCTTAATTCAGCTATGCAAAAACATAAGTCACATATCTAAAAATATATTATCAAATCCGTGTTAACATTAAACAACTTAAACATTTAACGTTCACTGTAACTCAATAAGCAAATACCTAATCGTTTCGTTGCACTTTTAGCTGGTCTGCTACTCTCCTTTACAAGAATAACCAACTCAACCCAGCTGAAGAACTAATGTTTGCTGGTTAACGTGCATCCTGTCCCATCTCCTGTACAGAGAAAAAAAAGCCCCCAAGATGTCGCCGGTCACCTTTCCGATGTCCAATCAGCGAGATTGTTTGTTCAGGTCCGTCCGTGAAGTGGAACAAATTGCTTTGCATATAAATGACGGGTACACTTTCCTTCACAACCCCACACACAAAAAAGGGGATCAGTTACATATTTATGGTCCAGAGGTTTTAGTCCTAATCGGCGAAAGTAATCAACAGCGTATTATGCAAAATTAACAATAAATATTTTATCCCGTACACGTGTGAAAATAAAAGTTATGTCAGCACCTTACCACGCGTTCGCCTTCAACCCAGATGAGCCTAGTTACGCAAGGTGGTAATAAATCGCTTTTACACGAGTACGCTCACTAAGCACCGCCTCGCCCAACTAATGCGATGCGAAACGGCTATTGAACCAACGAGCGAAAACAACAACAGCAGAGGAAAAACACAAGCATCACGATGAAAAACGCTGATAAATTTCCACTAAGCCAGCACACAACCGTTGCGCAATGTTTATCTTGGGCAGAGCATCCGGACAAGCGGACACACATTATGGCGGCGCTTGGCGAATCCTTTCTTTTTTGCTGGTTGGTGTGGTGTTCCCGCACCGGGCTTCACTGGGAAGAAATGGAGCCAATTTGAGATACTGCCAGAGTCGATAAAAATTTAAATGAGAAAATTATGTAAATCGAACAACACCACCAGAGTGCGCCGCTGTCGCGAGGGCCTAGTGTGTATAGGATCAAGCAAACAAAAAAAGCATAATGGCGGCACCTGTGACCGACAACAGGCTGGCGGAAGGCGCAGACACCGACACGGCGGATTGTTGCAGTTTGGTAATCTCTTTTCCCCTTTTTAAAAGGAACTCTACCGCGCACACACACACAAACAACCTGACACGCTTTCCCTCCCGAAAAGCTCCAACGCGAACCAGATACTTTATTTGTCGTTACATCCCGGGGCATCAAGTGGAGTGGAACGACTGGCTTTAGAAATAAAAATAGATTTTGCTTTTGTGCTGTCGCGACCGTACATTGCGCCTGAATGTATGCCGCTCAACATGTCCTGTCGCACTTGTTGAAAACACATCATCTCGCACACCGGTGGCCGACACGCGTAGGCTAATGACGTCAAAGGTGTGTTTTTCATTTTTCGACTGCTACCCGTCACGAAATGTGGTAGATTTTAGACAAAAAGGCCACACTTTACCACTCAGCTGACAAGCTTGCCAACAGGTAAATGAGCGCACATTAGCCCGCCGGGGTTGCCTGATGAGCGAGCAAATGAAGTGAAACGAACGCCCGAGGATGGCATTAGTAGTCAATAGACAAGCACGGCTAGCGGCGCTGAGAAGTTGGCTAGTCTCGACGCTGAAAGGAGATCTCCATCTTACGGTCCTCGACAGAATCGACCTGCTCCGCGTGACCCGTTCATGCGGGATTTTTTTGCTAATGACCTTGAGGGTTTGAAGAAGGTTTGGAAGCTTGCAGCAGCAGTTCCGAGTTTCGAGTCATTGAGTGCTGGCCTTGCATAAGCGTGCAACTGTCAGCCGGGGCCGGGGCTTTTTGTTTGATCAACTTTATCAACTCGACCCACCAAAGCAATGGGTAAATGGAACTCACTCAGCCAACTCCTTTTTTCTGTTGGAAAACCTTATCGAAATGGCAGCAAATTGGAACAATCTGTGCCGGGTAGAACGAGCTGTCAAGTGCAGTTAATTAGAACGGAACAGTTTTTGGGGTCAGCCCGTTCCGAGCCGATTGGTTGTCGGGTCCAATTTATTGAGATTTAAAGTTTTTTTTTCGTAAGGACTTTGAATAATTGTCACTTGAACTGTTCAACTAACTTGAACTATGTCTCAATTGGTGTTGGTTTTGGTGCTTATAAAATTACTTAAAGGTAAATTTTGTGTGGATTTTTGGCCCCGTATGTGTGGAAGGACAATGGAGGAGCCGCTACAACGACGAGCTGTACGAGCTGTACGATGATCTCACTATCGTACAGCGCATTAGACTCGCCAGGCTCCGGTGGGCTGGTCACGTCATGAGAATGACACCGGACGACCCAGCCCGTAAAGTCCTTTTAGGCCGTCCACAAGGACAGAGGAGGCGTGGTAGGCCCAAATTGAGATGGAGTGATGGCGTTGATGCGTCCGCCAGAACGGCCGGTATAACGGATTGGCAGACGACGGCGCTGAACCGTGAGCGGTATCGAGGATTGTTGCAGCAGGCCAAGACCGCAAAGCGGTTGTAGCGCCTGATAAGTAAGTAAGTAAGTAAATTTTGTGTGTTTTTTATCGTTTTATTACATATTTAAGTATCCTTTTTTTTTTTCAACCGATCCTTGATATCCGATCCGGTTAAATTTCTGTAGATATTTTGTTGAGCTACCTCGTCGTTCAACAAACTTTGTCTGGAAGAGAACTCGTCATTTAAAAGGCATCCTCGTCACTCAAAGAACCTCATCTACCAATATCTCGTGGTCGAAAATGCCTCAGTATTTGTAGTCAAAGGGTTTCATCTACCAACAGAACCTGAAGTTGTCTTGATATCCAGTCCTGAAATCTAGATATCAACGAAAAGATTCCAAAAGGTATTCTAAGAGTCTTTCTTGTCAAAGGTCACCTTCGAACGGAATCCATAACTACATCAGACGTAACTTCAGGATTGATGTCTTCAACCTTTAAAGTGCTATGATTACAGAAATTCCAATGTCAAGGCTATCACACCTTTTCACCAATATGGAGAAACTGTATGGTCCTTTTGCACTCAGTCCATTTCTAAGACTCGTATGCAGAAATGTAACTAAAAACTCAACTTCTACACAACTTTAAAACTGTTGTTAAAGATTCTCGGTGATATCACAGCCGATTCTGAACTACAAGTGCACAGACAGCGCCGATGTTTGACTCATCTTAACTTCAAAATTTACAGCATGCCTTAAAGGGTTCCTCAGCAATTAAATAATATTAAACCCCCAAAATGGTCGTAAATTTTATACGAAACGGCTAACCTCTGCCTTAAATCGACGTGCTACATCCGCGATTACAATTACTCAGAAGTTTCCTGCCACCTCACCAAGCTTCCATTTCCTGCTCCTTGCCCATTTCACCCACAAACAGCGATCATTTATCAACAAAACCCCGTAAGAAACCGGACATAACTCTTAGCGAACTTCCATCTTAAGGCTAGACAGGTTAAGATTGTGATAGAAAATTTAGAACCACCACTATGAAGCTGCCCGGCAAGCGAGACAGGTACATAAATCATAACTGACGCGACGGAGTGGAACATAAATCTACAAATTAAGGTCAAGATTAAGACAATATCGAGCTTCACGACGAACGAACGAATAATGCCGTTCCGAGAATGATGAATTGGAAGCCATTACACGAGCAAAAGAACAGACGATTTTGGGCAGGAGGTTATTGAAAAGAAATAATTTTGATTTACTTCCTCTTTCCAGCGTGTTGCGCGCAGTTCGGGAGGACAGGACGACACGATCGAAATGATTTTCAAATAACACCATTCAAATGTAAAAATGTAAACTGATCTTGCCAGTTTTAAACTCAGCACCGTGCCCGGGAAGGAAACTCACCAGACAATTTCTCACCCAACAGCATCTGCTTCCAAAAATGCCTGTAGAGACCGTAGAGTTAAAGTTTTCCGGTGGAGCGAAACTCACTTTTTTCTTCCTGCTCAACTCTACCAAGATAATGTTTCCGGCGGTGTAAAAGTTACGCTCAATGCGAATCTCCCCAGTGGACCATAGCACGCTCAGATGATAGTTGTCCCGAGAAGTCTGTGCAGAAGAGTTGCAAAACAAGAATCAAAGTCTGCACCAAACCTGTGAGCAGGGTTGTAGAGCTGTTCGCGAAGACGGAAAACTTATCACTATGCAGAATTCTTTCGCACTTTCCTTTTCGCAAAACTTTCCCATATCCCGAGGCACACACACAGTTTTTGCTTGGAGCTGAGGCGCAGAATACCCGAAACGGCACAACTCAACCCAGTCAGGATAGTTTGCTTTGACAAATTTGCTTGCTCTTTCCGAGCCAACCAGGGACGCAGATTAAAGCCGTTAATCATCGCATCAGCCGGTCAGTGGGCGAGTGCAGCGGACATCGAACAGAGTGTCAACTTTATCGGAACATCGACACACGGCTCATCGTCACTGGAATGTCTCTATTGCTCTTTTTGCTTCTTGCCTTTCTACTGTATAGCCACGAGAGCAACAGGAACTTCGTCCATAAGCCCTTTCACCGGCAAGGTGTCGGAAACGAACCGCAACAAGCTTACGGGTGCTTTTTCGGTGGTTGAAGGATAGAGTTTTTTTTTTGTATGTTCTTGGTGAGTTCAAAAGTTCACTAAAGCTGCCGCCTCTTTCGGTCATAAATCGTGGCTAACAAGCTTCCTACAGTAGACATCCGCACATTGGGCAAGCAGTGGGATGCAAGCAAATATTAAGGTGGCTGTTTTTAAATTTTGGCGTCAGTTTTTGCAAACCACCAACCTAAGTTGAATTTTCGATAAAGATTGATCTATATTAATCTGAACTATAGGTTCGCTACCAAGACATGTTTTGCGCCTAAAAGTATGTGATTTTCAAGACAGATGTGATGAAGATCGATCGTGAATTCTGTGCAGTTTAGTGTGATGAAGTGTGTGAACTAAGGAAGGAACTTTTTTCTACTTTTAGAGTCAATAAAAACAATAAAATGATAATAAATCTTTAATAACAACGCTGTTTTAACCATCAAAATGCCCACTGTGAGCAGAGCTAGACAACTCCCATACTTGATGAGTCTTGTTTCGAGAGCTACCTTGTGGTTATGAGGATGTGTTTTCCCCGAATCACTTTCAGATTCAGAGAAAAAAAACAGAAGCAGACAAAAACGACTGCCATCTCCTTCCTCTACCAACCTCAGACAGCAGCGACACGTTCGTTATGGGTGATTGATGAACGAACGCGACGAAGATTTGCCTACGATGATAAGGTCAAAGCTACACCGAACGATGGCTTCCTTGTGTGGAAATAAAGATGTGAGATGAGTTCATTCCACCGATTGTACGGACTGATACCGGATGCCGGTATTGCAGTTGTGTAAGAGCCTGTTTTCTACGGCCACTTTGCCGGTTACAGCCACATGACACAATAAGAAAAATCATGCATGTCATTTCTCGGTAATGAACAATCGACGTGAAATGAGCATAAGCTTCCAGGAACGAAAAACTTGCTTCCTCATATATCACTTTCGGAGCTGAGAATATCTACGTGAAAACAGGAGAACCGTTACCGTACATTGCAAATGAAATGTGATATGTGTCTTTAAGCCTCATCACTACCAGCACTACAAAATTACCCACATTTCATTAAAATACTAATTACGTGTGTTAATCCCTTAATAATCCATAAACAACAAGATCGTAAAGCTTAACTCACGGCCCATAATTAAAACAAATAATTAGCAACTGATCTTTCGAGCACCGGGCCAAGCTCATTAAATTTCCCGCCCAACGCCCCAATCTCAAACCTACCTGCGTGTGCGAGTAAAACATGGAGAAATTACTGACGATAACTGGTACCGGCAGGGCGATCGTCAGCACACCGGCCAGCGCACAGAGCGCACCGACAAACATCCCGACGTACGTTTTGGGCGCCATATCACCGTACCCAACCGTGGTCATCGTTACGATCGCCCACCAGACCGAGCGGAATGCTCTTGAATTGGTTGTCCGGGTTATCCTGGTGAGAGAGAGAGAACACAGAGAGAGTAAGAGAAAAAAAAACTTGGGTAAAAAAGCTAGTCCATTCAATGAGAGGTGTTGTGTGACCTTTTCAAACACTCATGTCGAATGTACAAAAGATTACTAGCACTACACCGACTAATGTTGAAACAGTTGTTAAATCCCGTTAAAAGATAATAATGACTCCAAACTCGCAGTGAAATCCTTTTGTTCCCGAGGTCAACTAGGGATTGGGTGTAAAAAATCGTCAAATAATCCCTTTGAGCCCGTTTTATTTATTTGTCGTGCAGAAAGGCTTCGCTGATAAAAACAACAAATCACTCACGTAACGCTCACGAAGGGGTTACTCGACAGCAGCAAGTACAGCGAGTGGACGCAAATGATTTTCAAGCCATCCGTATCATTAGCAGGCTTTACGATTTAATCTTTAATTATGCTCTCCTGCGGGAAACCGGTGGCCCAAAAATCGAAACAACCGATTTCCGTTCTATGCTCCCTGGACTTCAACCCGAGACCAGGGACCACCTTCAGGGATTTAAAAATAACAACAGCAGCAGCAGCAAAAAATGGCGTCAGCTGCTGCGTTTCAAACGACGAGATTAACGAGCTTTGAAAAGGTCAGCAGAATAAAAATGCGCTCGGTAAAATGGAAGCATTTTCCAACCCGAAAACACTTACACTTCCCCAAGCCGACCGACTCGCTTAATCGGCTGACAGAAAATTCAAATTAATTTACCCTAATCAACGTAATCTCCGCCACCCCGTACCATCCAGAGCCGAACTCCGACACCAGGATAGACACGCAGATCATTATTTTCGAAGCGAAATCCATCGCCACGCGTTCGGCATCCTTCATAGGTTGCTATTTTATGCGCTCATTAGCGACATCTACCGGTAGCGGTGAAAATCAACGGACGATTGTTATTCACTTCCCCCAAACACACGCGCGCCGCATCACACCGGCGCATAGCAACCGGGTTGCCAGCCATCATAATGGTCGGTGCGTTGGTGGATAGTTTACCCTCCTCTGCTTCCCAGTGTTGCCAGCGTTACGCACGAGTGGCTGAAAGCGGGGGCCATTAAAAGACGAGGCATTGAAGGGACCATAAAACAAAAACTTTATCTCATATCGGGCATACGAATGCCTGCCCGGGCTGGAATGCCGGCAACGAAACGACGATGAATGTTTTGTGCAATGGTTGTTAACCGGTCCGTTGATGTAGTGTAGTGTAGTCTGTTTTCACCGTGTACTCAGATCGCACGGCCATCAAGATGAAGGGGCATAACATACGCACACATACACACGCGAAACTATTTCCTTCAGAAGTGTGTATGTGGATGGTGAGTTTTTACCACGCAAACCAATTTACACCACATTTACAGATAAATGTGATATGTGTGAGCGTCCTCCACTTCCCGCATGGAAAATTACATTTATGCTGCATTATGATGGTGATGATGATGATGGAAAACGATAATGCTGAACGAGAATGGGCTGCGTTATGGGAAGAGGTCAAACCGCATTAAGGTTGAGCTGTGTGTGCTTTGAGCGTTTGAAAGGCAAAAAGCTGAAATGGAAATTGTTTAATCGCAACTTTTAATTGCATTTGGAATAAAAAGTAGATTAAGGTTGATGAAAATCGTATATTACGTTGTCTTGCAAATTTGATTTTAAATGAGCGCATAAAAGAATGACATTTTTGTAACAAATCGGCACTTTTAATCAATTGAACTAAGGAATACGATATGTAATGCAAAGCGGAAAGCTTAGAAAAAAATCACTTTAAAGTCAAAAACGTGCACTCATTTGTACTTTTCAGGATACTCGAATAAGCTTTGTTAAGGAAAAAGAAGATTTTTTTCTGACTATATTGTAAGAAAGCAAGATGTATAATTAATTAAAAAACAATAGCAATAATCACTTAATCTTATGACACTGAGCCATCCTTTGAAATGCGCCTAAAGGTATGCAATTGTCGTGCATGCTTTTTGTTTACTTTAAAATAAAACAATGTGTTGAATTGCACGGAAGTTTGAAGCCAATTCTACAAAACAATATCCTCTTAAAAATAACAAAACCGTAGATTATGTGATAAAAGAAGGACTTCATACTTGGCTTTAACGTTTCAATTAAAGCAAAGTACTTCAAAATCATTCGATACTTTCAATAGCGGATAATTTGTAAAATAATTACCGCTCATCAATAGCCCATTTCAGCTAAATCGGTGACATTAAAACCTCTATTAAAACCTGATTCTTTTACAGGAATTCTGGCCGACCAGCCAAACTCAAGTTCTCTCGCACTCTAAACAATCTACCCTTTCAAATAAGTGGTAAGCATTAATTTAATCTATTACAGTTAACAACCGTCAAGCACCTATTAATTTGAACTTTTCAACACCTTGAAGTGTTTAACGGGCGTCTTCCAGCTCATTCCCTATTGGTTCCAGGAAATTGGTAACGACACCGTTGCCACTCACCGGCTATTCACCCTTTGTCGCCCTTATTGCCACGCATAATCGAGATTACTTAAGAAAACTGTCAACCATCATTGTGTTTGCCCGTCGTCGTCCCGGTTGTCCTGTGCCTGACGCTATCGAACCGTTCGACCATCGATTCTTTGAATGGCTTAATAGATGAAGCGACGACACTTCATTAGCTATTCTTCAAGCAGCAGCAGCAGCAGCAGCAGCACTCGTGAGGGAAAACAAGCGAACGATTTTTCTCTGTTTTCATTTTGCTTTTCTTCGCACCAGCAATATGGTTCGTTTAAGCACCGACTCGGCGAAACCGGTACAGAATGGGTCTCAACAGTTTATTGCCACAATCATAATGCTCGCGCTGGTGCTGATGTCTCCAAGGAGGAATAGTGCCGGCCACGGAAGGAAAGAGTTCGTCTGGCAACCTCCAATCAATGTGCCCCATACTGCGGATAAAACCATCGGCACTGGTTATGAAACCGGATATCATAATGCAGCGAGAGAAAAACGAAGAAAGAAGGTAATTTTTATTCTTCGTCTCCGAGAAACCATTCGAGACATTCGAGACATTCGAGCCAGCTGCGGTGATTGGGGCTTACACAAATACTGTCACTCTTGTCTGTTTTCCATCTGGTTTACCATAACAACAGGTCATAATCACAAAAACAGCACACATACACACCGCACCGCCTGTGTGTGTGTTAGGTTCGATGTTCGTACACAGGAGACCAAACATCATCCGCAGTTATCCTTCGGCGAAACTGTTCGGCGGAGACACATTCAAGGTAACATCTTGACGCAAACAAGACATCCCAACCGCACACGCACACATCCAATAGCAACCGTATTGTTTTACCCACCCACTAGTGAAATTGTTCCCTTACCTGCAGCTTTTCCGCGTAGTACACCAAGCTGGCAAACACCACGATACCGAGCACGAGGAAGAACACGAGCAGCGTCAGCTCCCGGGCGGACGCCTTGAACGTGTGGATCAGGATGCGCAGTCCGGGCGAATGGCGCGTCAGCTTGAACAGCCGCAGGATACGCACGATCGAGAACGCTTCCAGCAGACCCGTCTGTTCACCCATCCGCTGGCAGACGTCGGTGTAGAAGCTTAGCGTTGCCGCCAGGTCGATGATGTTGACGGGCGATTTGATAAACTCGACAATGTTCGGGGTCACCTGTGGAATGGGAAGCAAACAGAAAACACACACGCCACCGTCAATGAGGGTTTTGCAGTGCAATAGGGGTTCGATGGTAAAGGTGTCAAGCGCAAAGTGTCAAGCACAATTATGCACGCTCAAGTGGGCTCTTGCGGACGAAAATAACTACCGTTTTGCGTGGAGAAGACGAGCACGGGAGAAAAACACTCGAAAGTGACATTGATTGCAGAGAAAATCAGGCACACACGCACAAATACGAAGAAGCATATGGTCCTTCCTGAAACTGGTTGGGATTTGGTTCGGGAGGAGTGATCATAATTCTGCATTTGATAGTTGAATGAATATTGAATTAGTTTTCTAGAGAAAAAAATATTCGAGCTTAATCATTGGAGTTGTTTGAGTGGCTGAAGGAATTATTAGTAGTTTTTATACGAGTTTCAGTTTCAGTTCCAATGATTTAATTGGTTTAGCTACTTGTACGTACCTTTTTGCCAACAAAATACCATATTGATTCAAAGATAAAGGGTTTTCACAGCCAATCAGTCGTTGCAAAGCGTATTCAGAGTATCAAGAGGGAATCAAGAGAAATGAGATACGGTGCAGAGAACTAAATGAGGAGATTTAAGATATAGTCGAGCGAGAAACGATTGAGAATTGAGAGAAAAATAAGAAATAATCGTGAGAGAATCAAGAGAGAATCCAGAGAGAAATGATAATAGATTGAGAGAGAGGGAAATGAGCGAGAATCGTGAAACATATGTAGGGAAATCGAGAGCGAAATTAGAGAGAATTGATAGATAAATGAGAAAGAAATTAGAGCAGAATATGAGAAAAATAAGAAACAATCCAGAACGAAATGAGATATATTTGAGATAGAACTGAGAGAGAATCGAGAGAAAAATGAAAAGTAAATGAAAGCAGATTAAGAGAGATACGTGAGAGAAATGACACAGATAAATGAGAGATTCGTGAGAGAAATTAAAGCAGATGGAGAGAAAATCGTGAGAGAAATTATAAACAGTCAAGTAAAAAATAGAAAAAAAAAGTTTTCTCCATTCTCTCATTTCTTTCTTGATTCACTCACATTTCTGTCTTGATTCTCGCTTATTGTGGAATCTTATTTCTAACTCATTTTTCACTCTTTTCTTCCTCGATTTTTTTTAATTTCTCTCTTAATTCTCTCGAATTACTCTCTCATTTCTCTCTAGATTCCTTTCGTTTTTTCTCGGTTTTCTCTCAATTTTCTCTATGATTTCTCACTCATGTCTCTGTTGATTCTCCCCCATTTCTTTCTCATTTTCCTTTCAATTCTGCCCATTTCTTCTCATTTCTCTTTCAATTCTCTCATTTCTCTCTCAATCTCTCTCATTTGTCTTTCGATACTATATTATCTCTAATTTATCTTTCTATTCGCTGTAGATTCTACCTCCATTCTTTCTCATTTCTCTCTAGATTCCCTCCCGATTCTCTCATTTCTCTCTCGATTCTCTCTTATTTGTCTATCAATTTTCTCTCAATTACTCTTGCTTGTTGTTACATTCCATACTGCTCTTCGCCCAACAACTTAATTGATAATATCAAGAAAATTTTGAATTCCTGGATCAATACTCTTCTAAATTTACTACGCAATTAGTCTCGCTCTAAACTTTCAAATTGAATTTAATCAAAATGTGCCCATTGAAATTAAAACGAGATATGAAATGAATATCACCCACCGGACCACACATCACATCAAGCATTATCAAATTCAATTGATCTTCCATTATTTATTTAACATTCTCGCTCTCCCTCGCTCTCTCCGCAAAGCAACACCTTTCACCAAAAATGAATGCGGGAAATTAAATTTGCATCAGCTGCATTACACCGACCGTCACTCGGAAGCACAACGAGCTTTTCCTACTGTTCTTAATATTTAACTGCGCCATAATCGCTCTGCACCACAGCCGGAACCGTTTTGCTTAATTTATTCGATTTTAATTAGCATCATTTCAAATTCAATCACCATTTCGTGCCACGAAGGAAGGCAGCAGAGAGTGCGAGGAAAATGGGTTGTCCTTGACCGGACCATTTCCCACCTCACAGTTTGAAAGTTTTTCGACGACCATGAATCTTTGATTTGTTAAACAGCTTTAAACTGCCTCTAAGGAGCGATCAATTTTCGACCCTTACGCTACTGCGTCCGGGCACTCCTTCGGAAACGTGGTTGATTGAGTTAGGAACAAAAAGCCCTTTATGTATGTGATTTTTATCTCTTTTTCGAAATAATGAATTCTTCCATAATTGTGCTGACTTACATGCTGGCTCTTTACTGCTATCTCCAGCGTCGGGTTCCTAATCCGTCTCCAAAATGAAGAAAAATACGTCATGTTTACCTTATTAATCCTTCGGCAAGCTTCAACCCGAAACACACCAACACAATTTCCCTCGAGCAACCGAAGATCGATGGCACGGCCAAAAAGGGAGGGTTCTCTGCTCGACCAAGTCAACCCTCACAAAAAAAGCTCATGCAAACCAAATACATCCATAACAAACGTGTGAGCATACGTTACACATTCCCTTTTTTCCGGGTTACGAAGCTTTCGAAGGGGCGACATTCCAGTTGCTCAGCCACCGGGCTACGCTTGTATGGGGGCCACCGTTCGTAACGCAAAGTCGATATTTCATAAGCTGACATAAATACCACCAACATCGTTGCACAACATCGTTCCCGGCACATTCCCAGCCAATGCTCAAAACATGGTCCACCGTATCTTCGGTAGGCCCCAAAAGCGTTCAGCGTCACAAGCCAAACGTTGGTGCTGGCTTTAACCTGCAGGCAAACGCGCAAATGATATTTATTTAAATTTATAGCATTTTCCGTTTGTTGCTTCTTCCCGCGCGATACGCTGCCCACACAGGCCGAGTGTTAAGTACAGTCTGGGCGGAGTGATATCATAAAATAAATGTGCACTAAGAGACCGTTGGGCTTCGGCTCGGTGGCGAGTTTCAGCAATAGATTGTCCTGCACGCTGCAAACAAGCAAGGTGGAGTTCTAAAAGTTCCTTACTAAACATGAGAACAGCTGAAGGAACACTTTTAAGACCAAAGAGATGTAAATTGAATAGAGTTGAGCTTGGGAGGGCCTTCTTCAGTGTGGAACGCTTGAGAACCAGGCATCCAGGAATAATGTTCAGACTTTTGTAGGTTCATCCATCCTAGTTAGTTAAAAGCAAATTATAATTTCAGATGTTATGCTCTATTGAAAATCAAAATTTGAAAGCGGAGTCAATTATAAAGCAAAGCATTAAACTCGTGTTCATTTTTTGCATACCTTCAGGCGCTAACATTTGCTGTTGAACCCAATGGACATAATTCGATTGAAATTTTAATTTTTGTGCCATTGAAGGTTTATTCTTCAATTTTTTCCTTATAAAGTAAATTCATCAAATGAACAAGCAGCTTTTGCAGCTCAACAAATATAAACGAAAAATAGTATACCTTTAGGCGCTCCATTTAAAGACCGCTTTTAAATAAAAAACTGATAACTTTAAACTGTCTACTACTGTCTAGTACGTTCAAGCACCAAGAGATAAGTCCACTGAAGTTTCTAGAACACTTTCTAATCAGCGATATTGTATTCCTGTGTAAAATCATCCACCCAATCTCATCTTATCTAAATCACTTCTGTTGGCGACCACTGCCTTTTGCAAGTAGCGACGTACGAAACCACCGGGATAAAGGTACAACTTTAACCTAAAGCTTACCAGCGTACGACCGGACACGAACAACATCCGGTAAGCAGATGTTAATGTCAGTCCGATCCATCGTCACGATTACGAGGGTTACGACGATTACGTGTATTTAATTCTCATCCTTCCTGCGTCTTACCACAATCAAACTCACACACACTCACATAGAAACCGGGAGAAAACGGAAAGGTACGTACGAAGTACGGATCCGGCAAAGCTCAAATGACGGTACTCGACCCGGATTGCTTCGACCCAGTTGACTTGCTTGACACCGGAGGGTGTCCGGATCTCTGGTGGTGGCAAGCAGACAACCCCGTAACCGTATCGTCACGATAGTTAGGTGTCATTTGGTGTCATTTGGTGTCATTTTAACCCCACAACCTACTCGGACATAAAATAAGGGCAAGACAGCAAGTGTTGCTTACGTGCTGCTGCTGCTGCCAGTGTCACTGCTGGCTCGTGAATCCATATGCTAATAGTGGATCAGCGTGTGTGTGACTATTGCGAGCCATTAGCATTCGAGTCTTCACCCCCACGGGTGAACTTTAATCCCTTATCATGCATTCATTTCTTGCTTCTTGTGTCTTTTCACTGAGCACCCCCATTTGTGCGGGGCATTTTTAATGATACTTTGAAGAGTGTTACTGTGGAGTACTTCACCTTCGACAACCGTTCATTAATCAAACCTCTTTTCGTTAGAGTTTTGTGCTGACTCAGTCTGGAACTCGTTTGTGGTTTTTGGGGAGATATTTTTCGGGAAATGTAACAGCACTGTGGCGTGGGCCAACGTGATTGATGATTTTCCGACCGATAACGATTGTCCTATCGATGATTGAACGGAAGATGTTTTGAGTTCGCTGAACGGGTTTGCCGCTTCATTAGAACTTTACAATGATTTTTAAGGGAAAAAATAATCATGATTGAACGGACCACTATGCAACGTTTTAAAAACGAGATCCCTCAAAAAAACGTGCCCAAAAACTAGAACAAGCATTTATCTCAGTTCAGAGGAGATGTTTTTCTTGCACACAAGAAACTTGTACGGTGAAAACCCAAATAAACCCCCTAATGAAATGTAAGTTCATCCATGCCCAGGGAATAAAGCCCTTCCATTCTCATTTGCATATCTCCACAGCCACCTAAAGCTTCCCGTTACTTCAAGGACTAGTTTCAATATCATGTCCCCGTCGGCAACAACCTAAGCAAAATATAGTAATGAAAGGAAAACATGTCTGCCAACACAAATCTCTACGGAAGCTTCTGTTCCCGCAGGCTCCCCTTCGGAGGAAGCCTAACTCAATCCTAAGAACTACGGGCCTTGTGCCATGATGAATGTCAATGTTTATCCTATCAAAAGAAGCCCCACATTTGCGCGCCGTTCGAAGACATTCGCTTCCACCGCCGTGAAACACATCACAGCTGCCAGCACTGAAGTTGATGGGTTTTTTTTGTCGGCTAAAAGAGAGAGAGAGAGGGAGTGGGAGGGACCGACGTGCAAGGCCGAAAGGGCGAAGGCCTATCATTAATCTCGTGCAAGCTCGTCTCCACGGGACAAAATCCATCGGTGACAGGGCTTCTATATGGATTCGACGATGGATGGCACACAAACAGCGACCCGGCAATAGTAACTCGATTCAATCTGCATGTGAATGTTCCCCCAAGTGTGAAGGCGGGAAAGCGACGAACTTTTGCAAACCTTCTGCCCTCTCTGCCCGTCCCGCCAACCCACCAAAGAGGAAGTTTGCGTGCGTGAAAAAAGCGATTACACGATCGATTGGATCATAAGGACCAGACGACACCAGATGCTATCCGGACGCTAACGATCTGGAAAAATGGAATTGTTTTTCGGGGATGAAAAACTTCAGCTTGGTTCACACTTTTAGGAGCACTTTTGGCTGAAGAAATTCGAGAAAACTACATCACCACATCTGTTTCACGGCACGATTTTCGGCACAGGTATTTGGGAGAACACCCGGGCCCCGTACTCACCACTAGCCGTACGGTCAGCTCGATGATGAACCACACGTTGCAGACGAGCTCGACGTAGAAGAATGCTTCGTGCGGTTGACCGTACGTTTCCTGCCAGTTCTCCACGATGCTCGCTCCCTTGCCGGAGTTCATCCGGTAGGCGCTTGAGACGATCCGGCCGGTACGTTGAGTGGTCGTTTCCGGGCGTGTCGGTGGAGAAGATTGGCTCTCGGTGGTGGCACTGCTGGTGGTGGTGGATGTGGTGGTGCTGGCGGTGCTAGTGCTGGTGATGGTGGGTGACCCATAGTCCAGCAGAAGTTCGTCCAGTCGTCCGTGGTCGAGCAGATCGTCCAGGGTGGATGGTACGTCGGGCAGTGGGCCGACGCTACCGTTGGTCGTGATGTTAAGGATGGCCGGAATTTCCACCCGCAGGCCCGGGTGCGTCTTGAGGCAGAAGGATATCACAGAGATGCAGATGAAGAACACCGATATTCCAGCTACAATCTAGGGTAAAAATGGGAAATGGAATCGGACAGGGTGTATAAGAATGCTTGACTTTAACTTTGGAAGAAATTCTCCGTCCGCTATATTCTACGCTCTAGCTGGTCTAGATTGCTAGTAATTAAAAGTATGGCCTGATGCCTCGTCAAGATATTCTTACTTGAGATGTGAATGTTCTGGACAAATTTAAAACAGAACCCCATTCATCACGTTTTGAACTCAAGCATTCATTATTGTGAAAAATTCTTGATATTTCATATCCGAATGGATGTCCATCTCCAGCGTCCGCTAAAGAAATTCCTGTTAAGATATCTTCTCAGTTGTCCTCAGTTCGTTCTACCAAGTATGGACAGCCGATGTCAGCATTCCTGTCTCACCTAGAACACGAATTCCTAATGACATGCCCAGAAAGTATTCATTGAATGAGATAAATAGCTTTATGCATCATCGTATTCTAATTTCAAAAGATCTTTCACTCTCAATTTGTCCTTTCACGATAGAACCTCACCTCGACTTTATCACACAGCCTTTGATCGCTTTGACTCTATTATCTCAAATGGAACCGGAATGGAAAATGAACTGTCCATTTCATTTTGCTATTATTTCTGCACCATTCCCATTTCATTCCATTAAAAAGGAGCCCTCCTCTTCATCGCTCCATTTTGTGCAGACCTCCTGCTGGTGCTTTCATCGACGAGTTCTAGACTCGGCTGGTATTGCTCTGAATCAGTTCTAGTTTATCAATTATGTAGTGTCTGTCACTATCGCTTCGACCAACTCAAACTGCCGGTGCCTTATGAATACATCATTCCATGGAAACATTTGTCCAATTGCGACCGACCGGCTTTGCGGGACAAAGAAGCGCTCTTTAAGCGGAACCGGATCCAATCACGTGCCAATCGATACGATCAGTGTGATATAACCCACAAATCTTACCCATCGCAGATAGAGCCGCCTAGAAGTTAGTGTTGCTGGTTAGCCGTAGCGTACTTCAATTATTTCATGCATAAATTAAGTCCTCGCAAATAAAGTGTCTTCCCGGTTGGGTTTTCGTGTTGGGCTGCACGTGCTGGTTGCATCCTATGAATCTCCTACATCTCACCGTTCTGCCCACAACAACATCCACTTACCTTAGCACCGGTGGAACTCGATGGTTCATCAAACAGGGCCCAGATTTTCGGTTTCGTCCGCTGCCAGCAGGTTAGCTCGCCGTTTAGCAGTGCCTCCTCGAAGCCAAACAGTCGCGCAATCGCCTCCTCGGACGGTTGCTCATCGTCTAGCTCCAATTTGTCCAGTATCGCGAGTGTGCTCTATCGCCCCGGGCAGAGAAGAGAGAAAAGCAAAATTTAACAATTCCAATGCACAACGCTTTTCTTCCGCGTACACCCACGTTTTCTGCGCTCGAATATCATGCGGGGTGGAAACAAACACTTTTTGCCCAGGGAGGAAGAAATATGCAAATTTTTCGATGCGCACCTAAGACTGTCCCGCCTAGCGGTAGGGCGAAGGCGATGATCTTCACCGAATCACAAAATCTTTGCCAAAAAGCCCGCATTTTAGATGGGTTTCGCCGGTTATCGGAGTGTGTTTGAGTTAATCGAAAACATGAGTCCTTTGCGTTTGGTGTTATGCAGTTTAATTAAAACTTGTGACATGATAAGAGGCTGTGATTGCTTTTTGCTCAACGTTTGCGGACATTCAATTAAAATAAATTTGTTTGTGCAAAGCAAGCCCAACATAAGTTTACTCAGGAGATGCTTTAAGGAAGACCATTTGTTAAATTATCCCTTTTTAGAATAATTAATTGGAAAGAGTTTTGCTCAATATTTACGATTTATTTTTGTATTTCAATAAACTATTATGATTTATTTAAAAAATATTATCATCCACTCCATCTCACAATTCCACAAAAAATAGACAAGCTATCGAAACTCATCTATTCTCATGATGTTGTGTTGCATATTGCATAACGTCAGGCGCCTTTCATACAATCTTCCTACAAAATAATCTAAGAATATTTCTCAAGTCTTTTATCCTAGTATGTTAAATTCCGTTCACACGAAAAGACCAAAATGCGCCAACATTCCATTTAATTTATCCCTTACCACCCCAAAACTACAAAGCGGTTGAAAGATTAAAGTGAACCTACCTGCGTATCACGATGCACACTGTACGTCGACCAGCAGCACGGTTCGACCTGGTTCGAATCAAGACCCCAAAACTCCAGCTCCTCCTCAAACAGTGGCCCACAGACATCGGTCGGATAGTGCAGCTTTCCAGTTCTGGCGAGAGAGGGAAAAAACACCAAACCAAAATAGCAAAACATGCTCCAAACACACACGCGCGCAAGCCAAACTTCATCCGTAATGGTACACACTTGGCGGCAAAGAATGGGCAAAAATGGGCCCCGATGTAAATATTCGTTCGCGAGCATGAAAACTCTGGCACAAACTGTCGAAGTAGTTTTCTTTATGGTGGCACATTCTTTCTCTCGCTGAAATATCGTTCTGTGGGATGATACTGACGATAAAAACTACTTCTAGCAGTGTGCGTCCACCGCCAATTTTTGTAAGTCTTCACGAGTTATGTCTTTATTGTGGCAGATAAGCTGCCCGTTCGAAGGGTTTCCCCTTTATTAGTGCGCCATTGTGTCCTTAGCGAGTCGTCGGTTCCAGTGGGACTTTTATTTCTATCTTGATAGTGTTACGAGTGGTGATGATGGCGATGCAACGCTACAATTGGTCGCTTACCTATAGTAGTTGAGGACTTGTGCAAACACCCCCGGATGGCGGTCGAAGAAGTACTCGTTCAGGACGGGATCGTAGTTCGCCAGAGCCTCCGTTAGCCGCGAAAGTCTTGTGGCCGGGATCTTCTTCAGCGTCGCCTTGTACGTCTCATACCTGCAAGAGAGAGAGAGAGGCAAACGGGTTCCCGTTTAGCAGCCTCATCGAACTGAACCGTTCGATGTGTGTTGTGTAAGGGTTTTTGGGCAGCAAAACTTTACGCTACTGTTTGCTCTCGCAACGCTTCACAGCTTCCGTCACATGCGAGCAGCTCATCTGTGAAGCGGTCATACAGTGTAAACATCATTACATATTCATAGCTTAAAATTGCCGTTTCCTACGACGCTCGTGAGCATGTTCCACCATAGCAGAGACAGAAACTATCTCACTCGAAAGAAAACTACAAAGAACTGTAGTTCCAAGCTCTCGGAACGCTCGAGTGTGCTCGTTAGGGTTGGAGGACACAGGTTTGTGGAACGGGACGCTGCTGGATAAATACATTCTCACATCTTAAAAGCTCCAGTTCTCTTCTTTCACTCTCGCTCTATGAAGATGTGCTGCTGCTAGCGTCAGCTCACTTCACTAAAACAGCTAAGAAGATGGGGGCAATGAATCGTTTCCTGCGCAAATAGTGAACGGCAAACATTTAACTTTCCCACCGTACTCATCGTCGTCAGCAGAAGACCTTAAATGAAGAACTTCTTGAGGGAATAGTTGAAGCAGCTAAATGTTGTTGTGGTTATGCACAAATTAGTAAGGACCTTGATTTCTCGGTGCAAGAGTTGCGTTCTCAGGCTGACAAAGAAGAAGTAAATCTATTAAAATGTTCAGCAACTTGTTGGAAAAGCATTTACTCGCCAACAAAAACAGAAATCCGATTAACAACCTAAGTATTAGGTAAATACAACAACTAATCCGTTGATGGTGTGTTTCTTTTTTAGTTTCGTAAGTCTTGAGCATTTTCCTTTTGTAGTCTTGCTTTTTGATTTTTTTTTCTTCTACAGCTACTTCTGGCACGCCTTCGAACAAACGAGAAAACTTTTCCATTTTCTTCACTTCAACAAGCATTTCTCTACTAGAACGAGAAAATCTGTTTGTTCTTTCTTTTTCTTATCTTCAATTTTTTTGCCCCAAGATCCAGGCTGTTCGCAGACTGTTCCCCGTCATGGTAACAAGTGAAAGTCTTTTCTCGCCATTCGGAAGCCATTATCGTCATCGTTGGCCTAACATTTGCCTCCTCAAGTGACCTGATGTCCACTGTAAGGTGTATTTTACCGACCTGACGGCACCCGGTACGGTAAGATAGCCGGAAGTTTTGCTCACCAACCCTTGTAGCCTTGAGTCTTCTCGTCGTGTCGGGCAATTTATTAAAGGACAGCGAGACGCACCTTCAAGAAACACGAGACGCGTGCTGGAAAAAGTTTTCCCTACGGGAAACAACATCGAAAACTCTGGCGACATGTTGTCTTGAGGGAAGGATGCTTCCTGCACACCCCGAGTCCCACGCTACCTGGTGTCTACCTGAGCCAATTAGAATAGTTCTGTGCTGCTGCGTAAACTTCACGGCTTTATTGGTTTTAATTATCAAACAAGGCCACCACTACTTTGCTACCACCGTTCGGCAGTTGACTTGCTCGTCGTCGTCGTCGTCGGTGGTCTTTAAAGTGTCCACAAATAGAACAGACTACACACCTTCCCTGCCAAACAACTGTCGGAGACGTGACAGAACGACGGAGACTTGTTAATATAGTTAGCCATTATTGCCATTAGTCACGGCAAGGGTTTGGGCCAAGTACGCGGTGTTTCGGTTGCACACGACACGCCAAGCCAAAAGGGACGGAGCTATCCCGACTATGTCAAAACTATGTTCTTGTGGGGCACGGTTAGTAGACAAATTGGACAAATGGCACATCGGAAGAAGGAGGTTTGACGAACTTCTCCGAGACTGTCGTTGTAAATCATAAAGCTCCGAGGAGGTGTCTCGAAATTTTGCCTCTTGAAGAGTAAAAAATACCTCATAATGGCTTCAGCTATCGGGTGTTATAAATAGTTAGATAAATCGTTTGTTTTAATTATACTGGGTAAATCTAGTCAAAGATGTTGAAAAAATAGAGTTTTGTTTCACTAGCGGCATACATTTCGGCGCAATGTCACTCATCTTTTGTGTAGAAAATAATGTCCATATTCAGTACTATTCAGCTTACCTGATGCCTCCTACGTTGAGTATGATGCGATTTTCACCATCCATGGTTTCGGTCCACTGGTTGCAACGTTGGCACACGGAAACAATACGTCACTTACAACACTCATGACAGTTCACTAAATGTGTCTGTACGCGTTGAATTACTCAAGACTAGCTTTCCACACTGCATACAGACTCCTTAATCTAACTTCTTATAATACAGCAACTTCAACAAATCAAACCTGTTCAGACTAAACTATACTGAAGTTTCTCTATTTCCTTGGATAAGTTGTCTGGCTCTCGTTTTGTCCACCGCACGTCAGTGTTACGGAAGTGTTACATATGCTTTCAATTCCTCCACAAGTGCATTTGCAGCTTACACACACAAAAGCCCTCGGTACGGTACGGGCTCCATGCACCGACCTGGCAGTTGATTTATGGATTATTATTTATTCGTGAACCTGCTCCTGCTCCGGGTTCGGGCCCAAACCTGGGAACGATACGGTCCGCTGTGAGTGGGACGCATTTT
Organism: Anopheles stephensi; assembly: GCF_013141755.1. Taxonomy (NCBI): domain Eukaryota; kingdom Metazoa; phylum Arthropoda; class Insecta; order Diptera; family Culicidae; genus Anopheles; species Anopheles stephensi. The sequence goes on along the minus strand of NC_050203.1, from coordinate 82,029,943 downwards.
TCCGCACCATTCTTCAAGGTTCTTGCTCTCGTTCGCTCGTCGCTCGGCTCAACGCTGGTCACGCTTCAGCATCATGATAGACGGCCGCAACCGAAGTAATGCTGGACACCGTCAACAGCGTCCGTAGGGTGTCGTAGGCACGTCTGCAATCGGAAGAGAAGGAAAGAAACTGGCTATGAAAAATGAGTGTGCAAGTGTGCAATTGGGGGTCGTAAAAATTTCATCTCCAGCTCCACGATTGGCAACGGGAATGGAAAAATGATTCAATGATGCAACGTGTGATGCTTTTCGGTGGCGCTGAAATGATTGCGAGTCGGGATGAAATATGGTCCAATACAGTGTTTCTAATGTTAGATATAAATATGATGTCATATCTCCACTTGAATCGATCGAACAACCCTTCTCTACTATAAATAGCTTCCCATCGGCTGTTATTGATAATTTAATGAACATTTTTAATCAGAATGGTTTGCTCCACCGTTCAGCCCGAGGTCGGATGTGGTAAATCTATAAACTGGCGTTACATTATTAACTAACCACGTCTGCAACCTGCCACATCGGCACGTTAATATCGCGGTATCAGGTCGTAACCACCAAAATCACTTCCTCCTCTCGCTCTCCTCTCACTCTGTCTACACTAGTCGGCAGACCTAATAAAGTTGAGGTAACCGACAGCACAATCCACTAAACGAAGTTAACAGGGTCATCATTGTCACCCGTTACTGGACCCATCCACCCGATCAATCACTCACCGCACCCGCACCCCGGTAGGTGTTTGGCTGGTCAACGGCGAAAGATTACCCGCAGATAAGAAAAATCCCGACCCGCGATGGGTCAGCAGGGAGTTTTACTGCAAAACCCCCCGCTAGATCATCCGCAGAACGTGTCCGTTGATCATGATAAGCGGATTAATTATGGCATCGGGACCATCGAGTCGTCTCCCAATTAAATGGATGCGGTGTGATAAAAGTGTCACGCCAAACCCACACGAATGAGCAGGATTGTTTGCACGTTAAATCGTCGTATCGATCGGCGTGATTGAATCGGAATTAAATTTGCTAGCCAATCAAACAAGTAAAACAGAGAGAGTGAGGGGAAAAAATATAAAACTTTTTTTGAAGCATTCGGTTTTGCGGTAAAAACGAATCATTAACTCTATCAGAGTCGGGTGATGAAGGCGAGAATCGGGCTTTTATTGTGTTTCATCCGCCTGAAGTTATGCAATGAGCACTTCCTTATCTTCTCGTTTGTGCTTTGTTTAAAGTGCAGATCGGTAAGAAGGTTTCAACGCCGAAAGCTATACAATTACAACACATTTCATTATTTTATCTCTTGGTGGTTGATTATGCGCTGAAACAGTTAAGCATTATGATTGTGTAATGAAAGGTGAACAATTTTAGATTTTTTACTTAATTATTATTCAAAAAAAAGTTGCTGTTATAAAATTTGCATTTAAAAACAGAATCATCTCTATCGTCGCTTCCAACCATAATCGATTTTCTTTGTCCATTTTACTATTTTCTTGATATATTTCAATTCACCAAGGACAATTATGTGAGCAGGAAATGTAAAGCACTGTTTTCCGGCGGATAATTTCTCTACGACCGTCCCTATTTTCCGCTTTTCCAGTCCGCAGCACTCAATCAAGCTACGCAAACCCGTGCTGGACGAACCTCAGCAACAGCTGCTAGCCAAACCGACCGAACACAATCAGAACTCTCGTCGCATCACATCGAAAACGGCATCAGAATCCGTAGCGGTGGCGAGTGAAACTTTTCCTTCTCTCCCCACCCGAAAGCAAAAACAAAAAAAAAATCCGTGTTACGAGGTCGAAGTTCACTCGGTTCACTGCAAACCGCAAAGTTAAGCACGTTTGTCGGTGCCAAAACCTCCCGGACGGAGGCGAACGGATGAACCGATCTCCGAACGAACGGCATACTCGGCTCCTTGCACAAAACTTGAACAAAACGTGCCTCACCAATGGGAAAGGAAAACGTCGTGGTTTAGAAATTCGCAAAATACCGCAGCACGGGTAAGAAACATGCCGCTGGCAAACATGGGCCGCCGCCGTGAAGAAGAACAAACCCATCTTCAGCGGCTTACTTCGCAGCGTGCTTCGAGGAAAAAACCCGGGAGCGAGTGGCGAAAAAACAAAGAAATGTATCAAGACAACGAACTACGAAAAGCATTTCCACGCCCTCCGGGAAAGGGTGGCGGGGGGAGGGGTATGGTTGAACTGGGGCCCCAAATCCGAACAAAAGACCTAACCTTGGCAACCTTCGCCAACGAATGGACACGGTGTGGTGAATGTAAAGTGAAAGGATAACGAAATACAATAAAAACAAAGTGTGTTCGTGATGCTGTGCTTTCGGTTTGGTGTGGTTTTGGCTGTGTGCAGCAAGTGTGAGGGGTGGATGGAAAGGAGGGCTGAGGGTAAATGGAGACATTTGCAAGCAGCTCATTTATTTATTCATTTATTTATTAGATTCTTATGCACACGTGAGCGTCGAATGTGTGCGTCTTACATCGGTTGCAGAAGAAGGTTTTTGTCGTGTGGCACAAATTGACCTTTGATACGGAAAATGTATGTCCCATTTAAATTGGTTAGGTTAGACTGTAGGAGAGTGATGAATAATGTTGTTAATTTAATACAAATGATTTGCTGCTATTTTGTTGATAATTGTTCGTTGCAAGAAAATACTATTTTCTAGAATAAACTGTAATTATTTAATTTAACTTTTCTTTCAGCAATTGTATTAAAAGAATAACCTAAATGCTTCATTGATTGCCAACGTACTTAACACATTGAATTTCACATCACTCAAATACGTTTCCTTGAACAGAGCTGAGAGATAGTTACTAGGAATGTATACTGAACTTTGTTACGCCTAAATGTATGCAATTCTCTTCTCTTACCTCGATTTTCTTTTGTTTTACAGCGAAACGATAATAAATGATATTAGTATGAATTATTAAAATCAATTTACAATTTGAAGGTTGTTCTGAACACTTTCATTATTAGCCATATACTGCACGTATGCAATTGATAAAGTCATTTCGTACTGGATATTAGGAGTTGTTTGATTTTCTGAATTTTTAATTTTGTAACTTCTAATGACTTGTAAACTTATTTCTTACGTTAACAAAAATATGCACTGATGTAATTCAAATCGTCTTTTGATATTTAAACAATCCAACAAAATCACCTTTTTGTACAAAAATACAAAACAACCCGAGAAACAAGCGACATGTTTACCTAATTGTTGAGCATTTGTGTTTTCACCTCGCAACAATAGCTACTTGATCTTTTCAATAAATCATTGCTGAAGATTTTCAAGCAAACATCAAAGCCCTCAACAACACAATACAAGAATGTTTCAAGCATTTTATGCGTCAAACGTTTCCACCGTGCAATTGATTCAGCAAACATTTGCAAACCCCCATCCAAACAACACCAATGTGCGGATGGCTCTCAACGGATTGCACACATTCTATTGCGCCACACTCGACAGCTTATCCCGGTTGACTGACAAATAAAAGGTTCAGCTGACAAATAAGCGTCGCCTAGCAGTCCTAGCGAATGATTTGCATCCAGTTGCCAGATTGGGAAACAAACTGTGCCCAAAGCTACGGACGAACGACCGTGTGGCACAACATCCTACTTGAAACACTCACACACACAATCGCCTCTGTTTGACTTATCCTTCAGCGGTGCAGGATTGAAGTACATCCGCGCCCGGGATGTGACCGAGCCTCGGGACATCGAGGTGAGTTTGGCAAATGTTAAAAAACATCACCGCGCTTCAAAGTGCCAAATTTGACAGCATTTGTGTCTAAAGTTGCCTCTCTCACAAACACACACACACAGACCGTTGTGCTCTTTGCTTCTCGATCCCGCGATCAATGAGCCTCCGCTCGGGCAGAGATTCACCGTGAAGCATCTCCTTAAATCGGTGGAAACATTGTGGCAATTTTCGTATGCATTCCTCACGCTGGGAAATCACCGGTGAATTCCTTTCTTTCGTTTTTGGGCCATCCAGCGGCCAAGCGAGAATTCCACCATTGGGGCGTGCCTCTGATTCGAGCAGCCATCGCATGAATGTTGAATTGCGGGGAGAAAAAAAAGAAGCAAAGTACGGTGTCACATTCCGGCGATGCTTACCGGCTCACCAACAGGTGAGAAATTACCCAAGCACAACGTTGCTGTCACCCGGCTCGATTGCTTTTTTCCCTCGTGGAAAAGCACATACCCACACACACACACATCCAAACCAAGGAAAATAATCATGCACAAGCAATTGGTAACAGCAAAGCATCCCGGTACTTGAAAAGGCGACAAATGAACGCTTCCGTGCGGAAAGAAGTGTCGTATTTTGGAAAGGAAGTACATTAGGTTCAGTATTCTGTTGGATAAAGGTCTCATTAAAGCTGGGTCTCTTGTACGGTGTTTCAAAGTATAGCATGGAGAATGTCCCTTAGCTAGACATTTCCCTTTTACCAAATAGATTCTTCTTTCAACATCGTCACTTCTTATGGGCAATTGGAAGCTAACCAAAGCATTTAAATACATCTTTAAACTTCTAAGTAAGTAATTCTTCAATGGAATAATTACAAATTATTTTCTTAAACTGAGAGGAATTTTCAAGCAACCATTTTAGGTGTTTCTTTTTCTCTAAAGAGTTTTCAGGAAAAAAAATTGTAACGAAAACTTTGAATGTATTCAATGGAAATAATTTTTAAGGTTGCTTAAAAATACCTTTTGAGCCTTTTAACTAATTCAAAATATATTCTTGATATGATCATAACATTAAAGATATTATACCAAACGTGCATTGCTTCTATTTTCACGACCTATCTCTCCCACAGGACATAAGCTATGCTCTGTCCAAAACAAACCCACATGCAATATTGTTCCTGCACGGTAAGTGAAAAACTAGTGTCATTTACCAACTATTTCTCACACCCCCAAGCAGGTAGAGTTCACCTGAACGATACTGGAACTTCTGGTCCTATTTACTCTCGTTCGTTTGTCCACTCGCAAAATCGTGGACAGTGATATTTCTATTTTGCTTTCCTTTTCGTACAGAGATCTCTCCGCGCAGCGGGATTGAAATCCTTCAGGCAAATACCGTCCAATCCTCAGAACAAACTCCACGTTGCACACAGTTGCCGGTAAGCAATTTGAATAATAATTTAAATTTGTTTTCCTACATGTTTTCTCGTCTCCACGCTGGAGACAATGAGATACCAGCTATCCAAACAAATGCAGCCATACTAAACCAAACACACAAACACACAGACACGGCGATACAAGGTCCAAAGGCTCTATTCCTTCCTTTTCCAAAGCCCAGTATGAATGCCCGGATTAGGGAACGAAATTGTACGGCACAACTTTTTGCATCAGCACCAGAGCCGTTGGATTAAGACACTCGTAAATCATACACAGGGTTGGAAACTAACACAATCCTGCCAAAAAAAGGGGAGTGAAGTATACTAAAGCAGCACCAACTTTAGTACAAACGATTGTTAAATTTTACTGCAAAATTGCTTCCTTTACGGCTTGTTATACCTACGTTCAAATTCGATTTCAAATCGAATTGAGCCTTTATTCGAATCCATTATACCTTTCAGCGATTGGGTACGTTAACCGGCGCCTTGTGCTGAAAAACGCGTGTTGCTTGTTGTTTTCGTAGAGTTTTTTTGTTTTTCGCCAGGAGCACCGAATGTCAAAGATGACCGCCCAGACCTGATTGAACCTTCTGCGAATTGTGCTCGACTTGTTTAAACTATTTATGAGATTGGTTGCAGCTCCTGGGTTCCTGTAGCTGGAATTCCGATAAAATCCAGTCGAACGATCGAGTGCTGTTCCCTCTCCGCTTCATTCATTTGGCCAGGTTATTTGCTTCAAGGTTCATCAATTTGTGATACTGTAAGCCTTCAAATTAAATGATTATTGATATTTGGTTCTTTTCTGTGATTGGAAATCGATTTAAAATTTAATTTACTTTAATCCTTATATTTATTCTTTGAAATATTACCTTCAGCTTTTCTAGATTTTCGACCACCCTTATCTTCTGAAAACTCAGTCTCAGGTATCTTGCTAGCAATGTTCTTGCTCTGCCTATTGCTGAAACACTGCACATAACCAGCACGGTGCTCAAGTTCAGGCTCCACAAGGTGAATGTTAATGTGAACACAACCTCCCATTTACCCACGCACTCATAAAATATCAATTACCTTCAAGGAACGTGCGTCCTCCCCCGAACTTCGCAATAAACATTCCCTTTTCAACCTTCAACCCCCGAAGTTCACATGCCACCAATAGGGATACGTCCACACCCGGAGGTCCTAAGGTTTTTCACCAATCGACGCTAATAGCGCTGGTTTCGGTTCGTACAGGTACTGAAACATATACGGCAGCTTTAAAAAGCCCGAAACCCATGGCAAAAAGATGTTATGATTGTACCCAAGCAAAAAGGGCACCTCCAGCGGTGCCCAGGACCTTTCTGCAGCAGCCGACAAAGCGTCCGACTCATGTAGGCATAATTTAATTTATATCAGCGCCACCGTACCGAATCCGCTAACTCCTAAGCTCATTCCGTAAAGGGCAATTGGGCTGATGCGGGCTTGACACCCGCGTACCGCGAAAGAAACATTTTGTTCTTTATATTGATGCGAACACACACACACACCATCGTCATGCGTCATGCGTTCGAGCGTGATCCTCGCGAGAGATCTGGAGTGTATGTGTGTTTTACAACAAGGCGCCAAAAACCACCCCATCGCGACGATTCTCGTGGCGTTTACCACGCATCGGCGCTTCGCAACATTCCGGCCGTTGTTTACGGGTGGCTTGTGACGAGATGAGTAAACGTTTCACTTAGAGCGCGGAATCCTAGACAAATATTTTATTATGTTTGTCATCCTCGTGTGCGCGGAAGAGCGGAACGTAATGTGTGGGGAAGGTACTGTTTTGCATGTTACCATGATTGACAGAATTCCTAACGGGCTGGGTTGGTTGTGTAGGGTTTCACTTATACAGTGTGCGTCTGCTGACAGGCACAATATGGGAAGATAGAAGGCAGATTAAGCCTTTCACCTGGCGTGAATAAGAAACACAACTTAACAAGCTTGAAGCAGGTGCAAATTGAAGTTTTGGAACTATTTTGTAATTAAATTTGCTTATCTTATTCCCGAAGGCTTTCTGAACATGTTAACACTCATTCAAAATTAAACATTTTTCGGAAGAAATTTTATCCAATTAGCTGTACAATAATTTCCAATGATATAATTTATGGAAATTCCCCACCACAGCAAGCGGCCACGCACCTTCCGTGAATCGACAGATGAAGATAAACACACGGTGGATCATAAACTCAAACGCAAAAAGGTGGTCCGTTCGGTAATGGCTGGGCCTGGTGTTTATCTTTTCAACTTTAACCGCCCCTTCCCACCATCAGCGCTGGCTGATTATACAGTCAATTATGTGCAAATGGGTTGTAATGGAGCTGCAAGCCTTCAGAATGATGATTACGATGATGATGATGATAAATTACCCTCCGGGCAAGTAAAATGCTTTGTTTGGCGAGCGTTAAGCACCAGCTAGCTACCGAAGCGCTTCGTTTCAACCAAACTCTTTAAAGCCACCAGCAGCAAGTCTCCATCGCATCAGCAGCATAAGCCACCAGGCGTCTCCATCGGCAGCATGAACCACCAGGCGTCTCCAGCGCGTAGTATCAAACAGGTCATTATAATTAGCCAATTACTCGCTCTCTTTACTTTCTCCGATTGCTCGCTTCCGTTGATCGGCAGGCAAAAAGTCCAAAACTTAAATAAAGAGCAAAACCAAGCTTAGAGTTTAAATTTGTCTGGCTCGATGTGGTCCAACCATCCGTCCTAAGCGGACTAAATTTAGCAAATCGATAAAGATAACAAAATGATAGGTTTCAGCTCACGCTTTCTCGCTCGGCGATGCCAGCACACGTCTTACGCTGCTATTTCATCTGACGCTTCACGGTTTCATCCTAGAAGCACTTCGAAGCACATCGAGACCGACCACTTGTCGACGTGTGGGTTGTGTGCATCGGGAAAAACGGGAACAATCCAATCCGTATCAACAAGTTTATTGCTTTCCGGAGAATTTATACACACACACGCTCACAACGACCGGATGCTTTCGAGCGATAAAGCCATTGGAAGCCGTTGGAAGCCAACCGACGCGGTCAACGTCGGATGGGACGGATCGTCACAGCCTTGTTCCTTCCGCTCGAGCGAATCGGGCAACGATCGAACACTTCCGTTTGGGAAAATTTGTCAGATTTCATTGGAAATGGACTGGGCACGGGAAGCAACAGCAAAAAAAAACCGAGTCTTGCCCCTGGTCGTACAATAATTTCTCCCTTTTTGGCATCCGCTCGCCGAGGCACAGTTATGCACATCCGGCTGCTCGCTTTTGTCCGCAAAATCGCTCCATCGCTGCACAACACCAAAAACTTGTTCCGATATGTATGAATTCCATCGGACTCATCACATTTGCATAAAGGCACAAAGGGGAAGTTCATAAATCGAGATAGAACAGGCATTTTTTTCGGCTAAAGAGAGGCTTTAGCTTCAGGTTACCGGTATGGTCGTTTGCATCGGGAAGCTGAAAAGCACGCAGAAAATAAATTGCAAAAAGTTTCTAATCCGGAATCGAGCACATGATGGAGCTGAAGCATTTATTGCTATGTGGGGGCTTTAACGTACAAGGGCCGCCATTCCAATGATAATAATCTGATCCGATAAAAATGCATTTGTAAAATTTTGGCATTTTTGTACCATTTTATTTAATTGTTTTCAATATTTTTCGGTGAAGTAATGGTCGACAAAATTTTGAAAATACATAAAAGCTTCTCCCCGCCATTTTGAAACGAACGCTTCATTTATCGGTGATAAACCACAGTGATTTCGGCCTCCCTCCAATCATTATCGCACAGCTCATCTCAAATCACTTAAATCGATAAACCCATTAACTACCCGTTGGCCAACTTATTGCTTCGGTTCGGGTCCCGCACACAAAAGTTCGATCCGGCCCAGAAGTGGTTGAAACTAATTGTCTATCCACTTCTCGCTCCCCTTCATCCCGAACTACTTCGCTCCCCAAAACTATAACGCGGCCGAAAAAGGAATCGAAACATCCGCAACAAATTAGACCGTGGTAGGGAAAAGTTTTCCATTTAACCTCCGAGAGTTCCAAGAACTTGGAAAATAATGCTGATGCTGTGTTCGTACTAAAGGGCGAGTGAGAGTGAGGTGTGAATAGAGACGGCGAATCTGAAACAATCGATGCGGTAAGAACGGTTTCGCAAAAGTGGCAGTACATATTTCGGCGCACACAGAGAGCAGAGCAAAAGAAAATGATGCCAATTTTTCATTTGCATTTTCACTAGAATGCAAGGAACATCCTACCTTTTTTCCGAACGAAATTTGTTCCCACTTAGCTTTCACACTTCACACTAAGTAAAACACTGCTTTGGCCTTGGCGAACAACATGACCTTTCGACTGGACTGACCTTCGCAAAAGCTAAAATTTGAAACCTCTTTCCCTTACAAACCATTTCATTTCACCAAAAGAAGCGCTTCATTCAATTTTGCGAGCTTTTTTGCGAGCCACTCACAAGGCAGCAATGACCGACGGAAAAATCAATTGTTTCTGTCACTAAAACTTGTCACTGTCAGTACCGGACCAGCAACGTTTCGCAGATAATTCGCCGAAAACATTCAATCATCTGCCTGCTCCGGATTTCACTCACACTCAATCTCTTCCCGCTAATACAAACGCTTATTGAAACAATAGGATTACTTTTCCCGCTTTAGCCGTGTCATTCAACATCGCTTACCGGAAGAGGCGGAGCAATGAAAAACACCTTGCGTTTTTTTTTGCGCTCGGCTCGTGACACAGGGATAAGACTGTGCCGGGAATTATGACCGACGGACGCTCGGGTCAAAGTGCTGCCGGTTATTCAATGAACCATCGCATAATCTGATTCATTCAATATTGAGTTATGACACAGTGTGTGCGTGTGCGCGAGTTTGGCTTTCATTTTCATTGCCCGCGTTTTCTTTGAATATCCCTTAGCTGAAAGGCGACCGGTGATTGCGCTTAGCTGAAGCAAACGACATGGATTTGGATAGTGAAATGGGCGAGAAGTAAGCAATCGAGCAATGTTAGTAAGTGTCTTAGCAAAAGATTTGACAGCACCAATTTCATGCATGATTGCTCGTATGCGGTTTTTGGTAAGGGGGAAACGGACGAGCTGAAGATGAGCCGGACAAGAAGGACCAGCACTGGACAGGATCTGTTCGGTGCTTCGGGAAAGTTAAGTTGCCTTTATGTGGTTTGCTTTCGAAGTGGATGGAATGACAAAAGGATGAAGAAACGGCACAAGAAACAGACCAGCAGTTCTGCAGAAAGTGGACCAACTTCGGCCGGCCAAAACTTTGTCGTACTTTGCGTAAAACATTACTTGATGATGGCATGTGTTTCTTGATGGGAAATGGGTTCAATTTTCTCTTAAATGATACATCCTTTGTTTGGACAGAAAAAGAGCTTAAGTTTTCGTTCATATATTCGAAGTAAATTGTTTGAAATGCATTCATAATTTGAACCATTCCTTGAGAGATACTTAAACAGCTAAATACGCCCAAAGTTATGCAATCCGCCTCACAAACTCATTGTCGATCTCAGCTTTCTCTTGTATTAATTTATATCGCTTGCTTTTGCCTTTTTTCTTCTCCTTTTATTGTGAAATCACTCTAATCTGACAAATCCAGCTAAGCAAACAGCTTGCTGCTTCAAAGTTTCTCTTCGCTTCAGCAAAGACCGAAGACCCGTGTTCAATCTCCCTTTCATCACCTTTCACGACCAAGCTATCAATTATAATGGGGCAACATTTTGATTACAAGTCAATCACTTTTTAACTTTCAACGTTTGCTTGTTTCCTGCAGTGTCCATTTTCCTTTCCCCCTTCTGTAAACTTTTCCAACCATGGTGTTTTTGGTAGCTGTTTTCCACCCTCGGTTCGGTTCTCATCGTCCGATCGTGACATTATAATGATCGAGATATTCATTTTCGTGGTATTATAACATTGGAGATGGCTTGTGTGTCAATAACCCTCATTAGTGACAGCAATACATCGTTAACCTTTGCCTTCTTCATTTGTGGAAAATAATCACCTACAAAACAAGTAGATTTTTCCTCGAAATTATCGATAATCTCCTACAGCTTCGATCGGGAAAATCGGTAAAACTCTTAAGCACAACTGGCTTAAAAACACACAAAACCACAACCAGCTTTCGTTCTCCACGGTTTTCCTTCACAACCCGAGGGTTTGTAATCAATTCTTTTGACAGCGAGCGATGCGAAACTTTAACATGCTTATCCATCTTTGTAAAAGGTTTTCTTTTTCTTGCCTTTTCAAAAACAAGCGTACAAGAGCTACCGCTCGTACCACCGAAACGGGGCTGAATAATGGCCATCATTTTCCATGAATCAAAAAACGAACCACCACTACCTTACGGCAATCGTAATCAATAATCGAAACAAACTTCAGTCTTATGGGATTTTTAGATGCCATGTCTTACCGTGTCTTTGGATAAAAGTACTCCCCAATAAAAACAACCCAAGCCATCGGACTGCCAGCAAATGGTTACTCTATTGGGTTAGATTAATGGTGTTTGAAACATTAAAGGGAAAAAAGGACACTGGTTAGTGACACTGTGAATGGCGTAAAATATTTTTTATGGACCAAAAAAACAAAAATATTTGCAACACCAGTTCATCACACGGAAGAGGTACAATGAGAATGAGAAACAATAGCAAAGGCCATCAAATGTCAACACCGTTCAACCCCAAAAACACAAAGAACAAGGCTGAAGGATTGGCGTACATAACAAAAAATGGGTAACGAAAACACCACAGAAAACGCACATTGACACTGGCGAAAGATCGTTTTCCTCCTAAAGGTGACCGGCAGCCATTTTGCACTCATCCCTCAGCGGGAAGCAGCGGAAAAGGGGAAAAGGGAGGTTGACGTCGGTACTAAATTTATCGGGAAAGTTTGTAAATTTGACGCGCCGACGGTTGGATTCGGGCGTCGCCGGTCGGTGATGGCGCGAATTCAATTTGTTTCATCCAATCCTTGCGTTCTCGGGGCGTCCGGAAAGGTATGCGAAGTTGATAATGTTTCCTCCATTTTTTATTGCTTTTTATTGTGATTTGTGCACGGGAGGGGGGGAGGATGGGCAAATTTTGCTTTGGTCCATACGATGGGACATTTTATTTGTTGGGTGAGTTGTTTTAAGGGGGTGCTCAGTGCACAAACTTTTGCCGAGTTTCAATTTTCGTTCTAAAAGTTCTGATAAAGCGCCATCTGTTGGAGTGCTAGCGAAGGTTTTTATATGAATTTGTTTAACTATTTTTGATGAAGTGGGCAAACTTTTGATGACTGCTTTTGGTGTTCAAGAGAGGGCCTAGAATTGTTTATAATTAATTTTTTCGACGAATTTTCACAAGTATTTAAAGTAATTTATTCTTATTGTCATATGCAGGATGACATATGTATAGGCTATCAATTTAATTTTTATATTGTGATTTGGCTGAGTTTTATTAATTAATTTATTAAATGAACTTTTTTCGTTTTCTAATATCTATGATTTAGGCAGTCCGATGGCCGAAGCAATAACGGCGCCGGTCTTCACACGGCAGGACCGGGGTATAAACCCCTTCCAGATCGCCTCCCCGTACGTGGGGCTCACTAAACAGATTTTTCATTTACATAAACTCAAATAAATGTTTGGTCCAACCTCCGATTCAGCTCTTCTGTGGCGCTCTCTACCAGACTTTATTAATACTGTCATGATAGTAAATCCAGAAATCAATACCATCTTACTGGTATAACTGGATACTGGATTTCGGGATGGAATTAACTATTTCATACCAACATTTAACACCATTAAGCAAAGCTCAATATCCTTCAACAGTAATTAAACGTCTCAAGCAAACACCTTCTCATCAGTCTCCCTTAAACCTTAAGCAATAATCATTCACTCATCCAAAAAGCGTCCCTTTCTTGTACCTTGATCCTTTCCTGTTGACATTTAATATTTCAACCAACATATACATTTATATTTTTTTCATACCAACACACAACAATCCCTTCTCCGGTCAAAAAAGGTTATGGCATCTTCACCGACCGATGAATACGATGCGTTCTCCCTCGCTTTGAAATCTTCGTGAACCTTTCAACCCCTTTCCAAACCGATTGGTGGATTGATTCAAATAGGGTCAACAGCAGTGTAAAGCAATCTTGCCTAGAAACCCTCATCTAGATTTCTGCCAGGGTAACCCCTTTCTGTCGATGACAAACGAATGAGAGCCGCCTCTTGTTGAGCTACCAATATTCGGTTTTCTAACAACACGGCACATGAATTCTGATCGGCTGTCGGTCAACAAAAGGGGGAGCTGTTTATCTATCTGTTGACACATACCATATGACTTGCCATTATGGTATGCTTATGGTTTTCGAGACGTTTTAGGAGGTGATACTCCATAGAGGGATTTTCTATTTTTAGTTGACGCTACAAGGGAACTTTTGCTTTAAGCGTAATGATACCACCATTCCACTCAATCTAGTAAAGAGCCTTCAAATAAGGCACATTTCCATATAAATCTACTCCAATAAGTCACGTTCCTATTTCTTCCGGACGCGTTGATTGGAGGGTTTATAGGGGTGGGAAAAAAGCGACCTCAAACAAACCACACGCGCGCTTTCACTTTTCCCGGGTAGAAAATTACTTTCCCGCAGCAATCTGTCCGCACATTTGTCATATTTATGATCAGCTTCGTCGTCTCCCAGAAAGCTCAAGTAACAGTTTTCAAGTAGGTGGTAATGGAAAGCCATCCGTAAAAGTACATTCTTTTCAGATCTTTCATCATCTCGCTCGGCAAAGAGCGTAAAGCGTTCTGGTTCTGGTTGCTCTCGGAATGTCTTTGCCTGGCGTCTTGCTACCATTTCTCTACCTACGCGCCTACTCGTGCTCATTAATCGTGCACGGAATGCTGGGCCTTCAAATGCAAAAGAATGCTTGAGAGCATTTTTGCATAAACATATTTTGCCACATGGGTTGGCTTTCTGCCTTCCAACACAAAGGCACATCAATCGAGGCTAAACGCGTTGTTGAACACGTTAATTGAAATTTTTCCCCCCGAAAAGTACACTGTATTTGTGTGTGTGTGTGTGTGTGTGTGTGTGTGTGTGTGTGTGTGTGTGTGTGTGTGTGTGTGCCCGTGGTTTGTTTGTTTGTTCTCGGTGAGAAGATTTTAAAGATTAACAGACAAGCAGATGAACTCGCCGGCGCTTAAGTCAATATTGATGGAGTTTGGGAAGCTTTTCTTTCGCGAATCGAAATGCCTTTGAAGTTCATCAAGCTGCAACAACGGCTTGCGCAAAGTTTTTCCCTCTACCACAGCCGTCCTTAAAGCCATCCCCCTGTTGGAAGTCAACATTTCCGTTTGGTCGGACATGGAAAAAACCAAATCTTTTCCTTTCGCTGAAAATGGTTTCACCTAAGTGGTTACCTAAACGCAATTAATTCGGTGCGCATTTCCATCTCTCCCCGTTTTCCCGGTACCAATTACACCGTTTTCCTTGTTCCACCTGGTGGCAGTGGCAGTGGTGGTGACAGGTAAGAGGGAGTGCGAAGTGGGACCTTTTTTTCTGGAATGCTCGTTTGGAACGCTTGAAGCTTAATTTTGGTTTAAAAATGTTCATCCCCATTCTTCTTCACCCGACCAACATTAATCAGCAAAATATTTCTATTCTCTTAGCAATCGCCCAACTGTTGCTGAGCCGATGCAGCCGAGCCTTCGGTTCCGAGAATCGGTTCCGAGGGGCTTTTTGTTTCCTCCTTCCAAGTTCCATTATAAATGAGCACGCAATTTTTTGTTTTCACCGAAATTACTGTGTGAATCTGGCAAAGCAAGCAAAAGGGAAAGAAAAGAGAATATTGTGAGGTGCTTCGGTTACCACCTTCGGCCAAAATAAAGATTAGAACCGCACCCCATCTACCTCTAGCTGGTGTAAATAACTTCGGCAAATATTTGTCTCCCGTGATTTTGTTCCATTTTCCTGCTTTATTGATGCACCCGTTATTTACCTTCAGCAAATAATTTTTCCTCGCGCAGCCTCAGTACAGCCACAGGGATGTGTGCCACAGTGGTTGCGGTGTGAACTTTGTGCGAGAAAAATATTGCACGAATTTTAGAAGGCGTTCGCTGAACAAATGAACACTTGGTAAACTTAATAAATATATAAACTTATACAATTGCAAAAAAGTGTTAAGCATGTGTGTTCATGTGTGATAGGTTGCTCAAATTATTAACCTAGAGTTGTGAAAATTTGCTCGAGGTAAATGAGAAGCAATAAATTGTCCACGAAAAACCATGCATTCCTTTCTATTTGAATTACTCTAATAATCAAAGCGCCTGATAGTATGCAATCAAGAGTTTTAGGGCAATTGACGGTAAGATTCAATTTCAACAGTTTCCCGCTAGTTGAACATGATCATTCGATCGCTTGATGTAGAATTTTATAATCACTCGTACAAACTGCATTTCTTAACTACTTTGCATCTCACCACCCTTGAATGCACTATGTAAGGAAAGTTTGAGTTTGCATGATTAATCAGCCATAAATTTGAATCTGACCCTTCAAATATTTGGTTCAGCTCCAAGCAACATTTGGAAAGAAATTCTTAAACGAAAGCTCTCTCAGCGATTGATAGCCACGAACGCTCAAAAAAAGTTATTACAAAAAACATACAAATTGCATACTTCTAGGCGCACATCATCGATACAAATGTTTATAGCACACAATTAAAAATTACACACACCTTTCCGATGCTCCAATTCTTTAAGCACTCCTAATGCTTCTCATTATGAGCAATTCACAAGAAATACCAATGCCACCAGCACCAGAAATCATATTTTCTTGGATTCGCAGCTCTGACCTTTCTCCTTCAGCATCACGCAAGACAAGCTCTAATGTCACTCTAAGCTCACACTCCGACTGGCTCCTTGGAAAAGCGTGGCAACTCAACCACCTGACGTGATGAGCGGCAGCGTAGATGATGACAGCAAATGCTGATGAATCGTTACATTATTCAGATACAGAGAAAACACACACAGCCATTCTTCTCGTCATCGCTTCGAAATGTGTTCGAATTTCGGTAGAAAACCCGGCTCTAGAGCCGTGAGATACGGAGATGCATTATTGATGTTGCTTATTGTTATCTTTTCATGGGTTCGTGCTATTCTGTTCTGCCACGGTTGTAAAAATAATCAACGATGAACAATACAGCTCGTGCTGGACAATGTGTCGGACGGAGAAGCAATAATTATATGTATCGGTTTCGGCAGTTCACTTTCAAAGCAGCACGAAACAGCCCAAAATTAGAGCACGAGCGCTTGGCTTAACAAAAGACGCCGCTCTTTGTCTTCCGAATCTTGCTGAACGGTCCTTCTGAAGCGTCCTTTTTAGAGTTTCTAAAGCTCTTCCTCGTTCGGTTGTTTATATTCACGCAAAAGAAAATCCACAAAACATAGCAGTAACATCTGCCAAGCGCAGACTTGCAACCGATGTAACTTTCCGAATTTGTGCGGTTACTCTCACGAACACACCCTGAATGCGTAGTGGGAACCCCCCGTCTGCCAATGACATAAGGGTGGGCCGTAACTTCAGCTAGCCAGGCCGTTCGGCTAACTGTCCGGCTAGCGGCAAGTGCATAAATTCTTCGGATGAAAATTTCCAACCGCTGGCAATCAACAAATTTACGACTGGTCACACACACACACGCTGTGCAGCTCACTCCACCATCATCCACAGTTGATTCACTTACTGGCACCCTTATTTACGCAGTGGGGTTTTGAACCACCATCCCAGGGGATGATGATGACTTCCATCCAGCTGAATAAACTACCAGCTCTAGTGTCACGACGAGCGTACGAGGTGCAAATCTCCAACATGTAACATGAAGCGTCATCACCCACGTTTGGTGGATGGTTCTAAGCTTTCCAATTCCAATTCTGGTGGTCCATGTCAGTGAGGCGGTGAGTAAACTTTACCCGATTGCTAATCAAATATGAGCTCTCACACCCAACCATTTGACGTTTGGCAGCTTCAGCAAAGCTGCGGCTGGTCAAAAGCGAAACCAACCTCGATCCCGTTGGCACAGTGTGGGCTCATTACAGTGCGGGTTGAGTTCAATTCAATTTGAGCTAGTGTATGCGCGTGTGTGTGTGTGTGTGTGTGCTTGTATGATTTTGTGTGGTCGT
Source organism: Anopheles stephensi (assembly GCF_013141755.1). NCBI lineage: Eukaryota > Metazoa > Arthropoda > Insecta > Diptera > Culicidae > Anopheles > Anopheles stephensi. Next base: position 82,012,572 of record NC_050203.1, on the reverse strand, counting down.
TGGGTCAATCATCAATCAGGTTAGCAAGGGCGGTGAAGTGGGCACACTGTCCAGCTAAGTATTCATTTCAAGAGCCGGATGCTTCTGCACTGCCTTAATGCTGTTTATGAAATGGAAATGAGTCTCTATCACTAGCTATGGCACTACAAAATGAGGTAGGTGAGTTTCGAGTGAAAATGATTGAACAGGGGCGTAAATAATTTCATGTTCTACTATGTTGTAGGGCGTGAAGTAAGCTCCACTGTAAGCTTGACGGATTGTGAAAATGGCAGTACTTAATTATTGTTTACGCCTAGAAGTAGGCAATGGGCAGAGCGAAATGATATGTGAGAATTACAATGTATGTGCATCACAGACTGTCAGTGTCGCAGGCCATTTATAACGAATTTTATCCAAATTTCAAATGACAGCGCCTAAATGCATGCAAATATTTTCTCATTTGTAATGAATTTATATGTTTTTGTAACTCACTTAAAGTAAACAGAAAGTGTTTTAAATCTATGTGCATTGCACGCGCCTAGATGGAGGCAATTGACTTAAACAAAGAATACTTGATATTCATGGCTCTTCCGAATAAAAAAATCATTCTAGTTTTGTCATTGAAACTCCCATAAAAATATAAATTTGCAAGAAACTTTTATATTCCCTGCGCCTAAATGTAGGCATTTGTTTTCACACGTAAGTAAGATTTAGTAAGCAATGGTTAAATTTGATTTACTTTTCATTGAATCTGAATGAAGTATTAATTATTCGAAAGGAACGGCCTGGCTCCATTGCTTAAAAGAGTCATCTACAGGTAGGATGAAAATATTCTACCTTAAGGCGTCAACGTACAGCTATCGAACGATATCTGATAAATGCCGTCATCGGCTATAGATTAAGACTTTTAAATGCCACTTTATTGGTCAATACGATCCATGATTCGGAGTATTCCCTTTATCGACCCTATCACGTACATGAATCCCAACAAAGCACATAAAAGCATTCTCCATTACTTAAAAATGCAAAAAAAACGAAATACATGCTTTAAGCTTCCAAATAAATTGTGAAGAATGTGAAAAAAATGTATGGAATGTTCCATCAAGCTTTCAGCATAATTGCCGATTGAATAGAGAACGCACGCTTAGCAATGTCTATGTGCAACTCAACTAAAAATTCCAACAAATGTCCCTAAACCTCACCATGTGATGGAAATGGAAAAACTGTCACTTGCATCGAGCCTTTGGTGGGACAAGGTTTTGCTTTGTCCAAACAATTTCAAGCATTTTAGTTTGTTTTGTGGTTTGTTTGAGAGATTCCGACACCCGGGAGTGATCCCCCGGCGCAATGTTTGATAGTGCCAAGAGTTGCAATTTGAAGCTGGACAAAAAAGAACCAAAGCACAGAAATAAGAGAAACAACTCGAACGGCGGTTCTTTTATTCGAAAAACTTTTATTTGCTACTCGGGACTCGGTTCGCTGCATTCATCATCAAAGCAACAAAACTATAAACATAAACAAACACGCTCGCAAACGGAGATTCATGTTTCGCAATGTTTAATAAACATTTTCCTCCTTCAAAGGAGCCTCCTTCGTTTCTATATACTAACGCTTCTTTTGCTCGCTACCCTTTCGAGGTAGAACGTTCTTTCTGATGAACATACTGCGGAAATAAGCCGGATCTTGCTGACTGCAGTCCGTAATGGAGCAGGAAGGAAGAGAGAGAGAGAAAGAGATGGAGAAAGCAAGATTTGCGTCAACCGGCAGCGACCATAAACCCCCTGTACACGTTCACCATTATTCTGTCATCGGTGTCGTGTCGGGGCCCGATAGCCCGAAAATTTAAGGTGAATCCCTTTTTGCCGTGGCATGGTTCAACAGGAAATTGAAAGGAACCGTAACCGATCCACGCAGCGTTGGCAGCCGGATAACGATAAATCCGAAAAAAGGGTTAATCCAACGGAAGGATGGAGTGGGAAGGTTATTAGAGGAAGAGAGAGTAAGACTGGGAGGAGATTTTCTTTATAAAATCAGATCTGAATTTTGCCAACCAAAAAAGGGGTTTACTTGCTTGAAGGAGTTTTCTTGGAGAGTTATTTTTCATCGATTTTGTTCGTTTTGATTGGTTGCTCGAACGTAGTTGTAATTGACTGACTGAACTTTGGGTATGAAGAGATGGCATATAAATTTGAGAAATAATTCGAAAGCTCTGAGTTATTGTAATGTTAAATTCAACTCACATTAGGAACTCTAAAAAGGATTTTATTAATTGAATAAAATGATTGTTCTGTCGTGTGAAGTTGTCGTGAAAAATTTATCAAAAAAGAATTAAAATTTAAATATAAATATAAATCTATAAATATAGAAAATACCCTTCCAAAACACTCTTACAAAAGCGGAAAAGGATTGTAATCACATTACGCAAGACATTGTCACAACAGAGTCCCACACAAATACGCAACGGTACAACAACGCCAGGAGCAACCCTTCCAAACAAAAATGGAACGAAGCTGTTGTTCATGTTCCGCCAAATCACTTCCACGCTTTATTGGGATTTCATAAATTTTATAATCCTTCCTCTTGAACTTAATCCCCGATGGCGATTCGTTCTTCCCCCATTCAGCAACCCGGCAGCAATTGAATGGATTGAAGGACGCAGGCAAACAAAAGGGAACGCTGACTAAAACCATTCCGAGCCGTACCATCTGTGTCGTTCGTTCGACACACAAAAAGAAAAGAAAAAAGGCGACTGGGCACCAACAACAACGAAAAAATTAGATCTCACCGCCGAAGACGAATGGTTGTTGGTGCCTTTGGGGCCACTACTTAGCGTCGTGCTTACCGCAATCTCGATTTCGCTGCTTGGATGAAAAAATCGTTTTCTTTTCTTGCTTCTACTTAACAAAACATACTGCTCGTGACGCAGCAGGCTAGGGCGAGCTTGTTCTTGTTTACTGCAAAACCTTCTCAGGCGCTTTAAGTAGCGTAACGGAATGTGTTTGCGCTCATCTTCTCAACGGAAGACGGTACATAAATCTAATGGCTTTACACTGAGTGGCATCATTTGTGGGTGTGTGTGTTTGTGGGCTACGAGAACACACAGGTGTGGAGCGCGTTTCAAGTTCGCATCGTAAATCGATGTATCGAAAACGGATATCGAGGTGCTATTAAATTACATTAGATTATTGCCGGCCGCTTCTGGCTTGCGGGTTCGGTTTTAGAAGAGCCAGCGGAACGGGACGAATTGATTGGCTCCATATCCGGGTTTTTGGGCAGGAAAATGGTTGGAACGTAAAGGAGCGATTAATTCATAGAAGGCGGCGTACGGGTTGAGGGGAAATTTGACTGCAGCACATTTTACTACCATTATGGACACACTTAAATCGCAATTTGCAGGGCAGGGGAATCGTTGTCTATATGAGGGGTTTAAAACAATCATATAATCTATTTAAAATTTGATTTTCTTCGTTACTTTACTCACATCAGCTAAAGCTATCATAAAATTGGTTACTTTTCTTTCGACAAGCATAAGAAATAGTTGGGAAAAAATCAGAACAAAGCAATTCTTATCAAATTAAAAAAACATGATGATTACGCCTAAAAGAATGCAAAATCAGTAACAAAGTTAATTTTGTTTTAATTGGCTTAGAATTTTTAAAGTACTTTAAAGAGGTATTCGTGCTGTTACGAACTTGAATGATTTGTATTAAGAAGTCCAGCACGATTCGAAGCAAATTTTATTGTAAAGCTCTATTTTAAATCAATTATTTCAAGCGAAGCGAAAAGCGAAAAAAAAACTTTTTATTTAAAATGCTTCAATTACGCCACATGTGTTAGATAATTTAAATTTAATATAAATTTATTGACCCATATTACAAATAAAGTAGAAGAATTCAAATTTTAGCATAGGCGATGCTTGATGTCTCAAAAAAACATTTTAGAACAATTTTGTACTCTTAAAAGAAACAAATACGGGTAATAAAAAAACATGCGCCTAAAACTATGCAAATTGCATGACAACTCTCCAAGAATCTTTCTTACTTGTTTTTTGACAGTTTTCAACGTCTCTTCGCACTCAATTCTTTTAAGCAAAAACAAACATCCTTTCAATTCCTCCAAATTGAAACTCCCTCACTAATGTAGGGAAAGGAAACAATCCCCCCCCTCCAATACAAACACATTATTTTAAAACCTCATCCAGTCAATCAACACCACAAATATGCTTCAAACCTTAGCCGGCTGTTTGTCAGGTTTGTTTGTTCCACTTCAACACTCTCGACACAGCAACACCAGACAGAATAGGAGCAAAAACTGACACGACTGCCTGCCGGGACGTATCAAATGCCACCGGAAAATCAAATCACTCGCCAAAAACTAAATCCCTCGAACGCCGCAAGGCACTTTCTCCGAAAATTCAATCGTTTTGGTGGGCTCTTCGTTAGATTTTCCTTACCGGCCCACCGATAAGGAGAAGCTGTTTGTGGCACACCAAAAAAAAAGAACATACAACACTATCACTCTTCTTCTCGGTGTTCTAGACTAAGCTTAGCACGCAAGACAAAAGCTCCTAGAACAGAACGCATCGGAGGCGAACCGAAGGCGTGCATGCTCCAAAAACCCATCAATCAGTCGCTGTGGAAGTGTGGTGGCGTCCGTATGGACGTTCAAAAGCTGGGCAAAATACAAATCCTCACCCACAAATGCATCAATGTCGTTGCGTTTGGCGGGATTCTGAGCAGTGGGATTTTCTTCGAATCGCCCTAGGTAGCACATGGCTTTTGTTAGTGCTTTCGCCCACCTGACACTCGGTCCTGGAAGCTGTGGCACACGCTTACACTTGTGCTACGCGGTAGCCTTGGATTTATTTTCGTTCCATATAATATTATGTACACTTGTACATGTACTTGCTGTACATTTCGCGCCCCCGGTGGTGAAGAATAACGAAGATGTATGCTAACACCTATCGCCGAGCAAATGCAATGCAATCAAAACAGGAAACCAATTTCGATTTCATGTAGATTTTGTTCCAGCTTCCAGCAATGTTGCTCCATCGGATCGAACAGAATCGACAGGGTTAAATCATCACAAGTTGAGCAGCTGGTTGAGATGGTACATCTGCATTGCTATACACGCCGGGATGCGGTTTCTACCGGGTGAATCTTCTTACCCAAGCCCAGTCCAATATGCATGCGTTCCTGAGATAATACTAAGCCAGAGAGACCGTATGTGTGTGTGTGTGTGTGGGCTTAACCCTCGTCAAAAAACCACTCTCGAATCCTTCTTCGAAATCATGCCTCAGCAAACCTCAGCCGGATCAGGTGAGAATACAGAAACCAAAAACTAACCACTTCCTTCCGAATACGGTACAAGCGTATTGTGTGGGCCGAACGAATCCATTAGCACACCTGGCGCTTATCGGAAAAAGTCAGCACTACACCTCAAAACCTCAAACATCATTCCGATTGCAAACCGCTCGATAATTAAGGCGTTAAATGGCAACCTGGATAGCGTCCGTTACAATCCGGACACTCGGTACGCCTTTGTGTCTACGCATCAAAGCGAGCTCCGGTTTCCGTTTAAAGTCCTTTTCCGTCCTTTGAGCCTCACGAATAGAAACTTCTATTTCTCTTGTGTGAACTGAAACCAAACTCGATCAATTTCCCCCTGCTAGATTTCTCGTACCAGCAGTTCAAAAATAGCTTTGAAAGGGAGAAGAAATGGAACGATATCACATTCTTACAACCCACTGCCACTTCTTCCATCACAACTCCTCAAGTAATGGGAAACTTTTTAAGCAAAAAGCACTAAAATGCAGGATATATCGTCCCGCTTGAGAAGCACTTCGTTTTTTTTTGCCTCGTCAGGTCAACCCTACTTCTAACAGCAAACCAACCGTACACACACAAAACAGACACAAAACCACCAAACCAAGCTCGGGTACAGGGCCAGGAGTTCGGGCTACAAATTGAGTAGCAAAATTAATGATTCCAGTTAAATCTGTTCGATCGGTAGCAGAGGCTGACGGACGGGATAGAGCTGAGCTGGTTACATCTTAATGCTCGCTCCAGAGAAGTCAATTCAACCGGGGTAGTCGGGGAAAAGGAAAGAAACTCCCAGGAGAAAAAGAGAGAGAGAGCGCTTGTACTTGTGAAATAGAGATGAAATCCTTAATTTTGTTACTTGTGTACCTTCACCATGAACGGGAACAGATCTGGATGTTGGATTACATCACTCGGAATCCTGCAGATTCTGTATCATTAAACCCGGGTGCGCTTGTTCGCAGTAATGCTGCTGTTGGTGGGCGGGAACTGGGCTGTACTTTTGCAGCCATGTCTTGAGGAGGTTGAGTTTTTACTGCGTGCCTATTCTTATCCGACAGGATAACAAGCAAATAAATTAATTACTGCCGAACGGTACGGATTAAGGAGGCATTTCTATTTCATCGTCTTGCTCAAGATATCTAATTTCAAGGTTCATTCTTCATCTCGTTTTCTTCTCCCGGGAGATGGATGCTATTTTACAGTGAAATTGTAAAACGATTCCGAGAAATATAGCTTCCTGTTTTGTAGGCTTAATGAGAATTGGAGAATTAGCATTAGTTAACGATGGCACGTGGTTTTTATGCATTATATTATTTAAAATATATTTCTTTTTATCTCTTAATGGATTAACATCAAGGAACACTACATTAAGCGTTTTAAAAACGCCAGAAGTTATGCAATTTGATGAACGTAATTCAATTCTTAGTGCTATACCGCCTAAATTTATGCAACAAGTTGAATTCAACTATCTTTATTGTTGAGTTTGAGTTATTCAAGCTAATGCTGAAATATTTCCTTAATTGTGTTATTAGTAAACCACCTAAGTGCAATAATGGAGTCAAAGTCGAACACTTAATTTCAATAAATACTGAGGAGATTGGATATTTAAATGAAACTTTAGGACATGAATCAATACCTCTTTTGTTAAAGCAATTCAAGCAAGGAGCTTCTTCTTCTTCTTTTCCTGTAAATTGAACATTTATCCCGAATCGCCTAAAGCTATGCAATTTACGTGATAAAATAAACGCCAGTCTATCGTGCTATTCGCCTTAATGTATGCAACGGGACGGTAATGACTGTTGCATCTCGTTTGAAACCGCTTCGATTCCATCAACAGTTGTGTAAATTTTATTACAAATTACCAAAGTCGAACAGTCTCCCGAGCCGACGCGCGCACCGCCCGTTATTGTTTTCATCGTAATTGATCTTTCAAATGCAATTACTCGCCATTGAAAGCGGGCTGAGCTCATCACCGGCAGGATGAATTATTCACCCTTTGGTGCAATAAATTGTTTATTTACGTTTCGTCGATCGCGCATTTCTATTTGATCTAACTAATTCGAAAACAAACTATTCATCCATCCGGCTCGTTCGTCGGAAACTCTGCTTCAAACCCAATAAATCGATTGCCCGCCTGTCGGTCGGTCGGTCGGTCGGTCGGACGCATCATTATTAAAGCGAGGTTCGTAAATATAAACTAACCGCAAGTTCCGGCCTGTGTGTCCAGGATGTCCGGGATGCAGTTTGCCTCGAAGCAGATGGTAGGCGTACGTGGCTCATTATCAATTATGCTAATTATGCGCTCGATTGTACTCGGGCATGGCAGGTGGTTTCCGCTGAACCAGCTTCAAACGGGAGCAAGCTGATAGTGTGGGGAAATCGAAGAGTAATTTTGATAAACTCCTTCATTAGCGTGTAACGTGGGTATAATTATGTCACAACCAATTCTGCACCGAACTCGTCTTGAAGAACGATTATTTGCATGTAATTTTCAGCTGAAGAACGTGAATCGCTCGGCGTACCAATCAAGTTATGGCCGAGAAAATCGTTTTCTACAATCCCTCAGGATAATTCTTAAGTTCGCGTGCTATAAATTCTATAAATTCGTGCTATAAATGTATAAAGCACCTCCAGGGCACTCAACAGCAAACAAGCTTATGATATTAATCATACACCCAGTGAAAGGAAGGTGAAATTGAAAAAAAAAACTCAACAAACGCTTGTTCATTTCACGAAAGCAGCATCTCCGGGGTTAGCGCCAGCAGGGAATGAAATCTCGGCTCATTCTGCCAAAAACTAGCCACGAGCTAAATGTGCATAAATGAATCATTTCCCCGTACCAGCAAAGTGAACCAAATGAAAGATTAGCTTATGAAAAATGGATGAAATTCTCATCTGGCAGTGTAGATCGTCTTCATCATCATCATCCACATCATCATCGTCGTCGTCGTCGTCGTCGTACAGCACCTTCAACAAGAACACTTGCCGGACAAGCTTAACCCAACCCAACACACACACACATACAAAGGAAAACCTTTTCTTCGCTATTCTTGAGGGATTGAGCGGTTCTTTGCTTGTTTCTGAGAATACATCCCTAGCGAGAAGAAAAAAAGGCCACATCCTCTTTGGCACCACAAGAATCTGAATCCGAGGTGGTTAAATTCCGTTTCGGATGATGTACGATAAATATCTACACATTCGCTCTGACCGTCCTCGTTGACCTCATCGGGGTTGACTTTTTTGCCTGTGGTTCTCCCATTATTTATGCTTCGAAGTAAATTGAGAAATCTCCTACAGCCGGTGGTAGAGCTAGAGCGAACAGCTACAGCAAGATTGTCATAAATAAATTTTTCTCCATCTTTTTTTTTGCTTTCTCACCTCCAACCTCCATCTTAAGCGGATTCGAACACGAGATGCTAGACCTGAAGTCATGCTCGATGGAATATTTTACGCTTCAAGATGCAAAACCGTACACGCCTTCTCGGCCAGGAAAAACAAGCTCGTAGGTGGTGGCTAGACGTGGTGGACGTGTGGTTCAAAATTCCCATGACCGTAACCCTGGCTGCCAAATGAATACATGAGTGCCCAGTCTCCAACAAAAACTCCACCAATCACCCCGAGAATGGAAAACTCCCAACGGAGCACCCCTTAAACACCCTTCGAACCAGAACGTTGCAACCCGCTCGCAATCAAAATAAGCAATTTTCCAAATGGTCTTTCAAGTGTGATGTGATTCTTTTTCTTGCTTTCTGGGGTTTAGTTTTTCCTCTCTCTCTCTCGTTTGATTGGAAACTTTTCACACGGACACAGGTGGGTCACATTTTTCAGTTCCGGTGTGGAAGTGCGAGATGGTACGGTGTGTTTGGATTTTCTTCGCCGCCAAATGGTGCTCTATGGAAGGGGATTTTTTTTCAAATCTGCTACAACTACACTACTCGCTCATCGACACCATCTGTTTTATTGTTTCGCTTCTCCAAACAACGTGAATTTAAGGGGTGTAAACATCTGAAATGCTATTGCTCTGGGGTCCAATGAATTTTATTTTCGTTTTTTATCAATAATCGTATTTCAGAACAATAATAACATAATTTCACCAATAAACCATTATTGTTTTTTGTGATTTAGGTAATAATAAAAAAGACAAATGTATCGTGTTGCATAAATTTAGGAGCCTTGTAACAATATTTTCAAAAGAAATCATGCCATAAATCTCAATGTATGCGATTTGCAAACAACCTTGAAGCTGTTCAATTGGTTCGACAAATTGTTATAAATAAACCAAAAACAAATTGGCGAAAAATTATTAATTTATTAAGGTATAGGAACTGATATAGAAGCATTCCTATTAAATTAAAAAAATAGACAAAATCAAAATGCGCCTAAAGCTATGCAATTAACCCCACCATTTCTGTTTTTAGAGGAGATAAAATTCATAAGCAAACATTCAAGAGAATGGCAATCAAAACATAGGAACCATTGCCTTGCAGTAAATGAAGAGAAATTCGAAAAAAGGCGCCTTAATTGCGTTATGCAAATTGCTAACCAAATATTTAAAAATGAGATCGCTTGCAATGTTGAGCCCAACATGCGGATGCTGTCAAGTTCTTCCACTATATTGAATTTGTTTTGCTACTAAATTATGTGACCATGAACATTCAAATAAATTAAAGTTGTAAAGTTCTAAGTGTACATAATATTTTTCAACCAATAACTCAAGAACTTTCCAGAGGAGACACTCCCGAAGCTCGAACTTTAAATTTCCTGACCAAACCGAGACCGAGCAAGACAAAAGTTAGAATCAACATTTCAACTCCTTTCGGTTCTTTTGTTTGCCACTGCCACTCAGTTCCATTATAGTTTCGTCTGCACCGCACCAACCCTCCAGCTGACCCCAAACCCAGAAAAGCTAACGATGTAATTCAACCGTACACAGCGGCTTCACGGTCACAGCGAGCGATGCGCGAGGCACGATCTAATTAATGATTTACAGACGCCAAGCCAAACGGGAAAAACCCTATGCCAACAAAAAGTGCTGCACCGTACCCCAAAATTCACTTAGCATTCATTAGCTATTTCCACCATTTATTATGACGGCATTATCACAATGGCGAACTCTGGCAGGAGCCAATTAAAACGATATCCTGGCGAGGGTTCTGGTCTGAATTGGCAAATCGGCAAGTGTACGGTGTGTTGTGTGTGGAGGGCCCTCGGTTTTCGAATCAGTTCGAGAGAATTGGAGTGCGCAACAGTCACCAGCTGGTTCACTGTATTCTGCACTGACGCACTGTAACGCGATGTGTGTGTGCGTGGTAGGCAAATCCGAACCAGAATGAATTTAGCGCCGAGATTGAGCAAATGGTTCCGGTAGGTCGGTTCGGGAAGAGCTCTCAACTTTCAGTTTCATACGCGAATCTTACGCAGCATGAAGACGAAGACGGCATGGATGAGAAGAGTGAAATTAAATCAACACGATTGCATGGAACCTTCCCTTTCGGTGGAGTGTCGTTGGACATGAAGTTAATTTTTTCGTTCTCGCACACACACACATAACCTGAAGGATACTTCATCGCAATCTTCACCTCTCAAATGGCTAAAGCGTCATGCTGGAGTCTTCATAAAGCATCAGTAACTGCTTTATCGTCCTTTATCCACCAGCCGGTCCATCGTTCGCCATCGTTTCCTTGAAGCTGTCAGACCGAAGAACACAAGTTTACCATCACGGCCTGCACGTGACCCTGAGACAAGGAAACGAAGTAGACGAAGATGAAGGCGTCCACACACACACACACACACGCACAAAGCCACTCTCACTCTCAAGGGACGACGCTACCTACCGTGGGCAACGGGGCAACACAAGCACATAATTGAATCGAATTGGACGACTCCCGACGTTCCCACCGGGAGACGACGCCAACAGCAACACGAACACCGGAAGCACCAGCAAAAAAAAGGTGGGTCATAAAAGTAATCGTTTATTTTCGTCAAATTAGATTATGCATAGGTTTGCCATTCTTCATTCGGTCGTTCATCTGCGTGCGAGGTAGCGTAAGCGCTCGATAATCGTCTGACGCATTGCCACCGGAAAAAAAAAATTCTTAAAGAAAGTAACATAGAAAGAAGGAAGCTATGAGAAAGATTTTGACTTTGGTTTCTTCTTGGGAATTGGTGGAAAACATTGGCGTCGGTGCTGGATGCTCTGGGGCTCGTGGAGACATTGCAGTAGTAATGAAGTTTTATTGGAGACTGATGAGATTCCAATTGAATAGCTTGTGGTGCAATGTACGGATTGACAACGAGTCGCGAGCCTAGCGATGGAATTAAGATTGAAAAGGAATTTTCAGCAGATCTGGTTGTAATTTAATAAAAGATTAATCCGATTCCTTTATGCCGTAAATATTCTTTTTTTATCAGCCTCAGATTCAAATCTGTAACAAAGTGACAAATAAAAATCAAAAACACGCTTAAATCCATTTCAAATCAGCTTCATCTAGCGCCTAAAGTTAGGCAACATTTGGTCTTATATTTTATCAACCAAATGGGAATGCTTCCAGCCTCTAATATTATAAAGTTTATTTATCGCCTAAAGTTATGCAAATATTTTTTCTTATAAGACTTCAATACCAGTGCGTAATCGTAATGCTTGATATAGTTACAACAACACGTAGAAATATTTGGTTTGGTTTTTATCTCATTTTAAATCGTTTAAAACCTCAAATTGCTTTCTATTACCAGTAACAATCGTGTAACACTGCAGCAACAGCAAAAGCAGAACATCAATCCTGCCCATCAATCTGTTCGAAATCAGCTTCAAACAACGCCTAAAGTTATGCTTTTATTTTTAATCTACTAGAACAAGTTCAAAAACCACCGATAGAATGGTACACACAGTAACCAGTGTAGCCAACGAGCTTGAAACAATGAATTCAATTTACAGAACAACTTCCCCAAGCACGCAGACCTCACACAGAGTGCTAGCGCCTGCCGGAAGCACCTACTGCTGGGAAGCAAAACATGCTCCAACACTTTGGTTTGTTGCGGGTGAAAAATTTAATAACTTCACTCTACGGGACATCAAAGCGCCTTCCGTCGACCGCCTAAGGAACACCCCCTTCGTGTGTAATAAATCGTCCCTGTCAGTGAGTGATTTGATCACTTTCCAGCAAAAAGGTTGAAGAAAAAACGGGGATAAACGCTTTTCCCACTACACTTCTATTTGCTGTGGTATAACAAACATGCTTCGAAAAAGTATAAAATGGTACAAAGGTAACTTACCGATCACCATTTACACTGCGCCTCGTTGTTGGTCACGCATTTTCTCCGTCCCGTTCCGCTTCAATGCACTTCCCCCGTTCACTTTCCTACCACCCAACCCTCTTGCCTAGAAAACCAATCACCCGGTCCGTCGAAGTCAATAAAACTGGCAATCTATTTTCTGTTTTGTTGCCGTTTCTCTCTCGCTCGCTCGTGTCGTTGTGTCACTTGTGTAAATTATACCCTTTTTTCGTATGGGTATTTATTTTCGCCTATTCGCCACCGGTGCTTTAACTTTCACCGGGCACGCACCAAAACGCACGGTTGAACGCGATTCCGATCCTCGCTCACCGCATGTCAAACGCACAGCATCCGGCCCGCCTTGCACACCTGCGCCATCCTGTAACTCTACGCAGCTCACACTTCAAATAACCGTACAACAGCAACAGCAACAAAAAACGCAGCTTGGAGTCGGCGGCCCCTTTTATGCGGTAGGACGAAAATGAAGCGATTCGGATTACTTTCAACTTTTTACGCCACTCTGCAGGCCTCCTTTCAGCAACCAAGAATGGGGGTTTTACATTCGTTTTATCCTCTTTTTTTTTTGTTTGGTTGCTGAGGCCAGCTAGAACAGAACCGCTTTCAAACACGTATCCATCAGAAAACACTTATAAACACACACACGCGACGCACACCCCTCGGGAGTTTCAGATGGGTCAGATTGTAAGCAGTACAAGGAAAAGGGAGTAAATTTCACGATTGGCTAAATTTTGATTTACTTCGTTACCGGGTGGCTTAAAAAATGAAAGAGCTTTATGGGAAGCCAACTTCTTCTTCTACCATTCGGACCTTCCAATTTCAAAAGCACAACACACACGAGAATGGGCAAATTCTTTTCAGTGACAACGGTTGAACGGGTTAAGAATGCGGAAGCTATTTTTTAATCATTATCCTTTTGCTTAATTTCCCACATGGCTTCAGCCGCTGGGACGATAAATAAAGTGCTGTTTGGCCTTTGGTTGAACCCGTTTTTACTTTTCTAAACTCACCAACACCTTTGGGGATTGAAAGTTTTTGGTTTGTCACAAATTTAATGTACTGTTTCTTGTTTCTCCTTTTTTTTTTTGTTGAGAAAATTGAAAAAAGGATTTCACACGGCCAAGATACGAGTACGCCTGTTTAAAGCCTATTTCTCCGAGTCCGAGAGCAGCGATACGGATACAGCCACAACCGTTCGGAGGAAAGCCACGGCACCGACTGACGCGAAGGATGCGCGCTTTTCTTCGGCTCCTGGTGCCATGGTGCCAGATCGTGCCGATCGTGTGCCGGCAGCATCCCTGTTTGAGAAGTCGAGGTGGTGCCAGTTGTCCTGCTTTCTCCAGCACGATGCTCTCTCACTCTCTGCAGTTGAGAAGGCGCGTCTCACTATGGAATATAACGGACGAAAGCTCACGTAAATAATGTTACTATTGAATTATTCTATAAAAAAGATAAAAAATATATTTTCTGCTTCAATATCGTAAAGATTTTTGCAAACTATAATAAATATTTTCAAATGTTTTTTTCCTATGAAATGAGCTGAAATTCGAAAATTATCTGATTTTACAAGTACTGAGTATAATCTTTTTTTTAATAATTATACAAACAAAAGGATCAAATTTCTCATGTCCAATCCACAACTTTTTTCTTCTGCCTCTCTATCACACTTAGAACAACCGTTTTACTTTCGCTTGACAAAATCTCTCTCACTCACATTCACTCTCACCGTGCGTTCGGGCATGGTTCTCGGGAAAAGCACATGTTTTCCAAGGCTAACTACGACGGCGACAACGGCGACGACAACGAAACCAGCAACGGGCGTGCACTACCTACAACATCTGCCAACGATTCGGGAACGGAAAACTGTTGATTGCTCGCACCGTTGTTTACATTTCTCTTCATCGTCGAGTAGTGCCGTCCGTCTTCTCTGGGGCGTACATTTTTTCTCTCTCTCTCTCTTTCTGATTTTCTGTTTTTTCCATTTTCTCACTCAGCTTACAGTGTGTCTGTCATGAAGAAAATGCGGCAAACGAAGAGTTGGCCCGCCACCGGCCATCCAAACAAAAGATCAAACGGAATGTGGGGCTTGACTTTCTGAGTTTTTTTTTCTTTTTTGTTGCTCTTTCTAGGTTTTCTAGGATGTCCACTTCCGATACACGTTCCACTATACTTCCCAGAGCACCGGCTGGGCAAGATCAAGCGTAAAAATTGCATCAAACGTCCGTGTTGTTCGTGCTGGACCGTCCGTCAAGCGTTGTTCTTTGGCTTGCAAAAGACAGCGACATCGGCATGCGACTGGACAAGCGTTTGAAGACTACCCTACCCTTGGAAAAGAGTAGGAAAATTACACCCCCCTTTTTTTCCTTCACTCTTCTGGGACGTGCTCAACTTCAGCTTCGTTTTTCATACACCCATTAGGGAATAGTTCGATTCGTTCCGGCCCCGGAAGTAAATGCCGGACGAAGGAAAACATCTCCTACTCCACAAAGTTGTTTTTATCCACCAAGTCCACAGCACGACAGCCAAAGACACGTGTTGAATATTGATGAAACACACTCACTGGCTCACTGTGGGCCTGTGGGCCACTTCTTCCATCCCGCAGGTGCACGGCGTGTGTGTGTGTGTTACGAGCTACGTGAGGTAGTATTTTAGTCGTTGTTTATATTTACCACGGACCAATTCGATTTGCTTCCACCCGGAGGCAGAGTTTTTGCGATCGTTGGTCGTTGCTGGGGACGCATGTACGCTGCAATGGTGTGCATTGTTCTACTGGTCAGCTGAACGTGGACGATGACGATACTTTGACGATACTTTGATACTTTGAGTTTTTTTTTTCAGACGCACTATTACTTCATTCTTATCGACGATTGTACGATTAGATACGCTTTGAGATTATTTCATTTTCATTTCTTTTAGTCATTTTGTGCTTTTCTGTTTGCATTATTGGTCGGAATAATTATGTAAGCTATTAGTTTCAGTTGCAATGTGTATAAAATAGTACAAGTGAAATTTAATTCACCTCAAGAAAGACATTTGATATATTCATCGAAGGTCGCCCAAATGTATGCAATCGATTTACAAATTCGAAGTCAACCTCCCTGAGGTTTTGGAGTCCCGTGGCGATTGTGAACCGGTCCAATAGCGGACGCAGTCCAGTGAGATAGCCCAGTGGCAATAGCGTCGCCGGTCTTCACACGCCAGGATCGGAAATCAAATCCCATCTGAACCGATCCTCCGTAGTGTGGACTGACAATCCATCAAAGTGGGATCATTATGTCTAGCCAGTCATTATATGGTAGACATGACCAGGCTGGTAGATAAGCCAAGAAAAAGAAGTAGATTCCTGCATCACTTCAAATTGCTAGAATTTACTAATGGTCGATTGATTAGTATCTCTTTATCTCAACATAATTCGTCAGGGTGTCCTCATTGCTTTTCAGGTTCACCAGGCCAGTGACGTATGAGACAATCGGAAAGTTCAACTTCTGAATTCTGGGCTAAAGCCTGTGACCGTAAGTTCTTGACTGTTTTCCGCAAAAGCATCTCCAAATCTTCAATAGGCTTTTCTCAAATAGCAACACCTACAACACCCTGCCGAGCAAGCAAAAGCAAACCGCAGCACAACACCTCACACAACTGTGACGATTCCCATTAGAATCAATCCGCTGCTCACACATCCGGCACCATAATTTATTGCACTTGACACAAAGACGCATACCAATGTACGTTCCCAGGGTAATGAACGTCTTCGCACCCACATTCGCCGACGCCATTCAATGCCTAATCATTCTGCAGACACCATTTCCTGATGTTCCCATTTCCGGACGCCTACATTGACGCGTCTACGGAAGCTGTTGCAAACGAACGTTTTGCTTCAACCGCTGCACCGTTGACGTCACGGCTGCGGAAATAAATGAAGACACAGGCAACGAAACGCCTAAACAAATTACCATCGAGCGCAATGGGGCAACAGGAAAAAGCTTGCAGCTCTCGCAATGGACGGTTTTTTCTCCATACTCTGTAACAGAGGTACGAGTCTGGGAAGGTTTTTTGCTTGCTTTAGGTTGGTTTTAGCAGAGGAGCCCGTTTTAGCCCGCTGCGACGAGACTGGAGAGTAATGAATCCACAAATTGAACCGGAACTCTGCTCATACGAGACTTGAATGCTGTGCGGCTCCTAGGAAAGCTTCCAATTTCCGTTGCTTTTCAAGGTGGAAAACACATTACAAACCGGGGGCCCGTAAGCGGTCGGTTCCTTCGGTGGGTGGTATTAAAAATTTACATATCGCTCTCTCATTCGCACTCGCTCCTTCGCTCTTTAAGCTTTCTAGGAATTTTCCTACCGTTGTCTAGCGTTCCCTTTTTTCCAGAGAAGGTAAACATGCCATTGAACGTGTTTGTTTGGCTGTTGCGACGCTGCATCAGGCGCACACAAAATCGATCGCCCCCAAATCGCGTTGCACACAGCGAACAATCACGCTAACAACTTCCCGCATTTCGATGGCGCTCCCAACGACTCTACCAGCACCAAATCAAGCGGTTCGTGAAAATTCCATCCCATGCCATTCGCAGCGCACCAGTTTGCGCCATGAAAAGCATCGAATCACAATGTCGTCGAAGCAACCTGTTGGCGACAATAATTGTTAAGCCGCTTTCCTATCCTTTCGACTAAGAAGCAGGTTCTTCCCAACCGGAAGCAGCACCGTTATTGCCCCCCACGACGATCGTAGCCATTCTTTGCTGTACAACAATGCCTTTTTCCTTGTCGTCATCATCATCATCATCAGCGTCGTTGTTGAGAAAGAGCTGCATCAGTTCCCTTTTTTTTTGTTCGTCGGAAGGAAATGCCACCCACTGTGCAGGTACGTACGTATGAACCTTTTCGACACTTTTGCAATTTTCACCACCCGGGAAAGCCCGTGGAAAGGCGGAAGTTGTGTGATAAAGGGCTGGATCCGCTTTAGCTGTATAAACGGGGAAGTAATAGACGTTCGGATTGAACTCACTTGTGCTTCTCACTTGTGCTTGGCTGGAGTAAGTTTCTTATTGGAAGTTGTTGGAAAAACAGATGTTTTGTGATGATATCCTTTCGATCTTTCTTCCAGCTCGCTTTTGTGTATGTTTGGATAGGAAAATAAAGAATTTTATTTAGTACTTTACACCGAAGAACAGGTGTTTTTAAGTGATTTGATTTGCCGCTCTTTTTATTTTATTTTTTCGTTTATTTAACTCTTTGGGATTTATTTCATGAAACGATTCTCTTT